>NW_010973369.1:3092668-3100602 GCF_000737465.1 Haliaeetus leucocephalus | reverse complement strand
GAGGCTCTTCCACGCCTCCCGCCCGGCCCCGGGGGAGCGGGAGGGAACCGGCGGCGGCGCGAGGGGAGGCCGCCTCGCGGCTGAGGAGCCTCCGCTCCGCCCGTCCCCTCGCAGCCACCGGCAGCGGGGGGGAAAGGGGCGCGGGCGCAGCGTCGCCCACGGGAAAGTCAGGGTCGGCGGAGCCCGGCGGGCTTCCCCCCGCCCGGGGAAGCATCCGCAGGAAAAGCAAACCTCGAATTAAGCAGGGAGAGTAAGTACAGCCCTCGACCTGCTCCCCAGCCCCTGATCAAAAGGCTGCTCCTGAGCTTGGAGAGGGCAAAGGCGGCTTCATTACCGGCTGCTCTGCTCACCCGGCGTAGCAGGAAAGCACCAACAGCAGGGGAAGCGCTGCATTAGTCACCCAGATTCAGAATGCCAAACAAATAGAAAACAAAGCTCAGCAACGATCAGGTGAAAACCCCCGTGGCAAAAGGAGTTTATTTGTAAACGGTTTCTGGTTCCTGTAAGTGTACCGTAACAGCTGCACAGCACAACAAAGTTAAAAAGCGCAGAGAACAAACACGCTGATTGTACATACATTCAAGCACTGCTGAACGCGAGCTCTTGAAAATACAACTCGAGATTGGCTTTGAAGGTGTATCTTGGCTCCCTCTCTGCAACTTGCTTCGCTCCCAGTGTTCCAGCTCCAGGGGCCAGACAAGAAAGTATCTTACCTTCTTTAAACAAGTGCAGACAGCTTTTTTTTTTCCCCTCCTCACCTGCACCTCTGTACATCTGCCTTACAGCTTTAGGGAAGGAGTGGCTGCTTTGAAATCCAAGCAATAAAAGTAGCTAAGCCTCTTTGTCCATATAGATTTCAGAGGTACAAATGCTGAAGTTGGTAGAATAGCGTTGCTCTCTACACTTAAGTTGCAGCCTTTTTGAGTTTTGGATATTTTTCTGTTTATTCACTCATTTATTGCTGTTTACAGGAATATTCAAGACAACAGCTGAAATGTGCCATCTACTGGACACACATGCCCAATAAGAAGAAAATAAATAACCTAGACTCTGATTTGACTTGGCAGAATTCAGAGTCTGGTTGGTCACTAAAAGTACCGGGGTGCAGGTCTAAAGACCAACACTACAGGTCAGAGCTCAGAGAGGGAATCCACACACTTCTCAGATAAGCAATCCAGCAAGCACAGACAGCAAGCACATGGACAGAATATGGCTAACAAATATTCAGGTAATGTCTCTGCAAAGCAACTTAACCTAAGATCCACTTAATATTGAAAGTAGAGTATTTCCAAAAACTAGAGTGGCGCTTCAGCTCCTCAAACCAAGTTAGTACTGGGTAAAGGATAAACAGAGCAGCAAAGAGAATAATTCAGATAGGACGGTCTAAAGAGAAATTTTTTTTTTTCCACTCGTACAATAATATTAGCAAACATAACCCATAACATTTTGTAGTGCATTTGTCAGTTTAGTTTTCAACAGGGGCTTTGTCACATGCCCTCAGTGATTGTTTTGCCTCTAAGTTCACTCTAGAGAAGGAACCCATTTACAGGTCTTTTAACAGAAGCAAGATGGTTCAGACGTTCCTAGTCCAAGCCAGAATTGGCACTAATGGTCTTAATTCTGTTTAACAAGTTGCACAAGAGACAAAAGTTCTTTGAAGTCATCCCAAAAGAGAAGTACAACAGGTATGCTGCAGCAAGACACCGAACTCCAGGTATCACCTCATCTCCCACTCACAAGCACAAAAAACCCCAACACTGCAGCAATACTTTCCTATAAATACTCTTACAGGTCCAATATGTCTAGCATTTAGTTCCACATACTAGACACATTTAAATCAGGGCTGTACCTAAAATGGGTATAGTTATTTGGAGTGCTAAGCTGCTACTTCCTGGTCTTGGTTTTAAGAAGATGCTCTTCTGAGGATATGTATATATTTTTTTATATATATATATATGTCTCTACACAAAGGTGTGAGAGGATGATCAAACTGAAGAGCTAGTAGGCTCTATATAAGTTGTTTCTCCTCACGCCAAATATAAAGTAGAAATAAAAGCCAATATTAAAAAAAAAAATAGAGTATACCTTGACATAAGCTAAATCTCCAAAGGCACTCTGACTCAGATTTTTCCAAGTTTACATAAACTAAAGCCAGAGCATTAACAATCCTAGAAAGCAATAATAAGTTTACTTTTCAGGTTAAACATCCAGAATGAAAATTAACCTTCACCACTAATGCGTATAAGAGGAACATGTAAGTAGTTACTGTATAAATAAATACCTCTTTTTTTATTGCTTAAATTGCATAGTATAGAACAATGTGGAGAGTGATGTACACGTGTATTAAAAAAGCGCTGGAAGGAAGTGGAAGAATCAGCAGGTACAAAGTGACTGCAATTTGAGACTGGAGCTTTTGTGTTCTGCATTCAGTGCATTAATTATTTATTCAGTGAAAAGAGTGAAACATCCCGGAGGCTGCGCAGGCTGGCACTGATGTCACGCCTCTGTTTTAGATTGCATCTTCCAGTGTATTGGGTCATGTAGTTTTCAGGCACACGTCCCCTCCGGGATAGGATATCAACCATGTGGCTAAGCTTCGACCTGATAGTGGAGTAGTGGAATTGCCTCTCTTTATGTAGTTTTTGGAAATACTCTGCCCTGTGACTGGTAGAATATTCAAAGGACCGGAGAGAAGATAGTGAGCCGGTAGAACTTGCAAGAGAGCACTGGGATGATGACGAAGACAGTGATCGCAGACTAGAACTTGTTACAGCCTTTCCAGAGAGACATGATTCTTCCTTTGACAACTTTCTGTGAAGCAGGGGTGTTTCTGTGTACTCCTCTTCCTTTGTCTGTGTCACTACAGTCTTCAGCAAAACTGAAGTCTGAGTGCCTGTCATTCTAGCAGCGACAGAAGTCTGAGTGCCAGATTCTGCCATTACAGTATTGGTCTGCGTGGCAGCATTACACACAGTCACTACAGGCTTCTCTTCCCATGGGCCAGTTTGAGTCGATGCACTTTTCCGTTCCACTATGGCCTCTTGATCACTGAACCACTCTTCTTCACAGAGGCAAGAATGCCCCAAGTTAAAAGGTTTTCCTCCAGGAGTATCTTCAGCCAGTTCTAGTTCTTTTAACAGTTTCTTTGGAGTTCTAGACAATCTGGCAAATTCTGCTCTCAAGTTGCCTTCCATGGTATCTTCTTTAGGAGACTCTATTCTGTTTGCTAGGTGATCAAATATCCCACTGTTCCTGCAGCTGGGTGGCCTCTTAGGGCTGATGGGCATTGACTGGGCATAAAGAATCCTGAACTGGAGGTCAAAGTGTTCAACCACTTGACCTGACAATAGCAGCAAGTTGCTGCTGTTCAGCTTCCCATCAGACCACGTGAAACTATTGAAAACAAACCAAGATTCACAGTTAATCTCCAGAGCATTTCAACACATACAGTTACAGATAGCAAGACTCAGCTTAGAAGTGCTGTGCATAAAGAAGGTATAAAGTCGACAGACTATTCACTCACTCTTCTCCAGAAAGAGCTCTGTTTAGCTGTAGCCAAGTGCTTTGCTAGCAACAAATTGTGTAAACCAGTTTTCCAAAACTGTTTCCAGTTTTGTGTTAGTTCCCCTTAGACTCAGCTAGTCCACTTGCCATTGGCATTCATTAATACCAGGCAACAGCAAAGTTGAATACATCCTTCTTGCAGAAACTCCCCCTTTCTATAGCTTCATCGGGCACCAGCAGACCCCAATACTTGCCTGTAGGAGCCTGTTGTCACTCTAATGCCATCAATTAACATGAACTTCTCATGGACTTTTCCAACAATTTTGGCACCTGACCTCATGTAGTACGTGTTCCCTGTGAGAGTTCGAACTCTCATCAGCTGTTTCAGAGAAAGGAAAAAGTAACATCAGATTTAAGTTAACTTCCAAAACATTTTGATTAGCAATTCTACCTAAAAGCAGCTACGGATACTATGGAAGACAGGAATGAAATGAACTTCCTTACATTGTCTGTGTGTGAGTGTTATTAGTTACACAGTGCTAAATTTCTGTTAGATTAGGAGAGTCTGTGGAGAGAACAGCCAGTTCTAATTAATTACTGCCCACAAAGCTAGAAGTGTTTCCCCATCCAGAAAAACTCTCACTGGGGTGAACATAAGCCTGTCCAAGCTGAGCCATAACACAGTCATATCAGCTTATATTCAGAGGAATTAAGTCAATCGCCTGAGTCACATCATCCAAACCCTTTTAAAAGAAAGCAACTATGTATTAGGAAAGAAATGAGGTGTTACCAGAGCTATACCACCCCTGAGCTTCCCATGTTTCTGTTTTCCTTAGCAAGCAGTTCCTTGAGCCAAAAAATAAAGCTACTTAGATCTTGCAAAATTAAATGCTTGAAAATTCTTGCTTCCTTAGGACAGGGATGATAGTGCATGCTCCACCCAGCACACCAGGCTGTTGCATAGCATGGCCATGGCTCCTACATACGAGTAGCATAAGGTAGTAGATGTGCCTTTTCTGCATGGTTTTCACCGAGTTTGTGAGCGGTTTCACATGTTGGATTAGAGACTGTACTGAAACCATGTGATATGGAGCCTTGGTCTTCATTAACTGAGAAACATTTCAGAAAATCCCCTTTTATATCAGTTAACAGACAAGATGCTTTAGTCTTTCAAGGGAGTCTGATATTTTATAGAAGGGTATCTTTGATATCCATAACCATAAACTGTACCACAAAAAAAACCTCAAAACCAAACCTCACCCACGTTTAGTACTTACACTTTCCTGCTCAGGACAGACTCCCAAATTCTTGCACATTTCCAAGAAATGGGGTAGAAAGTCCTGGTCAAGAAGAATATAGACAGGGACTTTGCGGTTGTTATAGGCATCCTGAAGGTCACCGAAGATATCAATGTCTGTGAAGGAATCCATCACAAGGGCAATCACCTGCAAGAGAAGTCACAACACTTGTTGAAGGGCTTTATTTTACACAAGGCCAGATCACTGCCTTCCCCAGCTGTTTTCTCCTGCTGCTGTCATCAAGGCCAGATGCACATTTTTTTGTCCTGCTGCGCAGGCCCTAGCAAGTTATAAAAGATTTCTGTATTCCTACAATGTTTCTGTAAATTCATTGTGCCCTGGAGTGCAAAGCCTAAGCCTGAAGAGGTTTTTGATCACATCTGCTGCTGCTTTTGTACACTTTCACAGCCTGGTTTCCTACATAACCTCCTGTAATATGGCCTTTTGGTAACATTGGGGAAGCTATCGCAGCAGAATTGGGAATCCAGACAAGCCATCTCCACTCCTGTCCTCCCAGCGTGGCGTACCTGCTACAGATAGCCACTGCCTGCAGGAGAATTAGCTCAAATGGCCTCCTCACTGTCACAGCTAAAGATCTCACAAACCCCAGCTGATTTCTGTTTGTGTGGTAGGAAGGCAATGCTGTCCCTTATGAGACAATACGCAATAAGTTACCGAGAGATAAACTAGTTCTGTGACAACATATAAACTGAATACCCTACTTCCAGACTCTTACTAGAGCTCTCAGTTATTCTGAGTTTCCATCCCACACCTTCACAAGAAATCCTTCCACTCACTCAAATCAACAGTTCCTTACAGAAGGCAAGTCCTAAAACAGGAAGATTTTCTCTCAATGGGCCAAAGACAAGACAACAGTCCTACATTTATGAACAATCTCTCCAGCTAATTCAGAGCTGCATCGCGCACCACTTTGGTGCTAGAATTCTCACCCTTCAAAACCAGGAATACACGTCTGTGCGGGGGACACAAAGGCATAAAGGATTTGGCTTCCTGACTTAGTTTTCTATTCTCTTTCTATTAGACCAGCATCAAGGACAACAGTTATACAACCGCTGTGGGTACCTGCCACCTGCCCTTATCAGGTAGGCAAGGCTTCCACACACTGCTGCAACACACCCAAGGCGTGCATGCATGTAACACAGCTGCTCTGTGTGTGGCATTGCCCGTACTCAGAGGAAACATTTCCCACAAGAACAGGCTAAGCTTTCTATTCCCACGGGTGCCCTGCTCCCCACGGGATTCACTCCACATAGATGAGTTCTTGGGTATAACACACACAGGCATGTTGGTATCTCTACATAAAGTTAGCTTATGCTTGAGCTTCTTATATGTCTCCTGTGCTTTTCTTTACCCAATCACTTGTCAAAGTGCCAAAGGAAGATAAAGAAAAATAAGATGCTTTTGACAAGACCAGATGAGTAAGAAAATAACCCCTGAAAACAAAACAATTCACACTAAACCCCCTTGGAAACACTGGTGCCTCCAAATGACTACTCAATTAACAGCACATTTGAGTTCTAATCCGAGTTAGCAGCTGAAAAAGGAATACACTTAAACTGAAAATAAGCAAAAGTACAGTTAGGTTTGTTTAGAGGAGAGAGAGAAAACGCTTTTCTCCACACTCATCCATTCAGGATAGCAGAGGCAAAATAGCAAGCATCCCCTTTAGTCACTTAAGCTAGCCACATTTGAGCGAACTGAGAAGAAACTATACAACATCTGAAGTTTTCCCATTCCTCACATTAACCCAAAGAACTTGGACATGATTGAGCAATATTGCACAGCATCTGATATTCAGTAAGTTATAGGGGGTCAAAATTTCTCTCCATTGCATGTCCACAAAAGTGCTCCCTGGATCAGGCATGTACATGGCAGCAGCAGGAACAGCTTGCCTGGCTCTTGGCTTGGTGCAAGGGAAGGTGTTTGGCAGGATGCTACAAGCAAGAACATGACAAAAAAGTAGAGCTTTTTGGAGAAACAGATGTTTTCATGGAGTTTACTCGAGTCACCAGGCTGGTCTCATCTACCTGATAAGGATGCTTTGAGAACAGAGCTTCCTCTGTCACAGTTTCTGGCCAGAAGCCCATCAGTCATGTCATCCTCAAACTTGCCCTAAGCTTCTGCACTCAGAAGGGGGCAGGGACTAAGCTCAACTGCTGATTCAGCCAGCACCCCACACACAGAACCAGGGGTTGCTTCACCTGGCCACCTGAAGAGGAAGCTATACATTTAAATTTCAGCTAAGCCAATTGAATGGCTGCTAACGAGAAGGGTGGTTCCCTCGTGGGGATTACAGTTGGAGGCTATAAACTCAGGTAACATAATGAGTTACAGAGAACAGTTAGAAGTTACTACACCGCATGATTTTTAAGCCATACTCTGCATCAGATCAAAACCATCCACTCCTGTAGGAGGGAAGTCCTGCTAAGAGCAGGTCTGCACATTACTTAAGGGCAATTAACAAGACAAAGAAGGGAGATGTAGTCATAGGGTCATCTCTGGAGACAACTGTCTTTTATAGTAAAGAGGCCTTTTTTGTGTCATATCCTTTCAGGGACAGTAGGAGGTTTCTGCAAGCGAATCTGGCTTGCAGAGCACATCAGTAAGGAACCTGGAATAGGAAGCCTTCTGCTTTGAGCAAGAGCGAGATCAGCTCGACACCAGCGGGTGGTTTGGCCACGAGCAGCAGCAGTTCTGCACGCAGTGCTGGGGGACGGGGAGCTCTTGGCCCCCCACCGCTGGAGCAACGTAACCGGGAAAGTGAGATTTCACGGGTGTAGCGCACAGATGCCCGCTGTCAGGACGAGTGCCGCTCGTTGTGCATTTACAAGCTTGCCCTCCTAACAAGGCTTTCTTTGCTCGACGGGGCTTTTAAAGCCGCTCGCCCTTGCTTAGCGTCACACGAAGGAGATGCTCACCGACACCGTTGCTGATTTTTGTCCCGGTTCGCAGACCCGCTGGAGAAGGGCCGCGGGGCAGGGCGCTTTCGGGGGGCGCTGCCGGCAGAGCCCGCACCCCCGGCACCCCCCTCACCCCCGACCCCGGGCGCTGCCCGGCGGCGGCGGCGGCGGCCGCGGCGGCGCCGCCCCCCCCGGCGGGGGGGGCGGGGGC
>NW_010973369.1:3092410-3092658 GCF_000737465.1 Haliaeetus leucocephalus | reverse complement strand
CGCGCACTCACCTGGCGGGCGGAGCGGATCTGCCGCCGCACCGCCTCCTTGCAGCCGTAGATGCTCTCCCCGCAGCCGGGCTGGAAGTGAGCCTCCACCCGCGTGAGCCCGCGGAAGGCGCCGCTGGCGAAGCCCGGCCAGCCCAGCTCCAGCGCCGGCGGCTCCAGGTCCGAGCGCTCGGGGAAGTAGGTGAGCGAGGAGGCGTCGAGGGAGGCGCCGGGCGAGGGCTCGCCCGCCGGCTCCGGGGC
>NW_010973369.1:3065118-3092050 GCF_000737465.1 Haliaeetus leucocephalus | reverse complement strand
GGCCGAGGGGAAGGAGCGGGGCTGGCCCAGCCGTTCTCCGCGGCCTTGGCGCCAGAGGGCCACCCGGCCGCGTTAGTGCCCGGCCCCGGAGGCCGCGCGCCCCGGCCCTCCGCTCCGCAGGCCGCGGAGGTGCCCTTGGCTGAGGCGGCCGTTTCCCGCAGCCTGGCCTTCACGCACGGACCCCTTCCTTGCGGCTTCAAGGCCTGACGCGGACCTGCCCCACGGCCGGCCGCGCCGGGGACCTTGGCCCTCGCTGCAACACGGCCCTGTTCCTCTCACCCGCCGTGTCCTGCTGTCCCGTCAGGCGGGGCTGGGAGGCTGCGGGTGCTTTCGGCCTCGCCCGAATCAACCTCCCCCGCCCGAGAAGGACCCTCTTAAGGAAGCGCCTTAACAAAGGCCGGGCCTAGTGCCTCGGACATGACGAAATCCAGGAAAGGCAGTTACAGTTTTGGCCTTCCTGCTTGTCCCCATCGCGAATTGCTGCTACCTGCTGAAAAAAACCAAAAAGTTACACCTACCCGCTGCCTAGATTTACTCTTCCAGACAATCCCTGGCTGTACTTAGAGCTGAGAGAGAGGCAGAGGCATCCAGGCAGAGCCCCAAACTGTAAACCAATTAAATAAAACTCAGTGGCATTTTTGTATTATTAAAAGAAATTTAATGTAATTTTTAAATTAAAAAATTCAATCTCTCTATTAAAGACACTGAGTCAGGTGCTAATACTGTCAGACATACCCTTTTGGCATGAGTTTTACATACAATTTAAGATTTTATGCATTGCTTCAACATGTTAAGAAACCATCTTTTCATACTTACAGTAGCAATAAAGTCAATTCCGTACAATATCAAATATCCTTTTTTTAAAAAAAGTTTTAAATATATTAGACTCTGATTGCCAAAATGCCATTTTATACACAAAGCTGCTAATACAATATACAGTTCTTAGATTATTTTTTCACATAAAATACATTTCATCAAGTTTTATTTGTACATCATTTACTACTGATCAATGGAATTACAAGTTATTGCAGAAGGCTTGCCATCATTTGTTAATATCCTGTACATGCAGCAGTCACACCGAGCTGTACCAGGGTTACCGACACTCCTGTAGTCCATTCTCACACTGCAATCTATAGGCTGAAGACGTAGAGGTGGCAATACTAAGGCTGCATCTGCACTGTTTAAAAACCCGTATCTCCCCTCCAGCTGCGGGTGGAGGTAATTGAATTGTAGGTGTAGGTTTGGGAACGGGTGTCTTGAGCAGAGTCTCCTCTACTACAGCTTCTGCAGTTGAAATATAGCAAAATAGTCTAGGTCGTAATTGTGCCATGGCAGATGTTGCCTGAAGAACCCAGCAGTACTCAGATTGTGGGGAGGAACTGAGAAGTCCATTACCAGTTTGGCCAACACAAAAACAGCAGAATAAAGCTGAAGAACAACCAGGGACAAGAAATTCTGCTGTACAGCCACAGGCAAAACAAAACAAAAAAATGTAAATATCAGCTGTGTTCTGTAGTAAGAGGCTAGACTTTGCTGCTACAAGCGTGTTCAGGATTCTGCCTGTAGAGAACTGCTATAACAAAGGAGGTCAACATGATTTGTTAAATTAGAATGAAGACCCTGTGCATTTCCTTTCTGTGTATTTAGGAAGAAAGAACTGGCGATAGTGAGAGAAACTGAAAGAGCAAATAAAAACTTCAAAATCTGGTATGCTCTGAACTGTTATCCCCTTGCAAAATAGTCTCCAAGTTAAAGAACAGCACTAAATAGTCACCACAAACCTTCCAGAGACTAGTTACCAAGTTACCTTTAGCAAGTATGATAAGGCACAGAAATATCCAGACGTAGGGAGGACACCTTCCAGCAGATGGACAACAGTTCATCTATGGCTCACTGGAGACCAGTGCTATTGCTTTCTCGGTTAAGATGCTCCTGTTTCATGGTATTGCTGATTTAGTTTCAGCAGAGAAGATTTGGGTAAACAGAGCTCCAAGATTAAAGCAAAAGGACACTAAACAGAAGTTGTAATGCCATTTGGTAGCTTGTAAGTGCTTTCAACCCCACAAAATAAGACCCTGCTCAATAAACTAGAGAATTCCCTGCCTCCACTGAGTATTGCACTGATTCATTATTGCTATTGCCCTGCCATGCTCTTCTTCCCTGCCAGGAGTTCCTCATCCTCATGGTTCCTGAACCACACTTGCAAGGTGGTACAGAATCACATCAGCTAGAGTCAGTTCTTCCCAAACTGGGAGGGTTTTAAGATTCTGGAGAACCACAGAAGTGAGATTAAGTGGGCTAAAATCACTCCACTTGGTATGTGAAACACAGATCCAGATCTGACGTCAAACAGGTCCCAGCAATGGTACTTAAGCCCTTATCTAACATTTCAGTGCTGGGACTTTCTTGGTTGAGCTCAGTAAAGCAGAGACACTATTTTGAGAGACACTTTTTCCATCTAAAAAAGAGCCTACATGGAAAGTAAAGCTGGTCTCATCAGCCACTTAGTTTGCTAGAAACAATACAACTTCAGCATACAGGAAGATTTTGCAAGCAGAACGGTTATTCTCATGTGCAGTTCTGCCTACAATAGACCCATCAATACATCCATGTTCTCAAAGCTTTGCGTAGCCTGTATGAATAACTACCACCTTTGGCTTACTGCTAACAGAAGTGGGACTCTAATCTGACCTTGAATCTGTACTTAGATGTTTACTGAGCCTAAAACCACAAGAGTATAGCATAAAAAGCCCAAATCTTCCTCTAGTAAGCCAAGTGCTAGATATGCCAGTCACAACTTGATTTCTAGTTTCTACAGCTTTTTCACAATTTTAAGATCCAATGAAATAGCCAAGTGCCTTCTGCTATGTACCTCAGAGCTTTCCACTGGGATGGCCTTTAAAACACATAGATATAGAAAACCACTATTGTTGTAACACTGCTAAATTTTATAATAAAAAGCCCTACTCCTAGAGGTAGGCTCCTACAATGCACATATAAGAGTATCTATGTGTTTGTTATTGCCCCAAAAGCCTGTTTGTCTCTACAAAACAGTTTACCAGAAGCAGGTTAAATATCCACTTTACAGAACTGCTCATCCCAAACCTAAAACCAACAGCTCTGCATGCAGCATGAATTGCCAGCTCCTTCCCCAAGTATATTCACCAGTGCGCCACAGGCACTGACCGTTATATCCCAAATGTCACCAACGCATGAGCATGAATCAATTCTAGGTCACTCTTCAATAGCCTTCGCAAGTCCCACTCTGATGCTACTTCATCCCAAAGCCAGTGGTAGATAAATACTTGGCATGGCTGTGAAACATGGCCTGGAAGATTTATTGATTACTGACTCTCTTGTCTGAATAAGAATTGATTACCTTTGATCAGATGCCACAGTGAGCATGTTAGCTTACAGTGATAAAGCCAGAAGAGTTGTATTACAGCCAGTTTTACAATTACAATACAAAGTCCAATTAGGGGGATGATTTCTAATCTAGAATCTGTAATATTTTTTGCCTGATAGCAAATCAATTATTGGTTTGCTCAACATCACAGCTAGAGTTTCACATATAAACAGAGTGAAATACCAATGGACTAAAAGCTGTTTGTCCAAAATGGACTGGCTTCCTACAGTTTTAATGTATTAACAACTCTCAGTGAAAGCACCCCTCAACTACTTAACACTATTGCATTCAACAGGCTCCTTTTCATTGCTTGGTGTTAGGTAGGACTCAATACACTTGATAACACAAAATTGCTCTGAGAAGGAAAAGGGCCCAACTCCTTCCATGGGAGGGAAGGCATCAGCTGGGCCCGAATTTTGCACCACTTACAACCTAGTGGATAGCAGCACCAAAATTTGTTACACTGAGTCCAGAACTTTTGTTAGGATGGATGTGGAGAGACAACCCTCAACACCATGGGAGAAAAGAGGCATCTGAAAGAGCATCTCTCCCCGCTCAGTAATACCCAGGCTACACTTGGTGTTATCCCAGAAGAATTTTCTCGAGATAATCAGAAGACCCACTGTTAACCACACACAGATGCCGTGAAGTCTGTCCGGTTACCAAATCATATTCTTTCTAAAATCCCTTGAGCTTAAGTCAAGCACAAGAAGTATTTTCTAGTCTTATATTTAGCATATGCATTTCAATAATGGAGGAAGCTCAACTTCTCTCAATGTTTCAAAACATACAAAGAAATCCCCTGCCTTTAACTGAACTGAGGTTTTAAAAAAAATCAGATCAACTGCTACCATTTTCTAATTTGTTCCTAAAACTGGTGAGGGAAGAGAATTGTATCTTCAGAGTTCAAAAGAGTAAATTGTCAGCCTGGTAATAACCTCACAGGTCCAAAAGTGTTTTCTGCACAGCGTGGTTGTGGTGGTGACACACAGCCACCTCTGCTGCCTCGAGGAGCCGAGAATCAGGAGCCCAGAACCCTGTATCATAATACATCCAGCCCCAGCAATGAGCTAGATTTGATGGGGAGCAGAGGGTAGCACTTAACAGTGAGTTTCAGCCTCAGCCAAGTTTTTATAGCCTAGAAAAAAGGAAAGGCTGTCAGGATTCCCACAGGGGGAGCGTACGTGTGAAGTGTAACATTGATGTCTAACAGCCGCCAGCTAAAAGGAAGAGGGATGGAAGCTGCATTTACTGTTGCTTGGCTGAAGCACAACAACGTGAGCTGGATTTAATCCAATGATGACTTACGGAGACCCAAACAGGCTTATGTTTTCAGAGTTTGGAATTTAAACTGCCCAAGAAGACACATATTCATGCAGGCAAATAGTTATGTTTGCAATAGCCCCTCTGTGCAGAAAAAGGGTTGAAGATTTACAGTTAGTTCTGTAGATAAAACTTGTTAACTCAACTGTGGCCAGTTCCTCAGAGCTCTCCCCCATTGGGCACGCACCTTTCACCTTCCCCAGGTATGCAAAGCCTTAACTTGCTAAAAAGCCAGTGCCAAACCCCCAGGTTATACCGTGCTATACCGTGTTTCTCAGGTAGTCTGTCAGAGCTAACATGAACTACACTAAAACACTGGTGTTGGTGTGCCAGCCACTCTACCGCAGAGAGGCTTTGCTAAGTACTGCATGGCACTAGGTGACTCCCTTATACATAGAGGCATTTAAGTCTTCTTCTGACGGCTACTAACCACTGCTGATGATTTCAGCATGGGAGCTGGAAAACAGACAAAGAAAATCTCCTGCCCTGCTGCAATGTTCAACTACAAAAGCAATGATTTAACAGTTATTTATCAGCCAAAAACTTCAGGTTAACACAAGTGTCGTAACATCTAGGGAGATTAGAAACACTTTCATGGCATTTCTAGATTAGTGTTAGCAAGCCTTTCCTCCTCAGCCCTCCCGAGCCCTGTGGTTCTGGAAATCCAGAAAAAATCAGAATGCAAAGCATACTGCCCATAGTATCTGTGTTGAGCGTACAGAGTAAACAAACAGAATCAATAGGAAAGTGAGATCAGCAAAAGTCTTTTCAGTTTTAACAAATTAAGAGTCTAAATAGTACAAATAAGTTTTTTAAATTACTTATCCCAATATAGACCTTTGTCAGTATTTTATTGCAGTAAAATCCTATTGCCAGGGCCCCTTATTGCAACATCAGTTTTAAAGCCTATTGAGTGAAGCCTGTTCCAGGAAAAGTTCTGCTTCAAACCTAGTGGCAGTCTGCAGTGATGAGTTTACATGAGCAGAATAGGACCCAACCAGTGGACAGTTTTTGATGGTGAGCTGTCACTGCAAGGAGATAACACCTTGCAAACTTCCTAAAGCAAGTGCAGCATCTATGCTTGCTTGTTGCTCAGGCCCTGTAAATGCTGGATCCAGCTGTACGGAAAACAGCTCTGTCCACTCTTGCAAACCCTGTGTGGGGGTTGATCTCCCCTCCAGGATATATGCATCACTCAAGAGTGAAAATTCAGGTCTGAACTGTCACCTTCCAGAAGCTTTGTGACTTACAGCAAGAGGCTCAGATGCAAAGATTTTAATTCAGATCCTTTCTTTGTTCCAAGGCATCTCATGACTTCCCAAGGACAGGGAGGCAGTGCACCATTCCTTCTTCCCCAGGGAGCAAGACTAGGGTGACTCTTTTTACATCATATTGATGCGCACCCCTTCCTCTCCTAAGAGCCTTGCTCCACCTGTATTACTCATTCAACTGCAATGGAAGCAATTGGCAGGGTAAAGTACAATTCAAGATGAACGAGGCCACCACAGTCAGGATGTCCATAACCAAACTCTCCCTTTGGAATGCAAACAACCTGGCCACTGCAATAGATCCAACCAGCCCACCCACGACTTTTTTCCTCTGGGGTGAGAAACAGATGAGACTAGGAAATTCTGCAGCACCCATGCACCTTCTCTTCCATTTCCTCCATGGGAGCTTTGAATTTCAAGAGGGGTGGATCACCACTGGACACTGTGTAATACACTGAGGTCCCATTGGAGCTGTAGGGAGAAGTCCTGGATCCGATTAGATGCGACTTGGCCTCACCCCCATTCTCAGCAACTCCTCCCACGCCACTGCCGAAGTGGGTGCTGAGGAAAGGGTGATTGAGGAGTTTGGCTGCAGCCCGCTGCCGCTTAAGTTCGGAGAGTGTTTGATGGTTGTGCTCCTTGTAGGTACCCCAGAACTGCTGTGTGTCAGGGAGCCCGGGGTTGCCATAGGGCAGCATGTGGCCTGGGTTACTGTCAGGGTCAGCGTGCATACTCCAAATGTCCCCGTTGGAAAAGGTGTACTGGTAAGTGCTGGCAGATGCCATGAGTCCATTCTGGAGGGGGATTTCAGAGTCACACTGGGTGCTTTTGTTTGCTAACTCCGGAAGGAGGGAAGAGTTCTCCAGCACTGAATTCTGTAACAAGAAGACATGAAAGAAGAGCATCTTCCCCCATCCCTCATAACACGGTTCATCCCTGTGACAACTTTCTAAGCCTGCTCACACTCTGCCTTTCCACCAGAGAGGTACTACAGCACAAACATTGAATTCACCCACTAACAGGACCCTATAATGCTGTGAGCCCCAACCAGGAGCTGGTTGCCAACCAGGGACATGGAATGTTAACTCAGGAGTAAAAAAAAAAAAAAAAAGATAGATAAGCATATTAATATAATGTGACAATAACTGAATTAAAAACAAATAACTGCAAAGCAAGATTACAATTCTTTTGTGATTACCAGTTTGCCAGCAGTAAAGAGAAATGTACATGCTATTTTTTTCTGAACTTCCTGGTTCCCTAGGGCATTATCTCAAAACTATTTATGCAGCTGTAAATACAGTCCTTCCACTTGAGTGGGATATCCCAGTTTCTGCCAAATGAGAATTGGGTCTTTTGCTTACATCTGATGGAGGAAGTTTACAAATTTTTCAGCTGCCTTCCATCCCAGGGCACCCATTGCTATTGAACCTGCGCTACCAGCCCTCCTCGGTGACTCCCATAATAGAGAAGAGATTCCTTACGGGGTCTGTATTCTCCTGGTCAGACCGAGTCTCCCCAATTTCTCCAATGAGACCTGAGTTTCTTCCTTCTTCTGCTGCCCCCAGTTGCTGCCAGACAATGGCCTCTTTCTCGCACTCCTTCCTGTACAGGTTTGTTCGGTCCGAAAGGCTGGCCCTCCTCACCACCTTCCTGTTAGACAGGGAGAAGGGGCATCGAAGCTGTGAGCAGGACACGACATTTCCTCTTACCCTGTAGCTCTTTACACCTCCTCCTCGTGCTTCACAGCCTCTCCCCGCTGGAATGGAACGCAAATTTTGCTTCCTGGCACCCACGCAAAGCAAAGGCACTAGTGTGGCTATTAAAGGTGGGAGGAATTTTAAGGACTCTAAAAGTAGTACTGCAAATCTGTGTTAGATCTCATACAGCGCACCTAATGGAACTACTCTGCAACCAGTGGAGTAAATATAGAGGGAAACAGCCCACAGGCTGTTTAGGAAGTTTTGTGGTCTGCAGGACTGCTTTGGTGCCTAGTAAACATCTTATAAAGACATGTGCAAACTGTGTCTGAGCACAGTATCTTGGCCATGAGACATATTATTGAGAAGCTCAAGTTAATCCACTTGAAGCACTGATTTTCTGACACCAGTATCAGTGGTTTAACAGGGTAAATTCTTACCACTTTGTCCTCTGCTCGGAGAAGTTCTTAAGCCACAACAGCGCAAAGCCATTTTCCCCCCAAGAAACAACATCTCTTTCTAGCGAAAGAACCACTCTTCAAAGGAGCTCTGCTTTCAGCAACCGAGAGTCAGCTTCTGCCTTTCAGAGTTTGTTTAGAAAGGACAGACGGGTTCTTCTCCTGATGCCGACTGCAGAGTGCTCTGCAATCACATCTGGGTGGCCAAGCTTAGGCACCGGGTGACCTGCAGGGAACAACGCACTTACCCCCGGCTGCCAGTGCTGGAGGTCCTTCGACTTAGGGAGGATTTATGCCTCATCTGAGACTTCATGATCACATCGTGTTTGTGTTTCAACTCCAGAAGCAATACTTTGAATTCCTCCTCTTCACACAGATCTATGGCACACACAAACCAAGCTATTAATCAGACAGTTCAAATGTGGTACCATTAACACCATGTTACTAACTGTGTCTTCCTAGTATATACAACCACAAAAGCTAGGAGGAAGAGAAGGGAAATTTAAGCAAAATATGCTTAGGCACATTAATCTTTAAACAAATTAGGGGAGACAGAATGGTTTGGACACCTAAACAGGAGCAGAAAACAAGAGCTGCTGACTGTGATGGGGGCTCAGCTTTGCATTGATCCAGCTATTCAGCTAGGTTTTGTCCCATCTCTGCAGCATGCTGTGCCTTTACCCATGAAAGGGTGAGAGATATATTGACCACTGTATCAACACTTCAAGATGGGAGGAAAAGACATTTCTGTAATTACCAGACTGCAGCTCCCCTGAATACAGCATTTTTACTTAAGCCTCCAAAATGAAAAAAAGAGCAGACAAAACCAGACCAGACCAGGGCAGAAGACAAGAAGTTTCAACCTTCAAAATAAGAATGCACATATTTTTCAATTAAGGCTCAGAAAACCTTTTGCCAAAAGAAAATATGGCACAAGGTTATAATACACATGTTCAGATGCTAACAGTTTTACTTCCAATCTGTTCCAAGACTTGTGTATGCCTTCTCATTCCCCTCCAACCCCTTGTAGCTTACCACACTTCATTGCATCAAAGCAAAGTTAGACACCCACATCTTAGGGCTGCACTCAACAGCTGCTCAGGTCCAAGACTACAATGTCAGAGCGGAGAGACTCCCAAGCACAGGTACAGAGGGATAACATGAGTGTAAACACACAGGCAGAAAGACTTGGTGCTTGAGAAACTCCTTCTCTCTTGCTTTTATGAACACGAATAAGCATTTTCAGAAATAACGAAGTAGGTGCTTTAAAACTTCAGTCCCAGTTAAAGTAACTGCAACTTTGATTCTAAAAATGTCTGAAAAATGATGTTAATGCTTCTGAAAGCACCATGTGAAGACTCCAGCACACTTAGGGGGAAAAGCTTTTCTTAGTTATTTCTTTTTTTTAAGCTTAGTAAACTCACCTATTGGCATCTCATCCAAAGATGTCCTAGCACTCAAACTAGCCCCGTGGGACACAAGCAACTCTGCCATCTGCATCTAAAGAAAGGGAAAGAAAGCCAAGTTGACAGAGGTATTTTAGGCAATCGCTTTCCTCCTCAAAGCTGAAAAGTTGGAATAAGGTAAGAAGAAATGGCATGCATGCTCAACTCACCTCAAATTATTCTGGTACGTGTGTGATGTTAAACATTTTTCCTACCATTCACCTGCACAGACATACTCTCCCCAAACTTTCTCAGCAACAGGTTCTTTTTGGAGCCCCAAGGACCTCATCTGATGCTGCCCAGAGAGTCTAGCCCTAGTATAGATTTCTTCTATTTGCAGAGTGCTCCACAATTTGTCCAGGCAGAAAGAAATGTCACCCTCATCCATGACATTTGCAAAAAAATAATTACCTGTCCCCAGAAAGCAGCAGCATGAAGAGGTTCCCAGCCATCCCAGTCCTTAACATCCAGGCTTGCCCCCTGGTCAAGAAGGACTTCAGCTGCATGCAGATAACCATTGGCTGCAGCTATATGTAGCTAGGAGATAAGGAATAGAGCATGAACCACCTGCAAGGACCACGAATGGTTTTATACACCAAGTTTCAGTGGAATTTCTTGGATAACATCCGAGTCTAGATCTGGACAGGCAGCACATTTCACATTTGGCAGATGCCATCAGGTCAAAAGCAGGTTGTTCCTGTTACTGAAACTCAGTATTACCTGCATGTAATTCTGTTTGGAGAGGAAACTGCTTAACAGTTCTTAAAATAACTTACATAAATGGGTTAGAAGAATAATGTTTTTACATTTTAAATCAAGAGCTCTTAAATGCTTCCAACTCTGTAGGGAAACAGCACCATTAAAATGCAAGCTTGCAAAGGAGAATATCATCCACTATAAACTCTGCATTTCTCTTGCCAGAAGAATGTCTCCTCTTCCCCATTTAAGTGCTGCGGATGTGATTTTTTTTTTTTTTAATCAAATTTTCAGCCTGCTTTAGTCAGGACTCTCTTTGTACAACTGCACTTCCACTCATGCTTTTATCATTTTCACCATTTGAAAATAAAAAACATTGTAATCCTTGGCTACTTTTAGTTAAGTGAATATGATTTTTCAGATATTGGCTTCCAACTACAACCACCACTTTGGAGACATCAATAATAGTCTCCTTTAGTCCCCCACGACACTTCATGTCTCTGAAGATTTTCACAATTGCGGTCTGCTGTTGCATCTCTGAGCAAAACATTGACCTATGCACTACTCTGAATGTATGAACTCCACTCAGAGCTCATCCTATTTCAACTGTGCTGAAGAGGAGAATGAAAGCTTCTTTTCAAATTTTCCATGTGGATTCCACTACACAAAGTTAAACCCTCATCCGGAAATAAATTCTGATGCTTTCTGGCAGTTCAATTAATTTCTACATAAATTCCATGGCACTGGGTCATACCCTCTCGAGGCTGTATGAATTAACAAGGAATCACTTGGGGGTGATATAAAAAGGGAAGCCAAGAGGTCTGCTTAAATTTATGTATATAATCCTTGTTAAAGTGAAAAATGCGTTAAAAAAATAAGCTGCAATAAAAGCTTCAGTCATCCAAGTTTATCTTGGAGGGATGCCCTCCCCTTACACGCTTCTGATAAATGCTATAGGTGACAATTTAGATTAAGAAACCTGAATGCACTGCCATGGTCTGGCCATCAAACAAATGACACCAAGTGGCCTGTATATCAGTTATGTCTGGACCCAAGCATCAATTGACCGAGGTTGTATGAAAGTCCCAACACCTAAGACAGCATTACTGAACTTTCCCTAAGTTGGGACTGCTGTAAGCAAGGATTTAAGAGACACATCTGCAAGTGAAAAAGAAGGGAACAGAACTAGGATTGTTCAGCCTCCTCAGTCCCTGTCCAGTCAAATCAGATGCCAGCTTGTTTGTGCTGTACATTTGTCCCGGGTGTTCTCCTCTGCTCAGGGCCAGATGCCATCCTATGTGAATAAACACAGCACTCTGTATGAGCCAGATGCTATGCAAATCAGAAAGAAGAGGAGGCAGAAAGTCTTCAGAGTGCCCAACACCAGGTCCTGCTCCCATGAAAACCAGAGGACTCACATCTCCTCCGTGGGGGTCAGATCAGACTATGAGACTAGCAAGAAGCAAGACATTACTGGGAGGTCATTCAGCCCCATTTCCCCAGAGGTCAGCAGAAGTGCTATGTTTTGCAACTCCTCATTGTGGGATTTCTTGCACCTTTCTTTGGAAGCTGCTAGTACCAGCCACTGTCAGACAGGACCCAGGACCTCAGCAGCCTTCCTGCAAGACCTGAGCTGCTGGACAACTGACAGAGCTCACATGAACAAGGGATTTGCTTCAAAAAGCACAGGGTTAGACACTAAGTTCTCACCTGTACTCATGGACAGCACCTGTTCCTACATGACAATAAACTAAAACAGGGAAAAAGATCAACATAGCTTCCTCAATCCTCTCAGTGACTTGTACGTGTTGATTTTCTGTAATTCCTGCCACAGGGCAGGTTTCGTAACCTACAGGCTGAAGGAAGGCAAAATTGAAGCTGCCACAGTTTCACTCACCAGCGTAGCACCTTGGGCATCAGTCCTGTTCAGGTCTTGTCCAGTCGCAAGTATGTCATGAATGTCACAGATCATGACCTGCTCCGGAGCAGCCCGCATCTCATTGATTCTTTCCTGGGTAATCCCTGTTAAAATTCCAGTTAGAGAGAGAAGAGTTGGAAAGGGTCTTTGTCTCCACTGGTTGAGTAAAATTAGACTTATGATTCCTGGCTGATATGACCTCACATCCTTTTCAGAGGCTATGTAGCCGAGGGGACTGTCAGCTGTCCTTCACCCTCGTCGTTATTTAGGAATCAGAGAAACTAGACAGAGTCAGGTTCCAAGAAATTATGCCAGGCAGCAGCTCTCTGCTTTTCTCCAGAGGCAAATTAAGAGCTGAGAAACAAGGTAATTTTTAGTACTACATTGACCTATTTTTGTATTTTACATGAACTCAGTCTCCTTACCTTGATAGGCCATGCAAGTCTCAATGACATCCAGAGTTGGCTCATCTTCACAGAGGTCATACGGCATGTTGCCATCTGCATTTACTGCCAACAAGTCTGCTCCACTGCAAGGAGAAAGCGGCGTTACACAAGAAAGGACCTCAGACATCCTAGAGCAGACAGTGCCAAACACTGGGATAAATGTTTAGCAAAAACTAACTGGAGTTTAATAGTTGCTCAAATGTCACCAAGATTTGTGTGAGATAAGAAAGATTTGAAGCAAAGCCATGGAGCTATGAATGGGAAAGATGAAGTCCAGAAGTGGATGAAAGGCAGCATGCTACACCTCCCTCATGGGCTATGGGGCACATCAGCCACTGGGCTGTTCCTGTCCTCTCCTGATCCTGGCACTGGACAGACTGGCAGCTTCTCAATGACAGAAGTGATTTATTTGCTGAATTTCTGGATAATAATGCCAAACAACTACCAGATGCTTGTTATCTGGGCATCTGGCAGTCCTTCACTGAAAAGTTCTCAAGGACCAGAAAAGTTGGGAAAGATAGGGGCTGAATGGTGGAGGGAGCCTTCCATCTAGCCAAGGGCACATTGGCAAAAAATAGCAATAAAAAAAAAAAATTGCCTGTCAACTGGTGAATTTTTTCTTTCTGATTTTCCAGAAGCACTTCTCTAAGTGCTTTATTGACCTCTGGGAGGTCACTATTTGGAAGTAAAATTGCCAGCTAAATTGATTACTGTCCCCATATTCCCCCGTAGTAGAGAATTTCCAGCACTTTCTGAACTGTGCCACTTTAGCTAGCTGTTAAATAGTTTCAGCTGAATTCTGATCTACCTTGACAGCCATGGAAGGACAGCAGACAGTATCCACTTGCATTTAGATTCCTGTTTATTTATTTTTCCCCTCTGCCTGAGCGGAGCAAACTACATTGAAATTCACATTTGCAAAGTACCAGTGTTAGTTTAATCAGCAAATAAGAAAGCAAGGAATGGGACATCTTTTGTGGGCTACTTCCTCTGATGGTCTTCAAGGTCTCCAGGTCCCATCACCAGTAACATTGCCTTCAAAGACAGTGTTTAACCAGTCATTTGATATGTGACACCTCCTGTAAAGGACAACTTTGATTGTTGCAAACAAATTGAATCACCCCATTCCTCAAAAGCCCAGGGGAAGACTGTTTCTGAGCATGGGATCATGACATTAGAGTCCAAATTTGCTGGCAACTACTCAACACAGGGCAGTCTATGACAACTAAGGCCATAAACTCCAGTTCCTCACCTTGCCACTCATCCCCATGACACTCCCTTATCTTCAGTTAAGAGTCAGGAATGCACTATATTGTTCTACATTTGTTTTCTCCATTTTTATGCCCCCCATCCAAAAAATTTCCTAACCCAAGTGGGAACATCGTCCAAGGGATGACTGCTTACATCCTCTGCTCCACTTCCTTCATTACACAGCCAAAGAAGAAGGGCCATATTTTCCATGCCAGTCTCCCAGATGACAGCATCCCAGGGAGAAGTCTCCCTCCCTGAGGGAGAAGCAGCAGGCACTGCTGTGCAAGGCAGCATGTTAACGCTCCCAAAGCACACTCTGCTCTCTACACCATCACTCTGGGAAACAGAGGAGAGAGCTCCATACAGAGTCAGGACTACCTGCTCCAGACAGGATTCACAGCAGGTGCTTATTAAATGCTGCACATGATATAGCTCAAAATACATCTGGCTTCGTCCTCCTTGCTGGCAAATCTAGAAAAGACTTGAGCTTTAGGGCCTTGGTAAAGTCAAGTGGAAGGTCCAGTGCAAGCACCCCTTGTCATACCACTGGGGAACAAACGCATTACAGGAAGCTAACTGGTTACTAATTAAGAGCCAGTAAGACAGGTCACAAAGTTCACCCAAGTATTTGAGCTGTACAAACATGCTGCTGTCCTTCTACATCAGCGTCTCTTTGACTGTGGCTGGAAGACCTGAAGTTGTGCTTAAGAGCTTGAGGGTAGATCCTGCTGGCTGCTCTTATTTCTACCCATCCAGCAAGCATGGTTCAACAAGCACACACAGACACGTACACACCAGAGTACAGGCAAAAAGTGGCAAATTTTGGCCCAGGCTCCAGAAGCTTCATGAAACTGAGTCAAGCCACCTAGGGTTTTACTGTGTGTCCTCAGCCTTTCTGCTCTTCCTCCTCCACCCTCTTCTCCCTGAAGCAGGAAGGAATCCCAGGAATAGCCTGAAAGCAGGGACTAATCACCACCGCTGCAATCTTGTAAGGTACTAAGCGGTCTTGGCTTCCATCCACAGAAGCTGTGTGTAGAATCAGATCTGCAGAAAGGGACCGACACAAAAAGCCACCTACTGCTGGATGAGGATCTTCACCAGGTTGATATGACCACATGTAGCTGCTGCATGCAACGGAGTCCACAGCTCATTGTCCTTCGCATTGACATTGGCCCCGTGGTTGAGGAGAAGCTTGACTATCTCTTCATAGTTGTCTATGCAGCACTGGTGAGGAAGAGATGCAGACAGATTGGTTTTTTTAAACTTTGGGAAGATGAGGGCTCAGTTGTACCAGTGTACCTGGACGTGGAGACCTACTTTACCCTGCAGTGTTTGGCACCAAGCACCTCCAACAGAGTTAAACACCAAATTGAGCGCAAGCAGGTCAGAAAGCCACCATGCAGAACACCTACGCTGGACAGACTGAAGGTCACTGGTGTTTTAAAGGGCCTTCTGGCTTGGGGGCAGAACCAGCAGGGAATAATAGCAAATATGCACACAGCTTTTGTTCCACTGGGCCTTCCATATTCAAGAGCAAACATAGCAGAAATTCAATGGAACCAGTATAACCACATACCAAGGGATGAGCTGACAAGCTGACATTCCCTTTTCTTAGGGAAAATCCCACACACTGGCATGTGATGAGTAAAAGTCTTCTCAGCAGCTCACGCTACCTACCACAGTTATCTGAAGAGATGCAAGTTGGAGTCCCAGCATTATGAGGTACTTCACAGAGCACCTTTCATTTCCTGAAAAAAATCAGCATCCTCGATGCATTTACACCACAGTCCCAGAGGCGACCTGCAAGAAAGGCCTCAACCACTTTCCTCTGGGGGAGGTGGAATTTGCTCTTTGATCCACCTCGTGCTCACTTCTTGATATGAATGTGTGTATGATAAAGACACTAAAATAAGATTAATTCTTGTGCAAGAAGCTTGTTCGTGGTCTATGCATTACTGCAGACCCACACAGGAGACTCACAGCTCAGCACTGCGGTATGGGCTTGTAATAGGGCTGAATTACAACCTACAACAAGCATTTTAGCAGCTGTGTGACAAGGACCCTTTATGTATTTCTGTTTCTGTTTACTATTTGTATATGGAAGTGAGGTTAAAATCATGCCTGTCACACGGCCAAGTTATCACAGAAGTGTAAATGCATCCTTCACTGGAAGCCGCTGCTTATGGGCTATAGTGTTCACTTAGGAGCTTCTTTCTGTTCAGGGATTCAATTCTAGTGGATGCAAAGTTCCCACCTCAACTCCCAAATGCACCTTTACAATAACTGATCCTTCAGTGGGGAAGGTGGGATTCTCCATGGCTTCAGTACCTAGTGGGGAAAGCAATGAGGCTGTCAGCATTTCTGTGTGCAGAGTAACATCTCTTTGGAGAGGTGGTGGTGGGGGGACCTTTTGTCCTTCTAGAAGCCAGTTTGCATTTTTAAGCAACCATCCATCCAGCTTTGAAGAGAGCAATCAACTTGCAGAAGAATCCAAAATCTCAAGTCAATGGGAGCATTTACAGCAGGGACTAACGGCAAGAAAACCAGGAGTCCCCATTCCACCCTCAGAGTGAGTGTGACAACCACGCCACTGTTTTTCGCAGCAGCGGAGGCGGCAGCTGCCAGGCACGGCAAGTCCCACGGCCCTTCTGCAGGCTGACTCTGCTGGTGGTTTCGCACTGAAAATCAGGACTCATGAGGAGGGGTGGGGACGGGGGCCTTAGGAAGAAGAATAGAAAAACCTTTACGGGATCAGTGCAGAGGCTCTGAGGAAGGACACAGGCTCACACACCACTATAGCAAGGCTGTGTTTTACTGGCGATCAGCTGCTGCCATCTCATACAGACTTTCAGAAGTCCCTGAGCCTACAGAGAGCAGCAGCAGGCTCTCCAAGCATCCTGTGCATTGTTTAAACCAGTTTCAAAACTCGTGAATTGCCAAAGTCTCTCAATTTGATTTGATCTGCTTTAAGAGTTTATAGCCCAGCCCTGCAAAGACTAAAGGGTCGAAGAAATGTTGTTTGCATCTGAAATCCAGCCCCAATTCCTGAGCTCTTATCACTGCACAAAGTCTGGGATACAGCAAGAGAAGTGTTTCATCTCAGTTTGCTCCCCAAGAAACAGGATCACCAGCACAACATAGTGAAGTTTCACTGCTTTAACTGCACAAAAAAATGAAATACAAGAGCTCTCTCTGTTTACCCCGACAGGTCTGCTCAGAGGGCACTGGGAAGACGTGACAGTGCAGAGCAGCAGGGAGCCTCCTCCCATGCCTCACCTGATGCAGTGCAGTTAATCCATCTTCATTGCACAGGTCTGGGCTGACGTTGCTCTTCAGCAAGTAACACACTGTAAGGGAAGGAGACAGGAGGAAAGGAGAGTCAGAACTGTAATCCTAACACATCTCTTGCTCTCAGCTAGCCCTGGCCAGTTCAAGACAAAGGCAACCTGCACCATCAGGGTGTTCCAGTGTGGGCAGAGCTGCAGGAGACCTTACAGCCAAGAGCCCAAAACTGGCGTGAACCCGCAGTCACTGCAGTGCCGGTGAGAAAAAAGCCGCCTTGGTTTTATCCAGCAGAGAGCACCAGCATACAATTTTCCCCCAAATTCCTTCCAAAGGAGACTGCTATTACAGCTATCATTTTCATATGGTTGTGCTGGAACAGTCTACATTTTTATCTTGTGCTTTGCAACATCTGAGTGCAACCTCTACACACTGCAGCCCAGGGGAACTCAAAGGCAATTGGTGATTTTGGGCTCCTGAGTTATAACTGTAAGAGACACCCCACTCTGGGAGGGATGAGGTCTTGCCTCAAGAAGTTACCAGTCTGGGATGAGAAGCCCAATACATTCAGGGGCCTGCCACACCTAAAATACATCAGGGTTGCTTTGGCCACTTCACATGAGCTGTTGGGTATTTGAAGAAAGCTTCCCAGAGGCTTTATTTTTTAATTGCTGCTTTGGGGGGAAAGGATAAGATTTATTCCATTAAAATGCAAATTTCTGAAACACATGAAAAGTCATTAGCCCCTAGGTAAAAAATAAAGTTTGCTCTGAGGTACAGATCTTGCACATAGTAATAGCAATAAGGCTGGCAGAGGACGTAAATTAACAGCAACACCAGGAACTCTTCAAATTCAACACTGCTGACAGATCTTGATGATCTATACCCATCTTCTGTTGTTTACTTGTTTATTCCCTGCTTTTTCTCCAGAGATTTCACTACCTAATGCTTTTCCCACCTCAGATGTCACTGACAGCACAGGCACAAGCCAGAGGTTCATAATCATCTCCCTGGGGCCAGGGTAGCAACAGATATTCAAGATCCATCTTATTTGATGGCAAGGATGCATCCATTAAGCGAAACCAGAGCTGCAAAATAAGGAACACTAACAAAGCTAAAAGGGCAATAACCATCTTCAGAGCTGGCAATCAAAACGACTGCACGGCTGGTCACTCCCAAAGCATCTTGCAGCCTCTGCTGCTGCCTTTGACTGATCACTGTCCCACTGTTAGAGGGAGCTCCTTCCCCAGCACATCCACAGGGAAACCCATCGCAGGGCTGTCCCTGGGGTCAGAGCACTTCTGGCATCCAAAGTAGGACATGGAAAACATGTCCACGATGACATCAATGTTGATTTATGAAGCTTTGTTTAAAAGATCCGGAAAATGCACTCACAAGAAAGGCAAATCGAAACCCAAGTGAAATTTTGTTTGGAAGCCACCGGTCTGATGTTATCAAAAAGGAAGGCAAAACTGGACAGAAGTGAAATAAAACACTTTATATCACAGGATTGTTTCACCCAACTCAAAATGAATGCTGGAATTTACGTTCAAGGCATTGACACCTGCTCGATGAAACTGATACAAAAAAGCAGAATACCACAAAGAACAAAACTCATCCCCCACCGCGGCGAGTCCAAAGAGACTGAGTTTTTTCCAGCTCAAAGGCCAGTGCAGGAAGCCCACGCCTACACTCAGCTCACATCCCCTGACACTTGCATGCTTGACAGTAATAAGAGCGCTGAACCCCAGCCAGTATATTCAATTTAATGCCTGTGCTTCTACTGTTTCTGGCCAGCCCCAAGCTCCTGCTCTCCTAATCCAAGCTGAGTGATAGGCAAGCCATTCATTAGTGGATCTGATTGTCTCTTATTTACTTCAGATGCTCTGCCATTAGGGTTTTAATTCAATCTCAGTCATTTAAGAGCCATTGTGTACTAATGACACGCAGCTCCATAATCATGTTTTGCCTGATTATGGAGATTTGGACAAGTAGATGCTGGCAGTTTAACCTTACAAGTGCTGTCCCTCCATGAGAAGAAGCAGTAGCATAAATCCCAGCTTGTTATAGAGTATGGGGTTTTGTGTTGAAGGCTCTGCAATCGTGGCTTGACAGAGCTTGTAAGAGTCCTTGAAGGGTTAAGATTCAGAGAGGGATTTATCTTACCCTAAAGCAGCTTTGAATTCTCCACTAACCCCTGCAGCAGCCCTCATGCTCACAGTGCACCTCCCCTTGGCTCCCATCTGCCCTCAGGACAGGCTCAGCAGAGCCCTCAAAACATTTCCCAGTATCTCCCAACACACCGAAGACTGACAACCACAAGACACCAGAAAAGACACAGAAAAGTCAGGTAATGAAGCTAGGTATGGATGTGGTACCAATAAGTCCAGGCAAACATGGCTTGAAAAAGAGATCAGACTCCTTTCCAGCCAGTCCTAAGCTGAAGTTTGCATCTCGGGGTTTGGCAGGGGGGAGCACAGGGCTGGGCAGCAACAAGTTCTGGCCCTTTTCTCTAAAGACAGAGGGATGTTGCCTTCAGTATTCCTCACGCTCCAGACAACAAATCCCAACAGCGAGACAGAAGTCTCCAAGAGCTGTGATTTCCTATTGCATATGCCCACTTTTACAAGTGAGGGGATTTACCCAGCATCCCACCAATCTCGTAGCAGAACACAGCCCCGATTCCTACCCACCACCCCCAGAAGCAGGACATGGGGTGGCAAAGAGCAGCTTCATCACCCCCCGCTCCCTGCGGGCAGACCTGCAGAGGGGCGTGGAGGGAGGACATGGACATCTTTGCCATGTCCACTACCCAGAACAGCCCCTCCCACGTGGCCGAGAAGAACAAGTCCTCCTTTCTGACAAACTTCAGGAGAAATGTGGGTTTTCCAGTGCCTTAAGAATAGGATGGGGGGGACACAACTGCAATGCTTTGCAGTGCTGGAAGCTGGACCCTCAGCTCCAGGGCTGTGGCACTGTCACCGACCCGCTCCGCTGCTTAATGCACAACATAAGGGACAGGGACCTGAGCAAGCAAAGTGCTTCTCTTCAAGCCTGCTGGTGCTGCGCGCCTCGCTGCAAAGCTCAACACCTTCTCCTCCCACCTCCAGGCACGAATGATGCCATACAGGTAGGAAGCATACGCTTCAGCTCGCAAAGACACAGATTAATCACTTGACGCCAGCCGATCGCCTTCTGTCAGCTCAAGCCCCAACACACCACTGTGAAAGGAAGATTCCCCCATATGCACAAGGTATAGTGTGGAAACGGGTCCTCCGCAAGCTCCCCTGCGAGCTCAGGTCACAGCAAGCCCAACAGAACGGGCTTTTATGGGTCACATCGGCAGGTTCAGCAGGCAGCAGCCTCCACTATAACACTAACGATTAACTTCTTAAAGAGAGCTCAGTGCCTAAAATGCTGAGCTCTTTAAAATCTGTCCTTCTTTGCATGCAGGTGGGGGGCAGGTGGGGAGAAGGGGCTGGGTGCGTAGATACACTTTATTACATGTCAAGCACAAGTTGTGGGAAGCAGTTTCAAACACATAGCAAATGAAGGAATGAAAATGATTACAATAAGAGCTGGGTGGACAAATTGTGAATAACTCATCGCAAATTATATTAACTGAACAATCACTCAAATGTATTTTCCATTATTCTGCTTGCTCTGCCTATAATTGAACCTCTCACATGCCAAGATGGTGTACATTAATCTTCAATTTATATTTTATCATTCACATCTGTGCTGTGTTAAATAGAAAAAGCTCCCACAACAGCTGTGAAAATACATACTAGTTTTTAAGTCACCCTCCATCACATGTCCTGAGGCAGCCTCAGACAGATTCTCTTCCCGAAACACAACAAACCCACTTCTCAGGAGCTCCCTCTCCTCCCAAGCATGTCCAAGCCTCGCTTATTCTCCCCAAAACCTATAAATCAGGGGGAAGACAAAAAAAACCATTGCAAAGTCCCTAAGGAAAATTCAGGTGGGGTAATCAGCTCTCTCACCTGCAGAGATATTACAGCACTATGGTTTTTCACTGGTTACTTCCCACTGAGTTTACACTAGAAACAGCTTTTCCAGGAAAGTTCCTAAACCAGATGAAGACTTTTCCATGGAGAAAAAACACCTTTGTCAGTGCAGTTCCCCCTAAGTCAATAAGCTGCACCATAAAATTCTGGATACTATTACACTCCCATCTATACCCAGCATTTGCATACCTCAAGTATTAATAAGTCATAAGAGAAAAAGCCAACTGAAACTGATATGGATACCAGGGAGGGAAAAAAACAACAAACACCTTTCTGACAGGAGGTCCTGATTCCTCCTAAAAATATATAGTGGCAAGCTGTCGATACGGGCAAGGAGGCTTACCTATATGCTCCTAGTTTACACCCACACGCAGGCCATTATTTTTTAAAAATCTAGGTTTATCCTGATCCTTTGCAGTCAACAATTTCTTCTTGACAATATTTAAACTCTTCTAGTTCACGTTTTGGTTCTCAGGCTACCTTTAAAAGCTACTATTGTACTGAGGTTTCTACGGCAGTAGAATAATTCTTGCATGTTTATACCTAATTTCACTGAATAAAATGAAGAGAAGTTTCACTTGGATCAAGATGCACACTTTCACACATTGACAGAAGTCACTTCCACCCAAATGTAGCTTTAGTCAAAAACCCAGCCTAGTGGAAGAAAGTCTTCCCAGCATTACTTGTAGTGAGATACTGGTGGTGTCTGTGCCACATAGGTGTGTTGGCAAATGTCTAGAAAGAATGATCCCCAGCCTGCCAGGCATGGTCCTATGGATGGGCACAGCTACTTCAAAGCTGCATTTTTAATGCTATGGTTTTGCAGAGATATTTATTACACAAGAGAAACATTGCCAGAAAAACAACATTGAAACTATGAGCGCTCTGCCAGCAAAGCATCCGGCTTCCTAACACAGCATACTATGATATTCATATTTAAGAGCATATCTAAACCCTGAGCAATAACAGGATGAACTTACTCAGCTTATCCTCCACTCCCTGCAATGTACAACTGATAGCCCATCCTGGTCCAGTGATAAACTCCGCATCTCCCTAAAGCTTTTTGAAAGACAAAAAAACGCCACAGAAAACAAAACCCCACATTTAGACAGCTTCAAACATTTAGTACACCTAAAAATAAACATGGCCCAGTTTGCCTGCTGAGCTAGCAACTGAGACAACCCATCATGATTGATCACCAAGCTTTCTTGGGAAGGTTCAAAGCCTGTTAAGACACTTCCCACCTAGTTTATAGCTGGGCACACACATTCCTTCTAATATACCCCAAAAATCTGGAAGTTTGGAAAAAGGCCAGCAGAGCCCCATCTGCTTCGTGCCTTATTCACACGGGCAGGGACATTTCATGCAGCCACACTCAGCCCAGGTGCTGCTTCTCTCAAGTAAAATCTATTTCTGATTTTGATGCTTCTTGCTTAAGAGGGCATACCCTTCTGTAGCCCCAAGGAGCCTGCTTCACATGGCGGGCTCTTCCTGCAGATCTTGGGGCCCAGTTCGTACACAAGTTTTATTCTGACAACAAGTGAGAGTTGTCAACAACTCATACACTTATTTAACACAGAGGGTCCAATTCTTTCTCCCTCTCTTTGTGTCTATTTCAATCAATTTTTGCTTTATGCTTTGACCACTATCCATCATTGTAGTACCAGAGCACCAAGAAGAACACTATAAGGGGACAGCCACCTACAGCTGCGTCTTGGATGAATGGGCCACTGCCAGGCACCCAAACCCTACTGCATCCCTCATTTTTCTTGTTCTGCATCTACAGGACTTCAAGCTCTGATAATCCACTTAGTGCTAGTGATGCTAAAGCATCTTTCTTTAATGGCTGCCATCCACCTAGGATTACTCAGATAAGTAACAGTGTGCAAGTTACCCATCTGCAACCAACAATGCTCAAAGGAAGCAGCAGAAACAAAGGCAAATTCATTTCAATAGGGAAAATAAAAATTAGAGCATGCTGCCAATTGAGAAGCCTTTCTAAGGATGTAGCATCATGTTCAAAAGCACCCTCATCCTCTCCTGCTCCTCAGACTAAGAGCAAAATTGGTCCATGCAGGAGATTACTTTTCCTTTATGTACTTGGTAAGTCAGAGATTATTTTCCTGGTTTCCCATTCCTCATCTGTTATTGGAAGAACAAATAAGTCATTTTGGTATGGTTTTTAAACAGATGATGGGCTTTAAAAGGGATGAGTGTTTTATATAACCTTCAGGCTCAGCTGCCTTCAGCAGGATTTCTGTCGGCAGGGAGCCAGGAAAGCAGATTCCCCAATATTATTGCAACAGTGACACCTGGGCTGCCAAAGAACCTCTTCTCTCTTTAAGAGGCATTTTGGAGTATTTGAATGGTGCCCATTTAAAGAGTACTGAAAGAAAAATTTAAGTCAGACTTATGGAGGTATGGATCAAGGAGACCAAGGCGAAGTTCCCCAAAGATGACTCAGAAGCTGTAGTGATGAGCAGAGCAATGCTGGCTTTTAGGGTTCAGTGGTGCTCAGCAGAAGGCACTGACAACGCACAGAGGGAATCGTCCCACTGCAGTCAGAGTCACACGAGCCCGTGGCCTGAGCAAAGAACACCAACAGAAAATGAGGGATGAGGGACAGCCACGTCCTCCAGCAGTGGCTCAATAGGAACCTGCATCCTCCAGCTCTTGAGTTTGCACCTGAAATGTTGGGTTTGGTGGGTGCAAGCAGGCAAGCAACACATCTCGCTTCCCCTCATGTTTCAGGCCAAGTTAGATGAAGAGCTCCTACAGAGTCAGTAAATGGTCAACCAGGACCTCCTGTTCTCCTACTACTCTGGCTACTTCCAGCTTTCTTGCTACAAAAAGCTCTTATTGAAAGTCATGACAACACATGCAAATCCCTTCAGACAACACAACATCAAAGCCTTTTATATGAGTAACACAGAGGATCCCACTTATATACCTGTTCAGAAACTACTTTTGATATATTGGACCAAAACCTGACTACTGAGACATGCAGCAGTCATCACCTGTGATGTCTATACTAAGCTTATTAGAAAATAAATCTTTCAGGGTACTAAAAAGGAAGGAAATGCAGCAAAAATTTAATTGGCTTTAATACAGCCTAAGAAGTGTTTAGATAAAAAGGAGCAATGGTGTCAGGAGGTAAACTTTTGCAGCTGTCTGAGTACATGAAGAGCTTCCCCAGATACATTAACACAATAACATAACAGGTGATCTGAGGAGCAGAACTGCAATACCCCCCCAAGCTCCACACAGAGCCAGCCTGCCAGTATTTGCAAGAGGATACTCTAATATGCTCTGTGTAGCAGGAAATAGTTCATATTGCCCTTTGGAAGTGTTATTAGGTTCCAGAGTCAACAGCCTCTGCCCCAGCTCATATTTCAGGCATCCTATAGCCTCAGCTAAGCAGCTGTATGTTGACCTGAACCACAAGAATGTTTTTAAGACCCTCAATTATAAAACAGGAAACTTTCTATTTAGAGTAACAGAAAAGAGGGTTTGGTGGAGGGGTGAGGAAATACATATTTGCTTTTCAAGCTGCCCTGAATTAATACAAAATGATTCCCCGCAGCAACAGCCTGCTGACAGCCCAGGAGCTTGCCAGCAGACCAGGCTCTCCCCCTTCTCTACTCCTCAGCCACCCCACTTCAGAGACCCCTTTTCTCTGGTGTGCATCTCTAACCTTACCCTGGTCTTTAGAGAAGCTCCGACTGCTCTGGCTGTTTCAGTACCTTCTCCACCCTCAGCAGCATCCACTCTGACCTCGATCAGCATGTTTTGGGGTTCCCCCCCCCCCCCCCCAACTTTGTCCCTTTAGTTTAGCATGAGTACATTGGGGATGAAGATCTTTAAGACATACAGGATCAAATCACATCCTTAGCTCTGTTCCCATGGATCACTGCATTCATGAAACAGGGTGCCACATAGCCAAGGTCTGAACGCCTGCGTAAGGCAGAAGCGTAGTGTGCCAGGGCACGGTCTGCAATGCAGCCCTCTCAAAATCAGTTTTGTGTGACATGGCAGCAGCAGGAGGTGGTGCCAGTCCCCAGGTCAAACCCAGCCCAGATGTGTCTCACATCATTACCCCACACCGGAGACTGCAGGGGACACGCCAGGAGTTAAAGTGTAATCTGCTAAAACATCACCCCCTGCTCAACAGCACTGTTTCTTACTGGAAACTGCATTGCCATGCAGTGCTGGAAGGGAAATGCCTATAAAAGCAGTAAGTTCTCCTCTTTCTTTTGTTGTTTGGGTTTTTTTTTTTTTGTCAGATAAAGAGAGATTGTGGTTTCCTTTCAAAAAGCAAATGCTACAGAAAGAAAACTTTCACACAAGTTTAGCAGCAACCTGAACTTTACCAGAGAAGCATCGGCTGATCCTCAGCAGCCCTTCTGTTCTTGCAACCTGCAATTATTCAGCAGCAAATTTTGCACTATTCAGAGATTTGAATTTCAACAGAGCCTTTCATCCAGAGATCTCCGAAAGTGCTGGCTGCTGCCATTAGCAGAGCGAGCTCCAGTCTGTCTCCTGGGATTTTACAATCAGTATTCGCCTCGTTTCACAGATGTGACATCTCAGCCCGAGTTAGACCAAGACTCTGGAGGCTCAGGTTTCTTTGCCAAGGTCACAGTGACAGTCCACGGCACAGCTGTGACAGTGCCCTTGAGTCCCAGGTCCCAGCTCCACCCTTGAAGCACAAGAAAACTCTCATTTCCTCTCCCCCGTCCTCTCCGTTGTTCAGACGAGAGGAATTGGGCAAAGCAGCTGAAGTCTCAACACTAACAGCTTTGATGGCAACCAGACCCCAAGGTGAACCTTCTATTTGACAGAGCATGTTTAAAAAGAGAAACCAAAGCTGTGGCTCAGCAGCAGCTCTCGGCTGGTATCGCTCCCTCGGGAAGGTCTCCACCACTTGGCTTGGACCTGTTTGCTGACCACATCGAGGACTTGGGCTGGGCAGGGAGAGTGAGTTGCAAGAGGTGGGGGAGCAAGGTCAGCTGAAGGGCTTGCAGTGTGGCAGCACGCTTCATTTAATTATGAATCAGGAACGATGTCATCACCAAGACAGAGAATGAAGCACATTTGGTCGCCAAGCCTACATTTGACAACCATCTCTGATCTTTACCAGCAACCCAGGCAGGACCACTTCTTTTTTTATCTGCCCTCTCACAAGCCCAAGTCCCAGAGGTTTGCAAGTTTTTGGGGCTGATCAAATCCCACAATTCCCCCAGAGTTTCATAGAATAGAATCATAGAATCACAGAATCATTTAGTTTGGAAAAGACCTTCAAGATCATCGAGTCCAACCATCAACCATGCCCACTAAACCATGTCCTGAAGTACCCTGTCTACTCGCTTTTTTAATACCTCCAGGGATGGTGACTCAACCACTTCCCTGGGCAGCCCATTCCAATGTCTGACAACCCTCTCAGTAAAGGAATTTTTCCTCATATCTAACCTAAATCTCCCTTGCCTCAACTTGAGGCCATTTCCTCTTGTCCTATCTCCAGCCACCTGACAGAAGAGACCAACACCCACCTCACTACAACCCCCCTTCAGGTAGTTGTAGGGAGCGATAAGGTCTCCCCTCAGCCTCCTTTTCTCCAGACTCAACAGCCCCAGCTCCCTCAGCCGCTCCTCATAAGACTCGTGCTCCAGGCCCCTCACCAACTTGGTTGCCCTTCTCTGGACACGCTCCAGCAA
>NW_010973369.1:3023011-3065108 GCF_000737465.1 Haliaeetus leucocephalus | reverse complement strand
CTCCAGCACCTCCACGTCTTTCCTGTAGTGAGGGGCCCAAAACTGAACACAGGACTCGAGGTGCGGCCTCACCAGTGCCCAGTACAGGGGAACAACCACCTCCCTGCTCCTGCTGGCCACACTATTTCTGATGCAGGCCAGGATGCCGTTGGCCTTCTTGGCCACCTGGGCACGCTGCTGGCTCATATTCAGCTGGCTGCCAACCAGCACCCCCAGGTCTTTCTCTGCCGGGCAGCTTTCCAGCCACTCTTCCCCAAGCCCGTAGCGCTGCATGGGGTTGCCGTGACCCAGGTGCAGGACCCGGCACTTGGCCTTGTTGAACCTCACACGATTGGCCTCAGCCCACCGATCCAGCCTGACCAGATCCCTCTGTAGGGCCTCCCTACCCTCAAGCAGATCGACCCTGCCTCCCAACTTGGTGTCATCTGCAAAAGCGCACACGCGAGCGCATCTCTCTCCATCAGGGAATCAAACCCTGTTCTCTTTCAACCTTCATTTCAGCACCTATCACACACAGACAAATCACACACTTTATAACTTCTTTTCTGTGTTAACGAAAAAGCACGTTCAATTTACTCTCCGTGTCAAACCCCTCCAATCCCAAAGCAACCCTCAATGTCAAGCATCACCCCCGTGCAGCTGCTGCCTCGCAGCACCTGTGACAGCCGGCTCAGGACACAGAGGCAGTGGGTAACTGTCATGGGCCACCACGCAACTGCACAAAATCCCACAGCTAGTGGCATGCTGGCCCTTCGTGGGACCTGGCCTGGAGGTGTAGGTGATCCTTCTACCACCGCGTACCAAGTAGGGGCATTTCCAAGACTCCATGCTGCAGAGTTGTTTTCAACATAACCAAATGGATTAGAGAGCCACAGGGACTTCTCTCCCAGCCCTTGGCAACCACCAAAGCCTTGTCAGAGAAGTCAAGAGAGTTTATCTGTGAACATCATCATCAAAGGTATTCAGCACTGCATGGAAACCAGTTCATACATTCAAGAGTTGAATCAGAAGTTAGCACCTGAGCTTGGCAGAAATGCAGGTTTTTCACAGCTCCAGTAATACTTATAATCAATGAGATGGGCCTGACAGAAGGTACAGAAAGAAATCGGTGTGACGGCTGCTGTGCACAGAGGACACTAGTTCCCCCAGCCAGGGCCTGAAGCTGGAGATCATCCTCCTCGTGGGCCCTGGGCCTGATCCAGTTGAGGATGGTCTGCTCAATAAAGATCACAGCACAAATTTGCTGCAGCTTCCTACTCATGCAATCCAAATTTAAGACCCATTACCTTGAGCATCCAAGTTTAAAAAAAGAAAAAAAATTAAAATAAAGAGTGGACAAAACATTAATTTCCTTAACATTTCCTAATTTCTTTGAAGAAGGTTTGAAATTGCCTTCCACGACTCCTCAGAGACAGCACAAAAGACATGTAAATTAGGTCAAAAGAAGTGGGCATGCAGTGATACAACCTGGGTTGGTCTATAACCTGACTGTCAAGTGCTTTGCATACAGACCAACTTGTTTTAATAGTTATTTCACCTGCCTCATCACACAAAGTTGGAAACTCTTTCCAACTTCTGTCACAAGTTCTATGTGATTTCTGCTTCCCACCACCTCAAGCAGTAGAAGATGAGTATTCCCAGGCTGGATGATGCAATATAGCTTTGTGGTTGCCAGGAGGTTAGCCCACAGGGAAGCAGCTTGAGAGGCTGACAGGTTATTTAGACTTTTCAGAGAGAAAAAAAAAAAAAGTCCAACTTGTTGCCTTCACCCATCCCTGCCATATCCACAGACACCAAAGTGCCAGCCTCACGCGAACTCAAAACAAGATAGCTTTTGCTGCCAGCTCTCCTCTGCTCAGCTTCCTGCACTTGGACACAGTAAAAAAGAAACTGCACACAGGGTTGGGAGCATTTTCCGTTTTAGTGAGTGGCTGCTTCACTTTCAAAAGCCATCTCAGTCAGCTTAAAACTTTCATCTGCAGAATATGGCTTGAATTCAGCAAAACCCTTCAGATCAGACCTGGGCAGAGAGAGAAATCCAGTTCCCTCTCACAAACCGCTGAGGAGTTGTGTATGTCATGGCAGAGGAACAAGGATGCTCTTCATGGGAGGGGAGGTCTGGGGTCCAAACCCACGGGCACAGCTTACACCAGGGATGTGAGCTCAGGACTCCCAACACTCACAAGACTGGTCTAACAGCACAGCCTTCAGGGTCAGTCTAGAAGTCTTTTACTTAACATAAAGAGGAAAAGAGCTGAAATTCTCCTCCAGAAAGTGTTTTGCCTTAGGGCTTCAGACCAGGTCACTGATGTTTCATCCTGTTTCTGAATGAGTACTTCAGGCTCAGTGCATACAGTAATTTTTTTTTTTTTTTTAATTTTTTTTTTTAAATTTTTATTTACATGCTGAGCTTACTAACAAAATACATAGTTTAAACTACCAAATTAAAAACCACATCATTCCTACAGCTTTTATGCAGGTTTAAAGCATCCCATTTATCAGAGCAGTATCTCTGAACATTGAAGACACAACTCCTCGATGCTGGGAACACGCAGTTGCAGGAAACAGCAGGGAGCAGAGAGAGAGAGCAATATATCACAATTCTCTCCCTTTGTCCCTTCGAGAGGTCTCCTGTCTTGGGATGAAAGACCCTGTCCAACTCTCCACATTAGTATTGCAAGTCTAATGCCTCCCATACCCTCTTCAGCAAGAGTCAGCCCAGAGGAGTTAATAGTTCTCCTTTCTGCAATAGCAGAGAAAAGCTTCAGTTTGCCAAAGTATACTGCATTTCCCAAGAAAACTGCAATTTTCAAAATAATTAACAGTCATTAAAATTCCCCATTAAGTTTTGCCATTAGCAATGGCAGGACTATTCTCCTCTCCACAGTAGTGAAAACTCTGCTAACTTCTGTATTAAAACCAGTTTTGTTAATGAACCATTTTATTCCATCCTGTTTGCTTATAAGAGAGCTCCCTCGCATCAGGGAGTTTTTCATTACATATTTAACACTACAAGAGCCCAGGCGTCATGGGCCACCTTTTAGCTGTCACAGTGCAAGAAAGGTGACATCCATCTTCTGAGCTTGAATGGCAGATTGCCCTGTCTGTACTCACTGCATCTCTTACACCTATATATGAGCAAATGGGGAGAGAGCCTCCTTACACTCTCCTGCCACGCTGCCGGCCATGGCTGCTTCTGGGCAATGATTAAATTACCTAAAAAAAACCCACAGTTTGAACATTAAGACAGGAAGAAAGCCACCAGGCTTGAGCTTTACGTCATCTCCCATCGACTCCACAGTCTAATATTTTGACTTAAAAATTTATAGTAACAACAAAATGCTTTAGCACCTAAACCCACCTTAGTAAGTTCATTAAAGTAATTAATGCTTAAGTGGCTGCTCACGCTGCTCTGCTGACAGCACTAATTACAGGTTGCAGAGGTAGATCCCAGTGACAGCACAGGGAACCAGTTGTCAGTTTGAGGCTCATGCACGGTGCTGGGAAGACGTGCAGTCCCATGCAACTGCTTGGGCCGGATCCAGCACTCCTCTACTTTTTCCTGCTACTAAACCCAAAATTCAGTATCTCCAGCACTGAGTATAATTGAGCAACTTTGGCAGCTTCTGATGAAAGAACACGTATTTTTCTGCTGACCAGCATCCAGCAGAAGAGGCCTGTAGCATCTTACTCAACACCCTTTTCGAGAGCAAGTCCTTCAAGAATGGGAGCGGGGCTGGCTAGCCAGGGTGACAGGGCCCTTACAGATTTCAAAATGCTGTGGTTCCTGGAGACAGCACGGACCATTTTATCCCTTGTGAAATGAAATGGGACGGTTGCGCTCTCACTCACTAAACCAGGGGTATAACCTTCCTCACACAAACAGTCCTGTCCTTCAGACATGGGCAAAGATCCACATGCTCAGTGCAACTTGTGCCAAGAGCACTTGTACCTGTTTAGGGAGATGCAGGATATCTGATCCTCATTACTAGATCTGTGATCAGTTATAAGATCCATCCCTCAAGTGGTTTTGGTCCTACCTTTGTCTGGAAAAAACACAGTCTTAAAAAATTTGATTTCTTTCCAAGCAGCTGTTTGTAACAAATGCTTCTGAGATGTTTCCCACATTTCACAGACTGAAGCAAATCCCACTCCAAGCCACCCACTCCACCAACCCAGTTAGTGCTACAACACAGAAATCCTGTTTGTTTCTATACATCTCATTGTAAAGAATAATTCCCAGGGAAAGGAGCCCACCAGATCAGGAGCATCCAACAAGGTCTGGATCTCGCATGAGCAGCTGCAACTAGTACAGTTGTATAATGGCAACTTGACCTACAAACCTTGAACCAAATTCTAGCTATATTCCCCTTTGAAAAATGAGTGCATGAAGGCTGAACGCTGCTTCTGCCCTGGCTGCTGCCAGCTCTTACAGCTGTAACCTCTGGCTTGGCTCCACGGCCCAAGAGGACCATTACCTTTCCACCATCCGGCACACCTGGGAAGAAGGGGATCACCAGCAAAAAGCGAGTTAAAATGGGCCCTGGTTGCGTAAGCTGCATAATCTGTGCAACCTATTACTAGGGGACAGAACACATTTTGCTGGCCAAGATCTCCACACATCACCACGTACGTTCGGTTGAAGGACACAAGAAGGAACAGCAAGCTCTGGCGCTGCCTCATCCACCTAACAGGGCACTAGGGGCTCTGAAGCAAGGGACAGTTTCCCAACAAACGTGCATGCCTCGTAGATCAAATGGCCACATACGGTGCTCTGGGGACAGAACAACTGCGGGTGCTAAAAGGAGCAAGATGACAATCAGGCTTGGCATGAGGCACAGATAGTTTTCGGGACAGACCACATTAACTTCTTCACTGCTGAAGCCTTGCTCCCCAGCGGGGCCGTTCCTCTAGACAGACCCAATAAACCAAACTGGTTTGAGGTGGTTTGTGCCTGTAATGCACAGCAGCAGCAAAGAGATTAAAAAGGAGAACATATGCACCAGGGATTTCTAGTAAATAAAACACCTATAAAAGCGGAGATGGATGCTCAGCACACACAGGCGAGGTTCAGGCAGGGCTATCCCCACTGCAGGTGGAGAGGAACAAATCACGGCAGCTGTGATCTGCAGACTCACCGTGGGAAGTCACCATGGGAAGGGAACAAGACGCAAGCAAAGCCACCTCCTCCACCCCAGCACCAGCCCACCAGTAACCAGTCACGAGAGCCCTGGTGAGATGGGAATTCAGATAGACCTGAGCCCCAGAGCAGCTGGGCAAGATATGCAAACCCTCCCTTGGATTTCTATTCTGCAGTAAAAATCCAAGAGCATTAGAAAGAGGTTCTTCAAGGAACTGTGGGGGAAGCAGGAGCTCCTACAAAGAGGTCCTTATATTGTCAGCAGTTTGGGCATGCTTTGCAACCATCTGGTCCATCCCTCGTCTACCCCAGAGTATTTAAATCAAGGAGTTTCTTCAGATAGTGGGCTAAATCGGAATGACAAGGTTTCTCCACCTTCTTGGCTCGCAATCCCTTCCTTTCTGATGTGTCTGAAGGAGAAATTTGCTGTTGATGAAACACATCCCCCAGGACTCAACCAGCAGTGAGAGATGGGCCAGGCTACGCCGACCCACTGACGGGTCCTATTTGGCCACATTTCTGGATCAGCTCCCATGTGTCCATGTCACACAGGGTACCATATCTCCCCTCACAGATAACACTTCCCTTTTCACAAGAAAAATAGCTTGATAAAAACTGCTGACCCCTATTCAACTTATCACAAGAGAAAAACGAAACCAGCTTGGAATCAGGAAAGGGCTACGTGAGCCTCTTTGGAAGATGCCCCTTCGCCTCCACCTGCCTTTCCAGGCACTCAATTCGAGTGCAGTAACGACAACAGGAGCACACGTTTTAGACATCACACGCAACTGCAGCGGAGAATAACTCACTAAAAACCTGATTTACTTAATGACCGTACCAGGAGCTTTGCAAAACCCAAGTGATTTCAGAGGAAGCTGGTGCCTTGCTGCTGCTCTGAGTCACGGGAAGTGCAGCGCCGCAGCCAAGCCCCAGAGCGAGGCAGGAACACTGAAATTTCCCCCAACTATTCTTATCTTGTCTCACAGTAACTCAAGGCTCATTTTCAAAACCGGGGCCTATTCAGAGCAAACAAACAAGCCACTGCATTCACTAAACCCTGCTGCGTCCGGGAAGGCGCTGTAAATCATGTGCACAGGCAGGGTTTACATGCAAAAGCAACAAGGAACGCGCATCTGCAATGATTTTATGGCACACCAGCACAGATAATGGTTTTGTGCTCCTAAAAACAGGTGATTTAAATTCCAGGGTGTCACAGATTTTAATCCTGAGCTAATTTTTCCTCTATTCTATGCTCTAGCATACATCACCATTATCGAGAGAGCAGAACTCGCAAAAATCAGATTTCCTGAAGATAGACTACAAGAAAATGATGTTTTCTGCAGCAAATCAGTTCAACAGAGGCTCAATAAAACATGATTGATAATTAGTGCTTTCTTTCTGACAGCTAGTAGCAATTGTCTTCTCCTTAAATCTAGTGCATTTGCCAATTTAAAACTAATCTGTCCAAAAATGAAATAAAACATCTGGCAAAAAATTCACAATGAATATTGGCTAAGAGTTACAAAGTTATACACCAGAGCGTCAGCTGCTACAGCATCAGACAACTCAACAGTAATTAAGGTAGAGCTGACATGGCCTTGTGGAAAAAGCCATCAGGCGAATGGAAAATGGATGGGAATAGCTAAATCGGTTTAGGTTTCCCCTGACAGGAGTAGATCAAAAGGAAACTAACCTGATTAGGAGGGAGAGAGCCACTGATCCAGATTCATTGAGCAAAGCAGAACAGCTATAAAGTGACATTTATGCTTGCTTTCCTTACCAGGGTCACACAAAGCAGCCAGCATGTACCAATGGATCTGGCCCAGATTTATGGGTGAAGGGTAGACCCTTTTAAATACGGACACCTTCCCTCCCCCATAGCTTAATTTCCCAGTTAAGCAGCCGTCCAAAAAAAAAAAAAAGGCCATAAAATAAGCCCCCCCAAATTTAATTAGAGTAAGTGATGCTCGGTGCCTGTTGGCAGTGCCACTCTCCCTGCACCGGGCAGCTTGTTCCTATTACGGGCAGGTTGAAACCACCTCACCAGACCAAGGCTCTTGGCTCAGCCCATTTCAGCCAGTGGGAAGAGCCACGCAGGAAGGATTTGGTTCAAGCACTGGCTGTGCCCATGTGTGGGTCCCCAAGCATCCCACTCGTGGATGCACATGAGTGTAGTTATGTGGTCCCTGATACAAGCCAGCATTTGCACTAAGGCAGGGCATGCTGGTGCTCCCCTCGGGATGCTCGCAGCGCTGTATCGCTCTATCTTGTGGGAACACGACACATACACACCCCAGGGGCACCGTGCCTGCCTTCCCAATGGAAGCCTGATACAGATCCCAGCTCCCAGTACCTGCACTGGCTAGGGCACCTGGGAGCCATCACCTCCTCTAGCAAATCCTCTCCCCTGCAAGATTAATTCACTGTTATGCACAGCTGCCACCACCACTTACAAAGGTCTAATTTTAGTTAAATGCAGCCACTCAGTGACTTGCTGTGTGCCTGGGCTCCTGGCTCCACCAGTTGCTTGTTAACCACTACCTGAAAACCCTCTGCCACGCACAGCACGGCTACCAGGCTTCTCATTAACACCAGGGCCAGCCGGTGCAATCACCTGTGCAGCGAGACATGCCTAGGCTGGCAGGGTAAAAAGCCCTATGGAGCCCTTCACACACCCACTCTCCCCAAACCCCACGGGAACAACTCACTCCCCAGGGTTGATGACAGCACAAAAAGCTCCCCTCACCAGCAGTCTCGGAGAACGCTGCCCTGGCCATGTCCCTGCGTGCTCCTGCCAGTCCCGCTGCTTTCTAGAGCTGTGCACATCCCAGGGGATGCACAAGCACAGGTACATGTTTTCTTTCCAAAGCAAATACCCCCCCAGCCCGTGACCCTTTTGCTCAGGTTAAAAGCCTAAACCCACAAGTCAGCATTTTACACAATCACTCTGTACACTGCAAATTGTACCAAATCTAACAAGATTTTTGGTGCTCCAGGAGGCTGTTCCAGAGCCAGGGGCAGGCTGCACTGCTCGCCCTGCTCCTGCATCATGTCCATCCTGCTCTGGCAAGGAGACCTCCAGCTTTCCCTTCACCTACCCCACAAGCATTTCCACCAGCAAATTCTCTCCAGTCACAGCTCTCTCACCCTGCTTGCCTTTGCTCACACCTCTCAGAGCTGTAACGATGAGACAAATTGCTCCCGTGCAGAAGCAAGACCTTCCCATAGCATCGAGAGCACGCAGAAGCGCCGAGTGCTCCCAGGTCCCGTGCACGGGAAGCCCTCCTGGTTCTCCTGCTTCCGAGCCACCTCCCGTCCAGTGTGGAAGGTGGTCTCCCACACAGCAGGTCTGCCACGCTGCAGGCTTCTAGTGCAGCTCCAGAGAATTCGGACTTCCCAACAAGAGCAAAGGGATGTCCACAACAAAACAGCCTGTGCCCAATGACCTCTCATATTTTAATGAGAAATAATAAATGTAGCCAAGGCTTTGCATGAGTCTCACCAAACCTCTGTGTTCATGCACAGGCCAGACACTATCTGTCACCTCCCAAGGAGCTGATATCGAGTTGGATGTTATTAGGCTCTAAGACAGATACTGCTTTGGAACAGGGCAAAACTGCAAGACCAACTTTGCCCACTGCGGTGTGAATAAATAACATTCTCTTGCCCCCCCCCAGTCCCAAGACCCCCTGGTCTGTGGGTGACGAAGCTGTTATTTTCATTTCCCAGTTACACAGCAACCAGTGCTGGCATCTTAACGCCTCGAATCAGCCTGCTGGCTTTTGAAGCCCTCTGAGCATCCTAGCCGTGGCACCTCAGGACCTCCATGCACAGTGCTGCATGAAGGATCTCTTTCCAGAGGGCACAGCAGGGACAGGACAGCTGGCAAACGAGGTGCCACAGCGATAAGCAGCATGTTACAAGGAGAAGTTTTAAATAGATGTGAGCAGCTCAGTGGGTAGGTAAACAGGATCCCTATTTCTTTCCTGTTCCACAGCTGGAAAACCCACAACCCCTTCCTGTGGGAAGGGAAGGAGGAGGGTGGGGAGCTCACAGCACCGGGGTCGGTTCCCAGAACTGGGTAATAGCTGCCCCAGGGAACCCCTCCTCCCCGCAGCAGAGGTGAGACATTTCCACCGCTGCTGGGAACTCCTGGTGCTGATCGGGGCAATCACCAAGGGGCACAAAATGCCATGACAGTGTATTTTAATACCATGGGGCAGAAGTGCTTAACCAGGTGGCCTTTACACCACCATCCAACAGAAAGGAGCTGAGCATTTTTCAGACGTACTCTGTATTCTTAAGGAGCACTCTGTATTCTTAAGGTTAGGTGACCAAACCAAACTGACTTCAGTGGAAGTTAAAAATATCCAAATATCTTTAGAGATCTGTGCCAAAATGCTCAGGAATTCACAAGAAGCCCCCAGTTAGTGGTAGCTGAATGGTAGCTTGGTCCAGGAAGGGTGAACAAGCAACATGTTTCTTGAAGCTTTCAAACCCAAGAGAATGATACAAGGATCAGGCAAAGCCAGATGGCAAGACCTCCGTCTCGTCACCCTTGCATTGCTCTGGGCATGGCTCCTTCCACCTCTAGCTGCAATTCAAGCTGTCAGTCCCACTTCACAGGAGGAAATCAGTCAACAAATACCACCCTTCAGCTAGAAGACAAGTCTTTGAATGTAAGTGAAGCAAGAAATATTTCCTCTTCTCTTGTTCCCCTTAGGATAACTGGACAGATCAACGCTGCAAACATTCCCACTACTAAACACATGGGCAACTGTAGAGTGCTGAGTGGTACAATGCAATGATGACCCAAATCTTGAATCCACGCTACAGATTCAGTGCTCAAATGACAGCTTTCCTTGCCTTGAAGAGTGATGGAAAATTGCCACAGATGAGAATAATTTGGGTCAGGAGGCAGAGCAGCAGCTTGTATGTAGCTATTTCACAACTGCATGATTAAAGTTATGGAAGAATAAATTTACTATGAAAGCACACAGGGAATCCTGCTTAGATGGTCTTTAAGATGAAATTTTAAACTCAGTGGCCCTTCTAATAAAAGCAAAATGGACTTCCAGCATCTCTCCATGACCCGCTGTCCCCTACCAACCCAGATACGTTGTGGTTTTGGCACAGCATCCAGCAGCAGGTTGGAAGTTGACTCGTTACAGCCTAGACTGGAGCTTCATATCACATTGAGGGACTTACATCATTGTTTTGACAGCATCAGCTTTAGGAGGAAAGAAAACCCTGTGATCAACTGCCTGACAGCCAGGCGGATGTCACTGCAGATCCACGGGGACTGCCCTCCTTTGCTGGAGCTCTGGCTCCTTCTAATGCCTGCTATTTCAGGCTACCAAACCCAAATTTTAATTAAAAGAAGAGTCCCATTTAAGTTCCCATGGAGCCCTGCTCTAGCCTTGCTAATTAAAGGCAAACTGACAGGATCTGAAGTGAAAAAATAAACCAGGTCTGAAAAGTTTAAGAGTCACAGAAAGAGTCTGAGCTCCTAAGTAGGCTGAAACTCGCTCTCCGTGGGAGCACCACATGTTGTCCAGCCCCAGGTTTCTCAGTTGGGTCCTGGTCTCTGTAGAGCTGACAGACTCTCCAGAGGGTTAATCACAGCACCCCAGACACTCACCTGTCTCCTCTGACAACACATCAGAACTGAACCCAACATTGGCAGACAGATGCAGAAAGTGCTCTTCTCTCTACGTCCTTAACTTGAGTGAAATGGCTGTCCTTCACTGCAGGGTCATTGCTGCTTTCCAACTCCAAGAGGCTGAGAGCTGGTATGGATTTCCAGGTGACTTCCTTGTCCCAACCACAGATGTTCTGCAGCAATGAAACCTTGGTGCAGTAGAGCTGCTCCATTTCTGTGCAAGGACTTCATGGTTTTCAAATCAATAATATTCTCCTAGTAAAATTTTGCTTTTATTGAAATAGATAGTTTTGATATAGAGAATCCTTCAAATGGGATATTCGAAAGACTTTGAATGCACCAAGCCGTCATGTCTCACTACTGTCGTTTCAACCAGAACTGCGCACGTGCAAGTATCAGCACTCGATCTCCAACCTTTGCTGCTCTGAATCAGACCAGAGTGGAAATACTTTGAAGGTGCCAGAATCTCCCCCACCCACTCAAAATATGAATGTTTCCAGACAGATGTTGGTGTAACACAGGACAAAATACAAGCTGTGTGCAGATAACACTTCTCTACTGTGGAAACCATCAGCTGCCAACCGAGCTAAAATAGGGCTGGTGCAAGCAAGGAGAATGGTGTGAGAGTGACTTTCAGCTTAATTCCTGCTCCAGTCTCCCCTTTTTAGAGGTGATCACTATAGCAGTAGCCCTTAGGAGAAAAAAAAAAAAAGTGGTTTTCTTTTGTTTGGTGGGTGATTGTTTTTTGGGGGGAGTGGAGTGGGGTTGGTTTTTCTTTTTTTTAACTAATAGGATTTCTCTTGTCAGCCCAGGTAAAGGCACACAAAGATAAATGAGACTTTGGAAGATTCCCACTGCAATTCAGAGCTTGGTGCTCTTACACTCAAGGTGGGGACCAGTCCTCTGTGCCATTTTGAAAGCAAAGCCAGGCAGAACAGATGAGACCACCAGGAAAAAGGGAATTGAGATATAGCTTGAAATCCTCGGCCAAACTGACAGATGCTGCAAACTGTTATAAAATGTATAGGGAGCATGGGAAACACAACAGAGCAACTAAAGCCAGTTTCCTACATGAGTGATATTTACAGCCTGTCTACCTCACACTATCTAGAGAATCCAGAGGCCAAATTCAGCAATAAGCAGTTGCAAATTGCAGGGACTTCAGCAGAAACTGCATCCGCTTGCTAGTAGCTGCACATGGACTCTTGTTCCCTGAATTAAAAGGAGTGCAGGGTGCTTGATTCCATGTTAGCTTTTGATTACAAAGGCATCAGCAGACAGAATTAAACAGTTTGCTTCCTGGCCTATTTAGCATCCTCTGGGTGACAGGTTAGAGGGTAGGCAAGGCTTAGGAGACTTTTTTTAACAGTTGTGCCAGAACCTGATTATATTTTTTTTTAATTTTATTTTTTTGTCAAGACATTTGCAGTGGGTGATAAGGTTTCCCAAAGATCTGGCCAGGCTCCAGAGGGAAAAAAACCAAGCAGTGAAAGTGTATGTAAAAGCAGCTCAGCACTGGGTTATAAGGCACCGCCTGAACCAGCTGCCATAGCAACTGCTATTAAAGAAAGAATTAGAGCGTTCTTCACGGAAGTAGGAAAACTCGCAGTCAATAAGCGTAAGGATGGCATGCAAAGCAAAATAAAGGAAGATAAATATAAGCAAGTAGGAAAAATATGCAGAACTGAATGAGAAGCAGGGCCACTTGCACAGGTATATGTGCTCTTGTGTTGTGGAGATGCCTATAAATACACTAAGATACCTAACTCCAACCTCATTAGCAAGCATTTTAGATACAGTTGATCCTGCCTTGGGGCAGGAGGTGGATTACATGACCTCCTGAGGCCCTCTCAACCTCTATTTTCCATGATTCTAGGAGGAAGAAATCTATACCAGCTGAGCTGAGCTGGCCCGAATCCAAAAAGGCAGGAATTTAAATCTGGAAAAAAAAAAAAAATAGATTTAATCCACTTTTCAAGTTCTCCTTGACCAGGAGAATGGGCAGAAAGCAGAGCCTGCAGCCACAGCTTACAGTCCTTCCTGTCCAGAAACTACATCCAAGCACCACATTTTCAACTGCATCAGGGTAAAGCAGCCACATGAGGGTTAGCCCTGTAAGAAGGGTTCACCTCCAAAAATATTCATTTTCCCACCTATATTCATTTGCAAAGAAGAGTTAGATACTTGGCTGCAGAACTGTGCTTATGGTTGTGGGTTGCTTTGGTTTGGGGTTTGGGTTTTTTTTTTTTTTGACAAAACACACTTGAAAACAGAATGATGTTGCAAAATACCAGGTACCAGCAAGCTCTCAGGAGTGATCAGGCTAATGTCTTACATCCTTTTGGCAGAATTGGGTTAGATATCACAACACAGCACTGCAGCGAGACAGAGCCTTGGCTATCAGAGGTCACAGCCAAGGTGGGAAGACAGACGATATTTCACTCTGGGTTGCTGCTGCTTATTACGCAGAAGATACCAGAGGTCCCCCGACTGAGCTGCTATTTACACTCTCTGGTTTCTCGTTATTGGAGTGGGACAAACACACAGTTAATTGGAGCGTAGGAAACAGCACGCAACTGGAAGGCAGCCAGGCAGGCAAGAAACACGTTGCCTGCAAAAAACTCCATGTCACAGCCCCCCAGAGCGAGGAACTGGCTGGGATGTAGTGTCAGCCCTTCCATGCCGTGATCCCCCCAAGCAGGCAGCCAGGTGTGCCGCTTTCAGTGCTTGATCCAACCCGTACCCATAGCCATCACTGCATTTCCATGCCTTGGTCCCCCTTGTGCGGATGGCAGGCAATGATCCCGCCAGGGAAATCACACGGACAACCAAGCTGGGAAGTTACTGGCTACTGATATATCAGTAAGTATTATCAGGTTCAGATTGGGAAGTTCTGGCTTTGACATTTGGCAGCCTGTAGGCAGCAGAAAATAAGCAGCCATCCAAGGCTGCCTCCATCTCATTGGAAGCAGAGCAGCCAGGACAGGGAAGGGAAAGGTTAAATGCCAGTGATTTAGTACTTGGTTATAGGCATAAACATCTCCAAGCACCTGGTTGAATTAAGGTCCCATTGATAATCTGCCTTTGGCTGACAAAAGTTCTGACGCTCCCAGCCAAGGCAGCCGTTGCGTCCTGAGCCCTCCCTGCTGTGATTTGGCCGGGCAGGGTTTGCAGAGCAGATGGTGACCTTACATATCCTACCTACTGCACCTTGCATGCACAACCCTAAGAGTTTCAGCCTTTACTCCCCATTGTCCGTATCTCCTTTCAAAAGGGAATACTCCTTACCCACGGTTGTGTTGAGAAGCAACTGTCAACAATACTAATAAACCAAAGAAATGCCCAGTTTGCATTTAGGGGTACATGCAACCAATGAGACACCAGTTCTGAGTTTCCCCTCCAAAACACATTGTAGCCAAATTTTAGAAGCCAATTAAGTGATTTAAACCACTTCTAGTAAGAAATAAAATCTGGGATTGGCAGCAGTCATTGGCCAATCCCTGTTTGATTTAAAACACCTTGAATCCAAACAGACCATCCTTACTAGAGGGATAAGTAGTTTGAATCCAATGTTTATTCGTTATCTTGTAATACTATTTATTACAACATACACAAGAAATATTTTCAGTGGTATCAGAAATGGTAGAAGCTGGCACATGCGTAAAAGCCAGAAACCGAAACGATGTGAAACCAACCCATTTCCATCATGCAAGCCGAGAACGCACACCCTGCTGAAACAAGGTGCAGGCGGAAAGATGTGCCCACGGAGGTGGGGGTGGGCAGCCAGGCCTGCAAGGGGGGGGCGGGTGGGGGTTTAAATTTTGATCAAAAAATTCCAGCCAGGATCCCTACATCACCATTTCTTGGAAAGGACAGTCAGAGCACATTTGCATGCACGTTTTCAGTTCTTGTTTTAGTCAAGAAAAGCAGCTCACTGCTCGGGGAGCAGGAGGGAGGCTGCTTCTGCTATGAGCCTTGCTGTGAATTGAGAAACTCAAGAGATGCAGAATGTCTGGCCTGTAGGTATGGAAAAAGTCTGTTTCCGAACTTGCACATGTTGAAACAGCAAGCAGCGATGCTCAGTGCATGCAACAGCCAGCACCCCGAGAACAGACACCCCAATCTTTCTTAAAGGGATTAAGATGCTTGACCCACTGAAACCAAAGCTCTTCTACAACAGCTGGTGCACATTTTGGAAAACACATTCTGAAGTGAAGGAAATATCTCATTTTGTTATTTGAAAAGTAAAAAAAAGTATTTCTGATCAAACTTTTTTGATTAAAGAAAGGATTTGAAACAAAATGTTTAAGTTGACTCCAAATTTGGGGAGGGAGAGGGCCTCATCACAGGAAAACCTGAGATGGACTTTCAGCATTAATTTCCAAACAGAAAAGTTGGCATTTCAAGCTCTCATGGAAATGGAAACAATTTTCCCACTTGATTGAAATTCCAGGAAGTCAGGGGAAAAAAAAAAAAAAGATTATTTACTTGTTATGACAACAGAGAAAGTTGCATATTCAATATTGCTTGTGCTCCCAGATGCCATCTAGTTAGCTGCCATATGCAAGCCACCCCACATTGGCATTGCATCCAGATTGCATGAAAAAGCCAAGTTAAATGTGGCCAAATATATGAATCTGCTTTTGGAAGACATACCAACCACCATTAACAAAATTAGCAAAATCCATCTTTGCCAAGGGCTCCCACACACAGCTTCCCAAAGAGGACAGCTTTCATTTCGACACCTATGGAGTTTAAAACTCAAGAAAAGCCTTTGTTATTGAACAGAAACTTTTCATTTCTGACTCGAGTCATTCCCCAAATACCCAGATATTCACTCAGACTGCTGGCAATAAGATTTTATTTTTTTTTCCAGAGCCCTTCAAAGGGCACAAAAAAACCCAGGAGAAAAGACTTCTCAGACAGATAAATGCACTTGCTCACAAACTTGGACAAAGGAACCCCATGTAAAAAGCTTCAGGAGACTAATAATGTGGGTGGAAAATTAAGGCACCTCATAAAAGGTTTTTAGTAACAAGGGAACAGATCACATCAACTTGGAAAGGTTAAAGAAAGCAATTTATAGACACTAATTAGGGCCTCTTTTTGAAGTGCCTTTGCAAATGACAAGGTTGGGTTTATTCCAGAAAGGTGCAGAGGGAGCGCAGTAGGAGCTGCCTGGGGATGGCTCTTAAAAGGGTCTACCACGCTCGTCATTAACACACATTTACAGGAGATTTAAGGGTTGGCAGGGAGGGAAACGTGGGGGATGTATTTACACAAATAAGCTGTGCAATGCTTATACCCTCCCCGGGGAAATCTTCTCCACACTGGTGCAGGACCCAGCGAGCCCCAAGCTTGCAGCCGCTGCTCTACTAGCGGGAACCGTTTTGCTGGATGCCAAGTCCAAGGTCATCAGACCGGAGTTTTCATTCACTTTCTGGCTCACCAGCTGTAAGGATCTGCATGGTCAAAGTTCTGCAGAAACACTGTTTTATGCAACACTCTGGCTCTGACAAAGTTTTGCTTGCAGGATGAAGTGCCAGAAGGTGGGAGCTGAAGGACTTTGCAGCGACGTTTCCCGGAGCCATGACCAAGGGGGGAGCAGGTGCCTGAGGGGAGGCAACTCTCATCTGAGAGCAGGAGAAACCAGGGCACCTCCAGTGCTGCTGGAAGGTGAATTGGTCCTTCGGGGGCTTTATTTCTCCATTGGTTCGCTGAAGCGAACACAGCTCACCCCCCAGCTAACACGAACACCTCCCGCTTCTGTCATTCAAGTAGGAGCTTGCCCTGCAAACAGGCCGGGGGTGCAAAGGGACTTCGAGGCAGCAAATGCCACACGCCTGTACAGGCAGCCACTTCACCCACCTCTGGGATGTCTATTTTTAATTTACAGAACACCGGCTCCTCTCCCCACACTCTGGGGCTCCTTACATAGGAACTCAGCGATGTAGAAAGACCTGGACACGACAGCCCTGCAGCAGACGGGGCTGCTTTCGGGGATGAGGTGCTGCCCTGGGAATGGCAGGACCAGCCTCCTCCCCATGGTTTCAGTCCATCGCCTTGCAGGACAGCCTTGAAGGGCCACAGCCTTCAGCAGCCCTTATAATTTCTTTGTGATTAGTAAGGTAGCTTATAAAGCATTGTTTTATTGCATTATAAAGCAACTCTTCTTCGCAGTCATTAGAACAGCCCTGAGGTTCTACACAACCCTGCCATTCCCTCTAAGCTCCGTATGGACTGAGCGTCCTCCCCTTTGCACCATCTCCCTGCAACCAGCTCAGATCGTCCCTAGAGCTGGATGAGGACATATTTCCACTTAAAATGGTGATTGTGCGTGATGCCCCTCCACAGATACTCCTTCCCAGCTCCTCCACAGGGGAGAGCAGAGCAGGCCCAGTGTGGCAACTGGGAGCGCTCTGCTTTCACCTCGGAGCTCACCCATGAACTGTCCGTAGATATTTCAGCTTTCCAAACTGAAGGTCCTGGCCAGCACACTGCAGGCCAGGGGGACCCGCTGCCCTCGGTCTGGGGTCACTGCCCATCACCTACTTCTCCCCAGCATGACTGTCTGCTCACATCTGCCACCACCGTGTTCGCGGTGTGCTCCCTACCCTGGTTCTGTCAACAGAGATCCAAAGGGGCTTTTAATAGCAGCTTGTTTGTTAAACCTGCGATATTTTGACAGATCTGTTGCAGAAGATGTGCGTAACAAGCAGGCAGGCGCCGTCACCCCTTCGCAGCTCCTGCCCACGCCGGGGCTGATGCTCCCTGGGGTCCTTGCCTTCAGACCTGCTTTGCCACCACGCCGAGATACAGCAATGCTGCAACACGCACAGTCACCCATCAGCAGCCGTGGAGGAACCTGGGTTTCTTACAGGGGAAAGACGTCCTCTTCTCTGAGGCTGCTGCATTTGCAGAGCCAGAGGTCACAGGCTAAGTGGGAAGGCGGGGTGGCTCAGCCCCGTGGCCGTGCCATCGGTGGCAGAAGGAAACAGGGATGAGGGAAGGTGCTGCAGATACACATGGGCACACAGGAGCTGAGCGAAGCAAGCACTGGTCTTTCAATTACACCTGGGCAAGGCACAGGCAAAAGACAGCGAAGTCAGCACATCCAGGTCCTCAGGGACACAGAGCTGCTCCCCAAAGAGCAGGGCAGGGTTTTGCACCCACCGACTCCATCCTACAGGGTTCAACCCACCGCCTCCATCAGGAGGTTACGCCACAGCACAAGACACCTTCCAGCAAAAAGCCAACTTGCTATTCAACTCTGCTTTCTTTCTTTCCCCCGATTTCATCACACACTGCCTACTACCATCCCCTCTCCCACTTCAGGAGCGATAACCTTAAAAATAAATACAAAAGTACAGAAAAGTAACAAAGAATGGAAATGGCACACCCGCCCAGAGGTAGCTCAGAGGTGACGTGTGCCAGCCGCACCCCCAGCTCTCTAACCTTCCTCACGCTAACTTCTCAACTTCTTAATCATTTATATTTCACCTCCCCCTCCACTTCCCACATGGAAACAAAAGATCACTCATACACCAAAATAATCACCCAGGACCTCCAAAAGCCCACGAATTCCCTCACTTTGGCCTAGGGCACTTGATAAGGAGTTTTCCCAGTTTGGCATCTGGGTTTGACTCTGTCCCGTCCTCCCCTTTATACTGGTGCCACAGCACAGAGGGGGCAGACCAGGGACAGAACCTGCCCCCCCACTATTTTTAGGACTTGAAGTAACCGATCACAAAGCAAATCAAATTTAAAAACGTGAGGCATCTGAAAAATCCAGCTACACAGGGAAGTGCCTGTGGCACCGCGGATACTGCCCCTGCCCTCTCTGGTGGGTGGAGAGGTTGATTTTCCACCGAGCAGGGAAGTGCCTGTATCACATTTGATGTAACCAGCATCGCATCGGAAAGAGCGACCGATGGTTAAAGCCCACTACCTGGGCTCGCCTATGGAATGAGGTCAACACAATTACAGTACCAAAAGAGACCTGCTGCAATGGATTTTCCCTTACAGGAGGAAAAGGGTAAAGCTGTGAGCTGAAAGCTCAACTCCTGTACCCCCAACAGCAAAGTATCCATGTCCACATGTGGTGCAAGACTGTTGTCCACAGGACCCGTGCCACCGGTACGTTAATGCCGTTGCCTGAACACACACCAGCCCTGCCTGCTCACTGCCATCAGGGTGCACAACTACCCTCCACCAGTGCCATGCTTGCAAACACCTCCACCTTTTGTGCATCTCTCAAAAAAAAAGGAAAATATTTGCAAGGCAGACAGTGAAGGAGTTTCCCCTCCTTCCAAACTGCCCAGGCCCAAAGCCAGAAAGTGCAGAAAGCAAAACTAAAAGGTTGGGCCTCTCACAGACCCATCAGCTCCATCGCACCCTCTAGCCCAAGCACTGAGCAGAGGCACCGTCACCACACAAAGAGGAGGACGATGAAACACTCGTTATCCACCCCAAAACTACGACCTGCCACTTACAGGTGGGCAGCTGGGTACAAAACCCAAAGCCATACTCTGCCAAGCATCTGCCAGCACAGGCAGAGGCAATACAAGTCATAAATCTGTCATCTCAGGCAGTGTCAATAGACACGATTTCACAGTAGGGCTCTGGCTGGCTTCACTGCTGGGGCTCTCCTAGAAGACTACAATGGCTCAGAGCAAGAAACACTGGTTCACTGGAGCACAGAGCTGGAAGTAACTGTTAAACCTTTAAAGCAAGAAGAAACAAATAAAAGCCTGCAGTTTCCAGGGCATTATCACAGGTCTGCTCTCCCAGAGAGAAGCTACAAATGCACGCAAAACCACAGACACACAGCAAGGCTTGGCAAACGCTTTTAACACACTGCCCAGGCAGGCATCACTGTCCACCACCAAAGTGCTCCGTTTCCAAACTGGTGCAGAACACCCACATGAGGACAAGTTAGAGTGCACAAAAGGCACCTTCTCAGAAACAGGGACGTGACTTTGGGGAGATTCCTCACAAGGCAAAGACAAGGTCCTTGCCTTCCACCCACATACCAGGCAAGTATATACTGCTTGTTGCAAAAGATGCTGGAAACTAGAGCAACATTCACTAGCAGAGATGCAACTCAACTGGCCAGGTTTCCTAAGCATCTCCCTTGTCTCTTCCATGCCAAGGGATCAGGAAGATCGCACCGATTTTGCCACCTGGCAGAGCGGCAACCCCAAATGCTGCTCCAGGTCTCCTGGGAAACATTTTTACTTCTCTGCAGAGAAGTAAACTCTGGCTCCCCAGAGCTTACAGGCTTTCCCCATGCTATGCTGAGGCTAATGGGGATTGACTTTTAGACATATTTTTTTTCGCCCCTTCAGATTTTGAAGCAAAAGCAAAGCACTTTGATCCACTTTGAAATGGTGCAATTACACCAATTTCTGAACAATTTGCAGTTCTCTTCTATAGGAAGCATTAAGCAAAGGCATGCTTTTCAGTATTTTGAATAGGGAAAAAATTCATACATCCATGTAGCTCTCAATCCATCCCCCCAAGCAGGGAAGCCGAAGAGATTTACACTGACATGTAAATCCCTGCAACGGACTTCCATAAAGCCACTAGAAGAGGCACATCCAGAAGGCAAAGAAGTGTTTCACACCTTCTGTAAGTAGAAAGCGTAAAAAGGAAAGAGAGAAAGAGAAAAGACCTTTCCCCAAATCTCGGTCTTAACTCCTGCCCTATCCTGGCATTCATGCGCCCACTCCTGATGTCAGTCTAGGTAACACTGGTGTCACACAGTGCTTTGAGGACCCCATAGCTATATCAGAGATGGCAACACTCCAGAGACCAACACCACATCAAGGGTAGTCCAGTCCATGGATGTCAACACAGATGCCTTTGCACACCACAGCATTACAGGGACCTCACATGTAGCCAGACAAAGAAATCACCAGATACAAGTGCCGTACCTTCCTCCAAGTCGTTCCTCAGAGAAGCCTCCAGCAGAGCAACGCTGGCTTCAAAAGACACTTTCTTTCGGTTAACAGCATTTCTCTTCTTTTCATGCTTCCGCTTCTTGTGCTGCATCTCCTTCTCATACTGCGCCCATTTCTTCAGCTGCTGAGCCCTCCGCTTCTGGGCTGCCCGCAGCCTCTCCAGCGTGGGCACCTTATCCAGCAGCTGCAGCTCTGTCAGGAGGTCCACATGGGCATCCATCGCTTCTGCCGAGAGAGAGGGGATGAAGGATGCCCCAGCAGGAAACGATGTCCCACTGCAGGTCCTCTGGATCGCGGCCGCCTGCTGCTATACCAGCATCTTGAGGCCGAGCTGGGAAGGGCCCATTGCAGTGTCTGATGAGAACACAGTGGAAACCTGAAATGAGGAGGAAAGTGTGAGAGATCAAGTCTCATCATCCCATGCAGACAAGCAACTAAGACCAGCCTGTTGGAAAACGCAATGGGCAACACCTACCATCTCAAAAGGCAGCTCGCTTAATTGCACTTTAATTGCTTGGTTGTTCTCACCAGGCTTTGTGATTCCATCCTTCACCCACTCCAAACACCGAAGCAAAACCATCTTGATTAAGCAGTAGTTTAACCGTGCAATTCATTCACATCTATAGTTCAAGGTAGCCCTCTCTTATGAGCAGAAGGAAGTCTTAATGAGCAAAGATCTTCCATAGTATTTGATACCATTCCTCAGACAACTCCAGAGACATTCAAGTACTGAGACACGTCCTTCCTTCCAGCTGGCCCCTTCCAGTGTAACCTTCCCCCCTCGTTACAGGTATCCCCAACACCGCAGCCAAGACTGCGCTGCACTGATGCACACCAACAGCCACCTCCCTGAAGCATTTTGGTCTGAGCAGCAAAACACAGGGCAGAGGGGACCAAGACTGCAGTGGCAGAGCCCAGGGCAGCCACAGACACAACATGAGACCGTCCCAGCACAAATAACCCAGAGGCCAGAGGCTAGAGATGCATGGGGCTACCCATCCAGCACCCCAAGGCCAAGCAGGTTTTCCCAGAGGGGCTTTACCCACCAGGAGCATCATCTGCACTCTTCTACTTCATCCATCAGCCCCTTCTCACCCCAGCCCTAGCTGAGGGCAGATGGATAGGATGTGGCTCCCAGGAAGGAGCCTTAAACCACTTAAACCACTTCAGCTACTTAAAAACATGGGGGTTTGTGTTAATTTCTCTCTTCATTCAGGTTTTTTCTTTACCACAGGCTAGCTCATTCTGGTTTTGCTGTACAGGCTCCACAAGCCCAGCAACAAGAGCAGTTAAATCACAGCCCCAGACTCCTGGTGTGACCATGACATCAGAGAGCTCTAAGCAGTGCTACCCAAAGAATGATCAACCAGGGGACCCATGGGCAGCCACCCAGTCATCTGCTGCACAGAAGGAGTAAACACGTCCCAGATTTAAGAAGCAGTCCAACAGAGAAAGGTGCATTTGAAATAAAGCCAATGTTATGAGCAAATTGAATGAGTCGTTTCCAAACAGACCCATGCAAAGCACATCAAATGGCAAGGTAAGTGTGCCAAATCAAGGTAAGCTACAAATAACCACATACAAGACGAGAGTTCTTATGGTTCAGCCAGCTTGGGGCGGGGGGGGGCGGGGAAAGTTGATGGGGAAGGGAGACTGTGGAGAGCTTAAGTATTTACAAGCACCTGAGAAAGCCCCAACAGGGCAGCTGAAGCCATTCCTTGCTCAACTCTCCTGCTCCGAAAGAAAGGAAGCAACAGTCTCATATACAATGGATGCAAAGCATCTATGGGAAAAATAGCAGCAGAAGAGAGGTAGCTAAGACCCAGGTGAGATACCAAACCTTACCCCATCCAGCCAAGCCACAAAAAGCCATTGTTCATCCCTCTTCAGAGGGCAAAGCAGCAGCCCAATCATGGAGGCGTTACTCTGAGGAGCTGCAGGGAAACGTTCATGCCATGCAGCACATCCATCACATCCCAGTGAATTTTGCAAGGTTGAGACATCCACTCCTTCCAGACATTGCTACAGACCTTCCACAGGGATTTGACCTTACCTATAAATATCTCAGCAGACTGACAGCAAGGCACGCCATTTCCTCCACAAGATAATTGGTTTGAGAACTGAAAACAAACAAACTCAGCCAGAGCACACAGGCAGGTCCTGGGCAGTCGCTTTATCCCGTAAATGGCCAACAGAAGGCCAAGGACAGCTTCAGCAGCACCTGCAACCCTTATTTTGAGGGTTTCAGGATAGACCTGAATAAAAAAACCCAACCCTGTTCCATCCCATAAGAACTTAAAATTGCAAAAAAACCGCTTCAGTTCCACATAGGGACAAACCCGAATCCTTGCAAAGTTTTTCGTAAGAGGGATGCTACCTAGAAATTCAAACACTTGCCTGAGATGCAAAATATCAACTCAAGACTTCAGCATGCCACTGGAAAGCAAGGGAAGCATGCCACAGCTCCTCCATGGCATGAGAGCCCCACACAGCTCTCCCTGACCCCTGCCCACAGCCCCCATGAGCTGGGACTCACCACAGTACCCAGAAACCCTGCTGACAAGCACAGCGTAAATGCAGCCCAATTTCCAAAAAGCTTTTATTTGGGGGCAGATGCATTTTCCAAGCACAGGCACTTGGCTGGAAAGCTCTTTACCACCTCTCGTGAACTTGGCTCTGCACAGCACGGCTCCTGCCCCTTGCAAGCATTCCTGGGAAAGTATCTTTTTTGGCAATCTCCACTGCAGTAACACAGGCTGCAGATCTGAAGCCCCGTTTACAATACCTCGAAGGAGGGGAGATAAGGGCAGGAAATGCCTCTTGGCATACCACGTGTGGCACTCCCACCCTGCTCCTTTTCCAGGCCACTTCTGCTATTGTTTGCTGAAAGATGAACAAATATTTCCAAAAACACACCTGAAGTAGAAACGAGGACCTAATTCTGCAGGTTTATTAAAGCAAAGAAAGCTTATTTCAGAGTTTCCCCGTTTTTCCCCCAAAAGCAGGAAGCTTTCTTGGTGGTATTAGGACTGTACCTTGGAAAGAGCAACATGACATTGATTTATAAGGAGAGAAGCATGGCTTGCTCTACTTGCTTGTGTTTCAGCTTTCCTGCATGCACCTCATCCTCCAGCAGCTCCCTCTGCTCTCACAACAGAACAAAAGGGAGATTCGAGTGGCCTACAGAAGGGAATGAAATGGAGACGGGAGATCCACAAACACCAGGAGACATCTTCTGGAAGTACCAGACACCAGTGTCTCCTCAAACCAACCAGCAAATGAACCTCTAAAGGAGCAGAGAGGTCACCATGAGAGGTCTTCCTGAAGGGGACACAGCTCAACTTCTCCCAGACTTAGGCACAAGTCCCCTAGCATCCTCCACGGACCCCAGAGCCTCAGAAAGACTTTGGCTCCATCACTCCAGCTGCCTCTTTTCCAGTGACCTAGTTTCTTCCTTGTACCAAAAAAATGTCACATTGACTTCTCATTGCACAAACTGGTCGGTCTAACTATAGCACAGTTTCAGGCCCCAGCATTTGTTTACCTGCAAAGCGACACAGAAGCTGGTTGTGTGGGTGTCTGTGGTTTGCAAGGCATCGCATTTTGGCTTCTGTTTTATTTAAAGAAGAAAAAAAAAGTGCCGTTCCTCGTGTTTGACCGAGCTGTGTTTCCGTGAGCTCAGCAGATCTGCCCGTCGCTGTGCTGAGCACATCCTGCCAGACACACGCGGCCCCTGGCCCTGCAGGGACAACGGTGACTATTTCAGGAGCCAAAAGGAAGGCGAGATGCTCACTATCGTATTGCGCTCATGCCATCACTTTCCTCTCGGCACTGCGGCAGAGAAAGACCCGCTCCAACCGTGTCAAAGATCAGTCTCTACAAAGGGCATGCAAGTATTGGCAAACACAATCTTTTTTTTAAAAAAAGTTTGCATTTCCTGTACATTTTGTCTCACGTTAGTACAAGATTCATCTCACTAAGCCCAAAAGGACTTTCAGGGCACTGGTTATTCACTTGCAACACGAGAAGAGATGGCGATTCTGTGAAGCGAGTTTACTGAGTCAGTGGTTGCAACAAGCTGGCCACCCCATACCACCAACCCTGCCTGGAGGGGTCCTTCGTCTCCTACGCACACACTTCTTCCCATTTTACATTTAGAGGTTGGCACTTGCATCCCGCAATGGAGAAAAACAAGTATGCTTATTCTCCTGTTCCAGCACATACTCAGAGCTGCCCCCCTCGACCTTCCTACAAAGTATTCAGCTTGCAGACACTTTGCCATTATATTGCTGAGGTTGGAGCTGGATCCATTAAAAGAGCCATGCTGCTGAGTGATGCTGGGAAGCCTTCTTGTCTCCCCACCAGACGATGAAGCCAGAGGTAAGACCTGCAAATCCTCTGTCACATCTCCCCAAGGCACTACTTAAAGCACAGCATGATACTGAAGCAGAATGCAAACACTTACAAGAGTCCTTCACTTAAGTGTCATCAAATGATTTCAGTTTTATCCCACTTAAAAAAAATAAACACAAACCATGGAAGAGCAACCCTTGAATGGGACACCTTGAAATGAAATAGTTCAGCAACTAGAGAATCCTTCTAAGTTGTGCATCTTTGAAGCAAAGATAAAATTCAAGACCCAGGTATGTGAGCAGCCACTTCTGAAATCAAGATCATTCGCATTTGCTGTATCATTTGTGGGGAGGCACCTGCAGGATTGGGCCCAGACGATTAAGTGAAGCGTCTGCATTTGCAGCATAAAGTGAAGTCAGTGGCATGAAAAGCAACAGAAATAGCCCTCTCCTCCCCACCCCAAGCTAATCTTCTCTCAGCTGGAATTGGAAACCAAGCACGAAAGCCTATAGGAGGGATCTGAGCACATAAGTAGCCTGCAGAAGACATGGCTGCCCGATTTATTTATGTCATTAAGAGTCAACTCCTGCACCATGGCAACGTGAGAAATTGCCAAATTGACCCCTCCTGCTTCCTACGAGGGCCAAGGCCAATCTATGCCATCATCCTGCCCCATGAAATGCTAGATGACCAGCCCATCACAGCCCTTTTGCTGAACCCATCCTCTGGCAATGAGCACCAATGAAGAATTCACAGGCTTCTCTTTCAGGCATCACTTTCAGGATTGCCACTGCTTGATGATCCAAAGCGGCTGAAGATGCATGTTCTGTATTGCTGTTTCTGCTGTTGGCCAGGATCTCCCCAAAGTCTCAGAGGAAGCAGCAGAGCAGCTCTTCATAGCTTGCTCCCCGATGAGGGAAAGAGCTCATTGGCAGCCCAGCAGCCGTAACACTCTCTGGAGACAGCCAGAAAGCTTCTGAGAGAAGGAGGTGAGAGACTTGAGGGACAGGCAGGAGCAGTAGGGAAAGAAAGGCCCAGGAGTTCAACTGTTCCCAAGGGAGAACAAGGAGGGGGATACAGGGGGGCTACCCAAAGCATGGATGTGCCACGGGGCTGACCATACACAAAGACCCAAGGTCCATTCCCTCCCTCCCTGCAGCCCAGACCAGGGGTGAGAAGGGCAGCAGCACCCCCCTCCCACCCTCTCTGGAGGAACACATTCCAAGTCATTTCCTAAACCGTGTCACTGCCGAGCACGTAACCACACCAGCTCTGCCAAGGCGCTCCCCACCCCACCACTCTCACGCAAGCTGCTCCTTGTAGCAATCTGCAATACGTTTGGGGCAATGGGAAACCAAACCCCACTTCTGGCCTGCTGATGGGAACAGTGAGCCCTGTTCTAGATCAAGAGCTCTCAGGGTTTGTGGAGTTTTTTGGGTGTTTTTTGTTTTTTTTTTTTTTTTTTTTTATTAGTAAAGGGTGATCAAGACAAGAGTGTCTTTCATGCTAAGACCACCACAGCCTAGAACCAGGATTTCCTTCCTTATTATAACTGCTTCTCTCACCTCCTGCCTTTTGGAAAAACATTTAATTAGAGCATCATCAACAAGGGCACTGCATCAAGCCCAACCACCCAACCACCCAAACCACTACAGCCTTACGCACCTATAACAGGGGACTCAGCCACTGGGTCTTCCAAATGAAGACAGACAGCGGGTCAGATACCAACAGCAACCATACAGAAAACTGGGAAAGGGAGCTCAAATCACAAGAGACACACCTGCCCCTCCAAGGAATCAACGGCCCCAAAACATTTGCTTTCACCTGCAATGCTACAGGACAGTCACATTTTCTACAAAGCCCAGGGGAGGAGGAGGAAAGAATGACCGTGGTGAAAGGCTGCAGTGGCAAGCAATTCAAAACACATCACTTCCAGCCTCCTGAAGGGTCTCCTTTCTTTTCTGAAACTGAAATTGTTATTTCTCTAGTATCACGCCCTGCCAGACAGGTTGTACCATCTCCCTTGTCTGGATCTCTGTGCAACCACTGCGACACAGGTGGGCACTGACCACCATCTCCTCCAGGATGTCAGGGCTGATAGCAAAGCTGAAATCAGAAACCTGCCGCTGGTAACACACACACCCTGAACGCAGCCCAAGGCGGCACATTAAACAACAGCTTGACATACACCTAAGCCAGTACTTTCAAAATAATATGCAACAAACCCTTTTCCAGAGGTCAAGAGCATCCACTGATGAACAGATGAATACAGAACAAGGTCACTTGCTTGACTTCAGGCAGCCAACTCACTGCAAGAGCTACACCATCACCTCAGGATTGTTATTCCTAGTCCTGGGCTCCAGCCATGAGGTACTGGTGAAAGCCTACTCGTCCCTCGGTGCTACTCTAACAGCTCCGGCCGTTGCTTCTGGCAGCAAATTCTCCTTGAACGCACCATGTGATTCTCCCTGCACCGTGCTGCAAGCCCCACAGCACCCGCAGGTTAACCGCACAGAGGAGTGAAAATTATGAAAATTGTTGCTGCATGATTTAATTTCACTGGTATTTTAGAAGCAAACAGCTCCTTTCCTCACTCAGGGCTTCTGCAGCGTTTTAAGCAGCAGATGCTCAGCGCTACCAAATGAATGGTTCCTCCTGAAGGAATGAAGGGGAAAATGGCAGGAAACATCACTTTAAAAAAAAAAAAAAAAATCAAAAAAAAAAAAGAGGTTTCAGCCAAGACCCCTTGGAGAACATAAATCCTACAGTCTGCCCTGGAGTGCTAGTGAGGAAGAGCAGGTACATAAGTCTTCTGGGCGAGAGATCTCATCAGAAATCGGGAGTTTCGGGAGAGATTCTTGGCTTTCCCACAGGTTCCTTGTATGCAAAGTAAGTAACTTAATCTGTGCCCCAATTACCTTCTTAAAGTGAAGATACTGTTTTACCAATCTGCAGCAAAGGAAGTTTCATTGCTGCTTGATACAAAGGTAAGTTTGGTGGTGAAGGTGCATCAATGTAAGTTATCTTTCTAGCTTAATGGACAGCTCAAAATTTATTCCCCAGAGAATTAAACACATTCTGGTTAGGCCACTTTATCTCTAGTTCCAGATAATCTCTCCCTCTTCAACGAGCTCCTTCCTAGCAGTGGGAATGAAATACAAGCAAGAAGAAAAAAAGTGAAACAGCAATTCAAAAAATCTCTTTGAGCCAATGCTGGCAATAGAAAATTTTAAGTGTTTCATTCTTTTCTCCTCCCAACTGTTCCACTCGTAACAATATTGGCAGTTGTTTGAGGAAAGCCCCTCAGTATTTTCACTATATATTTCCTGTAAACACTCAACACAGCACAATATACATTCTTTTTCTCACCAATATTTCAATGTGGGCTTCCTTAAAAAAGGACCTTCTGTGCCAAGCAGTCCTCCCCCACATCAGCGTCCTTGGAAACACGCTGCTCTTTCCAGTGGCACCTCAGTGACGAGCAAAACAAATCTGTGGTGGTCCCCAGACGTACATATGCCAGCCATTAAGCTCCTATCTACAGCTGAAGAGCTGGGTCTTTGGGTTCATTGGACACGGCCGCAGCCACGGAGGGCTTTGCTTTAGTAGGACACAAGCCCAAGCACAGCTTACATGCATTATTTAAGAGCAAGGCAGAGCATTAAAGCTAGACCCGCTCAGTGCTTGTTTCCCTCCACGTGGTTCTTGTGCAAAGCTGCTCCCTAAGCCCAATTCCCAGTGCAAGGCAGCAGGACTTGGAGGCGTTTTAGAAAACCTTAATCTAGAAGCTCCACAGAGCAAATGCTCTTTCCTATGTCTGCTCCACACAACTCTCTTGAGGCTGCCACTTTTCTGCATTAAACTGTGCTTGCCTGGGTAGATTTTCAAATCTAGAACTTTTATGTTGACAGTTTTTATGTTCATTACAAGTCTGGGGTTTTTCCTCCCCTCTCCATTTTTATTCCCTAGCATCCTACTTACCAACCAGGCTCCGGAGGCGAGGCAGCCAAGCTCCGCTCTCGCTGGCTCTCCCTCCATATCCATGGGCAGGGTGGGCTCTTCCAGCCCCCGGTTTGAGGCGTAGCTCCAGATCAGGCGCTGGGTGCACCTTTGAGGGTGCCTTGGAGCTGCAGAAACTGCTCAGCCTCCTTTTGCTTTCTGAGGGTGAAACCTCAGGTTTGCCTCCTGCTTTCAGGTCAATCAGTGAATCGGTAAAAACAGACACCCTGGGGTCTTGGCCATCAGCTTGCCACACAGAGAAGGGAGAGGGATATTTCAGTCAGTTTGAACTTGAAAATCTAACCGTGATTTTGAATCAAGTTAAAAATCAGAAACTACGTTCGGGGCTCAATTTCAAACTACACACCAAAACGAGCCATCCCCTTTTAACCTGGTGTAATAGAAAAAACTATTCAACAGCCTATAAATCTGCAGAGAGCATGCACTAATTGTACTGATTCTTTTTTCTCCTTAGATGACGACTGTATACATCAAGCCACAAGCAAAGCTCTCCCCTCTGCTCCCCACTGACTGTACCCAAGACAGCACAGACACAGGCTCGGGGCAGCACATAGGACTCTAGAGAAGACGATGCTTGAAGACAAGGAAATTTTTATTCCTTCAAGAATTCATTACATACCACTCCCCTCTCCCCTTTGCTCTCCCAAAGAAAAGTATCTGCTAACAAAATTTATCTCTAGCGTCAGAGGAGCAGCAGCATCCCTGCCCTTAGGCAAAGAAAGATCAGAACAGGATTTCTGTGCAAACATGAACCGAATCCCAGCTTCCCTCGCACAAGAGCAGCCCCATCTTCTGAGCCAGGCAGTTAAATATTGAAGGAAAGGCATGCAGCAGCTCCGATTATGTGGAACAAAAATTAATTGAGGGCATAAGTCTCCGATTCAGCCCTCCATTTATTTTTTCCACAGCACATTATATGTGAGTGTGGGTTGTAACGCAGACACCTGCAGGGAAAGCAGCCCAACCCATCTGTGACAGTGATATTACCTCCTTTTATTTGTTTTTCTGGTTAAAGCTTCCATTTTTTATCAGCCCTGCAACAGACAGATGTGGGGAGTCCTCCAAAACTGCATCCCCCTTCCTGACATTTTAAACTACACACTTAGAGATCTGTAATTTGAAAAACAACAACAATTTTTTTCCCAAAACAGGCTTTAAAATAAGACATGTGAAAAAACAAAGCTAATTTCCAACAGAATCTCAAAAACACCATCGCAAGAGCCCACACCCTTCCCTTAAGATACAAATTAAAGCCCTATTCGCCCACAACCCCGTCTTTTTAACAGAAATCCTTCTATTGTCTAAAGCCACTTACACACATTTTGGCCCATGGGAAAAAAAGGAAAAAAAAAAACCTGGGAACGGACCTATTCTGGCACAGCAACAAGCTAGATAAGTGCCTGGATTTTCCATATACAGCTCCTAGGAACCTCAAGCCATGCCAACATGGGATGTTTCAGTGGCAGGGCTTTTGCAGGGTCTCAGCTATTAAGAGGGATGTGCCTTTCCCAGGGGATGCCAGCTCTCGTTGTCACCTCTGTGCGATGCACCGGCGCATCGCACAGAGGTGACAACGAGAGCGGGCATCCCACCTGCCCCCATACAGCTATGCAGCCCCCCACGGCTGTGCTTTACTACAGCAGGCTGGGGGATGCAGCATCCCCCCAGGGACTTACCATCTCATGGGACTACATTCCTCTATTTTTATTTTTTTCTGGTTTCTTTGCCACAAGAAGAGAGTCCTGCTTTGGTCTTCTCTTTCCAAGGCTAAGGTGTGATTCTGCCAACTTTGTGGCACCACGGTGACAATGCCAATGGCCAACGAAGCCACCACAACAACAGTCAGGTGGGAGGAAGGGACAATGCATGTTTGGTTCACGCTGTGAGATGATGCTGGTATGCAAGAGAAGACTCATCCCTGCACATCCATACTGGAGTTTGCTATACCAACATTGACACCAAGAGATAATAACTACTTCCAAACTGGACACCTAGACCATAGCACACGGTCCAAGGTCAGGTCCAGTGGGATGCATCAGCTCATGCAGAAGGTAGGATAGGTCCCCAGGCTACCAAACCACAGGAGCAAATACCATGTAGCCCACTAGCACCAGGGATTTGTCCCCAGCCATGGGACAGATGTCACCAGCTGGGCACAACCACCACCCAACTTGGAGCACCCAGGTACCAGAGCCAAACATGCCAAACAGCCCATCACAGCATGAAGAGAGGTTTTGAGAGACTGGTAAGAAGCACTGCTGTCAGGATGATGCGGTGCTTTGTGGTGGGCTTGGATATGACTGGCAGGATTTGAAAGTATTTGCTACACACCTGACAGGAGGAATATTGATTTTGGGGGAGGTTTAAGAGAAGATGCTCTTTCCAACAATCCAATTTACCCTTTTAAAATAGCAGTTGTATTTAATTACTGCTAACAAAATGCTTTCAACTCTTATGCTTACAGACACTATTGAGCATATCTATGACCATTCCAATAATCCTCAAAAGATCTTAACCAAATAACACAAAAAAGCTGCCCTCTGACCCATCCTGCATCCATCAGGGAGCCCGTACGCCTACTTAGGATGGTGTTGCCCACCTGCCTCTGCTGTGCAGGGACCACAGCAGGGTGCCCGCAGGCAATTCTGGGAGAGTAAAGAGGTGAGATTTTGGGAAAAATGAATTATCCATGCTGCAGTGTGGGATGTTTTGCCCCATACGGCTCAAACATCTGGATTTGTTGTCTAAGGCACAACCCTTTTACCTTGGTGAACTCTGCAATGACTTAATGATTCCACTGCTAAACCATGCAGATGCCACCCCTCCACTCCAGAAAATTCATCCTCCTGCCCACCTAGCCTTTGCAGGTCAAGGTCAGCCACCAGCATGCAAGAAGGGGGCCCTGAGGCTGCTGATCCGACACTAACAGACCTCCAGCAAACGGGTCAGGCGTCCCTGCAGCATGCCGACAAGCACCATTCTATAGTTGCTGCTATAGGGTACCACAGTATCAGCCCATTCGCAACGGCAGCAACGATCAGTGCCACCAGATACTGTTACTGCAGGGCAATCAAGACTGCTTTCCCTTGAAGCCTGCAGAAATATTATAAGGCATCTTCTAGAAAGTTGAACCATAATACTTCAAGAGGACAAAAGCTCCTTAAAATGCAGATCAGCAGAAATCCTGCATGGGAAGTAGGCTGCTGCTGGCAGGCCTTGGCTGAGAAAAAGCATCTCCGCCAACAGCCCCACCACTGCCTCTCGCTTCCACCTCTGCCCAAGCACAGCTCCAGAGTAACTTGCCTTATCTTAGATGCAAACCATCAGATTGAAACAAAATGTTTTGCTAGCCAAATGCTAACAAAATGTTAGTACAGCTTTCTGCAGTGCCAACATCACCAGTTTCAGTCTTAAATCAGACACTCAGAGCAGCTTGCCACTGCCTTGCTTGCGAGGCAGATTTTATGCTTCTAAAGTACCTTATTTTTAGGCGCAGTTATCAACCCGCACATCATCATACATGCCCTACTTTCTATGTTTTCTGCATCTACTCTTGGCCACAGACAGAGATGGTACATTGGCTTGACTTGCTGCTCTGACAATACGGTTGCTCTGACATTCAGTTTCATCAAATATTTACCACTGCTTAGTTTGAAAATATGTGTTTGGATACTTTAGCTTAACTTGACTATGAACATGGTACCAGAATTGCTGGTACTGCTCTCCTCCTCGTCAGTCTAGTTCTTACTTTGCTTCTGCCATTTCTGGGATTACAAGCACTAGGGCTCTGCTGCCACAAGCCAAGGAGAACCTCGTCCCCCCACGAGCACAAGGTTTAGCCATCCTTCTCTGCTGTCTCAATGTGTAGCCATGCCTGGATATGCAAACTGGCAGATCTGCCCAGGGGAGAGACTCTTCCCAAAGATACTGAGATTTAAGGGCCAGAACTCAGCTGGGAAGAATGGCTGCTCTTAAGGGAGGCTTTCTGGAGAGCTTCCCAGGCACAGGTACCCACCCTGCCATTTGGTGTGTACCTCACCTGAATATTTGTTCTGAGAAGCAGTTTTATTTGGATGGCAGAAAAATCAGTGTTCTGGTAGTGAAAGTCAAATTCAGGTAGCAGGGGCATCTTAAAGCCAGAAATCTGGTCTAATCCTGCAGATGGTGGAGATAGCCCTTCTGCATCCCGCTGACACATCTACAGCACAGCTCCCACCAGCTGCTTTGGTGGGTTAAGCAAGTCAGCAAGCAAAGCCCACCCAGTGCAAAGCCCCTCTTAATTTCACATACCAGATGAACTCTTGCTCAAGAACTCGGGAATAAAAGGCCAAGTCCTATGCAAATCCCCAAATCTCGGCTTAGCACCATAAAGTAGAGAAAATGATGGTAGATATTACTGGACACTTCACAGCCAGCATAGGGCTCACGCTTTCCTTGGCCTTTCTCCTCATGTAGGTATTTGACTTTTGAGCTGTTAAGCAAGTAATCAAGCAGAATTTGTGCCTGTGAAATGCTGCCAACATCCAATATTGCCACATGGAGCCACTGTAGAGCAACGCCTCATACTTGGGGTTTTCTCATACAGATCATTAGAGATGCCGCGACTATGCCATAATGTCAGATGGAGCAGTTGGGACAAAGTTAAGGCAACCAGCAAAGAAGAGTGAAGCTGCGCATCTCCAGCCTTCCCCTCCTAGGCTGTCCCCTCTCTTCTCTTCCAGAAATACCTAACCTGCCACTCCTGCCCCTTCCAGCTCAAGAGCAAAGCATCAAGACGTAGGTAGTGTGCCGAGCAGCCCCTCACCTACAGAGCAGAGGCGAGAGCTAACGAGCAAACTCACAAGGGAGGTCTCTTGGCAACACAGGGTAAGAGAAAAGGAGGGGAAAATTGCTGCCAGCTTGTTTGTGTGCACTTAAGGTGGCATTTCCAACCCTGTAATTGTTGCATAATGAATTTAGCAATGGAGTTCAAGAGCTATGATTCATTCAGGCCAAAAAAACATGAGTCAGCGCCCAAAGAATCATGAGATGTTAGAATTATATACATTTAACTTGAGCTTGACAAATCCAAAGGAGCAGTGTAACAGCAGAGTGTCTCAGCACAACTCAAAACATCATGCAAATATCCCCACTCCTCCTCCCAGCCAACGCAAGATGAGAGCAGCACGAGAGCAGCGCCTAGGTCGGCTGTTGCAAATAATTTACGCCTGCCACTTATGCCCAGCTCAGGTTATCAGCCCCAGCTCAGATGCTGCCTCTTACCTAGTGCTCACACTGACTCACCGAGAAAGGTGATAAGGTCCCATCCAGCCTCAGAAAAGACTTTTGTGCAATCTTGCTGTGGACCTCTGGGGAGAGGAACACTCCGGATGCTCATTTCACTGTGTGCGACCAGCACAAAAGCCAGACAGGACAGGGGAGGAGAGCAGAGGTGGCTGTGGGAGGCTGGCGGTCAGGGTGCTACAGTAAACCACAGAGGTGGCAGTGGGAAAGGAGTGCAGATCTCTGCAGGGGATCGAGCAAGAAACAGGGCAGAGTTATTACAGAAAAGGATGCCTAAGGTTAAGGAGCAAGTGCAGATTGCGGGGAGGTGATGCAGAGAAGACCTCATGAAAAATAAGATGTTTCCCTAGCTCTCTTGGGTGATCTTGTTTAAGTCATGCCCTGTATTCTGTGCTTACAGAGCTTGCATATATGGAAAGGAAAGTTATTTTGAAGTGAGATAGGGTGCAAATTCAAAGCAGAACAACTATTCTGGGTTAACTCCCCAGGTGGGTTCTTATTCTAGAGTGGCAGTACCTTTTTCTAGTTTATTTCACTTTAAAAATAGATTAGGCCAATGGTTCTGATCTGCAAGGCCATGGTAGCTAGCCCACTGCTTTTAGAGCATCCTTAATTAGGGCCTGGATATGGGGACACAGGGATTCCAGGATGCAGATTTGATAGTCCAAATTTGGAAACATTAATCTAAACCAGGAATGAAACAACCGCCTGCAGGAGGGTCTGCACGGACACCGCTTGGGCAGGACCTGCTGCACAGCAGCTATTCCTGCAGCAGGCACACGGGAATGCACCTCGGCAGGGGCACAGACCATGCAACACGCTCTGCCAACCACACACCAAACAGCACTAGATGAAACCCCCAATCTGCACTTCGCACGCAACCAAAAACCTTCTTATAATGTTTTTATTTGAGGTTCATTTGAATTTACCATTTATCAAGCTTCCATTTAGCCTCATTAATCACAGCCTATCAAGCTCTTTGAAATGCAAACATAGAAAAGTACCCAGCAACTGCACTTCTCGGTTTATCCTTCTGCTGGAATTATGGAAGGCTACGAAGCAGGAATGCCAACCCACCTGTCTCCTGCTTTTCAACCACTTCCCATGGGATGAAATCAGCTGATTATTCTGGAAAAAAACACACTGATCTCTTTCCTGCCAGCTAGCAACATTCAAGGGTAGCAAACAATGTGTCGTGCAGGAGAAAGTGCATCCCTGTGAAAGTCGAGGGGAGAGGCAGATAGGCAGCTCCCAGCAGTACTGGTACCTGCATCAGCACGCAGATGCTGTCTCTGGAAGCAGGGATGGCCAAGCCACCTTTGTCAAAGGCTTTGCATTTCCTATCCGGGCCCCTGGAGCCAGAGATCTCTCAGCTCACCTAATCCACGTCAAATGATATGCCATTTGTTTGCATTGTATGGGTATTAAGGCTTAGCCTTCCTCAAGCTATTCATATTTTTTTTCCTTGGTGCCTACGTGGCTGTTAAACCCAGTATCGACACGCTTCTGTAAGACCTGCAAGGAAAAGGTCCATCAGGAAGAATCACATTACTCTGAAAGTAACATTTGCCCCAGCTAGCAGAGGTGGCAAGGGGTGCCACCAAGTCCAGACTCAGTCCAGTATCATCAGTTCTCACTGACGAACCCTTTCCCGCTTTGCCGTGAGACTCTGGGTGTAGCATTAATTCCTCTCACCTCCCAAAGTCTGACAGTTTTTTCCGCTGCCCTTCGTCTGTGCTGTTTGCTCAAGCCAAGTGCAGCGCTACCCCCCGAAGTAGGAACTATCCTGATTTCAGAGGGGAAGGTGCAAGCAGCCGGTGATTCGTATCCACAATTACCAGTCCCTTACACTGCTGCCAGGAGCAAGGCAAGCTGTGCTTCACACTGACCCCACCACCAAGCCGGACCTGGCGTAGGAGTGGGCTTTGGCTTACTCAGAGCTGGAGTCTGACTGCTCCTGGGTACCGTGACTCTCCAGCACCTCCACCCCAGCCAGCAAAGCACCTGGGCTCTGCTGTCCTTTCAGGAGTGTCACCTTCAAAAAAAAAATTTTAAAAATATAGTATCTATCTATCTTTATATATAAAGAAAAACCATGTTGGACAGCAAAAAGTGACAGTCAACAAATGAACGTGCCCTAAACAAGACTTTGGCAAGCGGCACAGCTGGTGTTGACCGGCAGCAGCGCAGGCAGAATGGTGCTGTTGAGATGAATGAGCAAGGGAGCACGTGGAAGGGAGACGAAGAGAGACAAGTAGATTAATACAAGACGACAGATTTCTAGGAAGATTGTGATAAGCCTCTTTAAACTTCCCTAAAGGATGAGCCAGCTGGCAAGGCCATCCTAGGAGGTGGTGTAACTCGACTAACAGCCTTGCAAAAAGCCAACAGCTGACCCCTTTCACACATACCAGCTCACTCCTGCAGCTCTTTAAGCAAGGAGGCCTGAATGTGTGGAGCCTGGATGCTTCTACACCAGCACTCGCCTGCAATTACAGCCCTCCTTGCAGAGAAGCTGCCAGCCCTGAACTATTTTCAACAAGCAAACAAGCAGCGAGGTCGGGCTGACCATTAGCACCAGCAGAGCACACCGTCCCGCTCTCCCCGGCCCCGACCAGCTGAACGGCACACTTCATTGCCCACGCAGGGGCTAATCCTGACCCGCATTCCCAGCCACAGGCCACGAAGCTGCCAGGCACGGCTGGGGAGAGGCATGTCGCTCCTGAAAACGGCTTTGCCAAAGCAGGGACGGGGACGGCAAGGTGATGAGCGGGGTCCCTGCATCATGCTTTTGCCTCCCTCCTAAATTCAGCTCTGCTGGGATCCCCAGCAGAGCCAAGTTCTCCAAAAACATTACACCCCAATGAGCAGTTTCACCCTCCGAGGAGGAAGAGGAGAGGGCTGTCCACAGGGGAAGGCAAGCTTGAAATGTTAAGATTTTTATACTTTAAGGGATGATACCTTCAAAACCTGTTTGGAGGTGGAGTGGATACCACGCACAGGTATGGCTAACAGAAAGAGTTCGCTACATCCCCTTTCCAGTGCCTCAAAACCCCATAAGTATTTGAAACCGGAGGTATGACCTGGGGCAGCAGAGGGTTTCAGGATGAAGAGGAGCAGCAGCCAGTTTGTTTGATATCAGGCAAGTTTTTCTTCTTAGGCCAATTAGCTGGTGATATAATTTGCCCACTAAGGTTACTGAATCATCATTTAGCAGTTTCAAAGGAGACAAGATGAACTGTAGGCCAATTTTCCCCCTCCAGCTCAAGGAGCGATTCAAAATGCTGTTAATGATAGTGGTTCGTAAGTATCTGGCAGAGGATTTGAGAGGGCAATTTATTGCCCAAAAAGAGACTGACCTATTTCTTGCCAAAGAAGCTAAGCCTGTGAAGGTGTAGGACCTGATTTTGCTATCTTACTTTACCCAAGAGCTGCGAAACTTGCGTCAGGCATTGGTAAAAGCAAAAAGAAGCAGCAGACCCAAAAACAGGTTAAGGAAGGTCACAGTCAAAACCCACTTCATCACCTGCAGGCAAGAGATGTTTCTAAGGATGGGGATAGGAAAGGAGTAACATCCCCAGAAGACTTTTAGCACAAACCCTGCATTTTCCCAAGTTTATATAAGATAAAAACGAGACATCCCCTCATCCACAAAAACTTCATTATTTGTCAACCTCAGGCTCCATAACCAGTAAACACTGGTTGATGTTTTTCTTCTTACTGGATGAAATGTGCCTACAGGCAACAGGCATTTTATAAATTATTAAACCAAGGGAAAATAAGGTTCCAACAAAGTGGCTGCAGAAGCACCAAGGAGCCGGTACAATTGGTACCAGCACACTCACACAGAGTCATTTTTCCTGCAACGACGGACGCAACAAGAAGACATTGTTAGAAATGGGCAGCCCGGACACGTGGTTTTGATGGCAAAAAGAAGACACCATATCTCAGCATTTCATCACATCCACCACAGATATCTGAAGTTCAACACTTTAAACCTTATTTTTCTTATGAAATAGTCATTTATGTTTTCTAGCCAGAAGGAAAATAAGTGTTTTGGGTTTTTTTTCCAACTTCATGAAAGGTCTCAGGACATGAAGCAAAACCCATAAAACTAATGTAATAAGAGTATTTTCAACGTCATCCACAGTTTTTAGTCCAACCCATAGTGTAGAGATTAAACAAGGAAGGAAAAAAATAAACAAAAAAGTATTCTTCACATTCAGGATTTAATACATTACATCTTTCACAACGAACACGATCCCCCTTCCAGACTAAATTCAGTTCCAGCCAGAAAAACCCCTTCTGCTTTCTGCCATAACAGCGCTTGGCCCTTCCATCTGTGAAAAAGCACTTAACAGTAACAGCAGGGCTCAGGGCACCCGGGTCAAGGCAGGCTGGGTCAAGGTGAAAGCTAGGGCAGCTCAGGCAGCCGCTTCTCCAGAGGTTCCCTGAGCATTTGATAGGGAACACAGGAGGGCTCAAACAGAGACGGTTTGGGTTTTTTTCTCTCCCCCCCCTAGGTTTGCAAGCCCTCTGCTTTCCTTGACAATTTGTGAGAAGCCACTTTTCTCTGCTACTCCGTTGCAGCTTAAAGCATCCTCCTCCTCGAGCAGTTATCACGGTGCAGAAAAGATCTTTTCACGATAAGTAAGCAAAGACATAAATGTGAACTTGCAGGCTTGTCAACAGAAAGCATCTCTACCACCGCTGACGCCTCAGACCCCTGAGCTGGAGAAGGGGCTGAAGTTCAGGCTGAAGTTCACCTGGTCTGCCAGCATCTGAAGGAGACTCTGTCTGAGAAAGACCTTCATCTCGCACAGAAACCACTACTTGCAATCCTGATGCCGTTTCAGGAATTACAGTTGCTTATGTTTATGCTACTTCCAGTACATTTCTTCCACACCCGAATCATGCCAAAAGGGAGAGGATTTCTAAATACAATAAGGAAAACCCATTCACGAGCAAACACAAGAAATTCACATCTTCGGTGCCTTGGCTTTTGCACGAAGACCCACGGTACAAACGTGTACTGAAATACCAACGCCAAGCGTTCAATGGAGTCAAAACTGCCTTAAAGTGGCAATCGCGTCCTCAGGATTAGACGCGGCCAAGGTAAGGTTAGCCAAATTTACCGAGGGATTAGCCGGGTGCCTGACGCCACCCGGGGAAGGCAGCGGACTGCATTATTTAAGTGACTCCCGCCCGCCCGGTCTAGGATTGCACAGGGCTGGAGTTACCGAAACTCCGCGGCGTGATTGCAGCCGCTGCCCTGGCCGCGGCGGGGACCCCGCTCCGCGCCCGCGGAGCTGCCGCTGCGCACCTGCGGCAGCTGTCCTCCCGCCTGCGAAACCTCAGCCGGCCGGGGTCGTCACGCTCCCCACTTATGTCACCCGCTCTCGTAAAGAGGACAAGGATATAGGCAAAGTCTACAGGGGCTGCTTTTTCTGGGAGGGGGCCTGGGGGGTCTTCTTCAGAGGGGGGTTATTTGCCCGTTGTGCTTAAATTCGAAACTTAGAAATGTGGGTGGGAGGAGAATCTTTTTCATTTTTTTTCTGCCCCCTTGCTTACTGTAGGATTCTTCTCCTTCCTCGTCCGGCCTTATCTCACACATTGAATGAAGAGAGCACTCAGATTCTCCTTCACACGCACCGACCTGCCTCCGTGTCCTTCCCACTGCGTGACCACCGGGGCTCTGGAAGGAGCTCCCGGCAGTCCATCCCACGCCCAGGCTCTCAGTGTCGTTCAGCTGCAGTTAGAGGCCCCCCCCTCTTTTTTTGGTGGTTTTTTTTTGGGGGGGGGGGGCAGAGAGAGATGACAGAAACATCATAATTTACTGAAAATATATATAAATGAATATTAGAAAACCAATGGCGTTTGCTAATTTCCTTGTTTCCCTCTCTGCATCTTTGTGTTACAGTGCTACAGCATTGTCTTGACATCAGGCTCCGGGCTGGTGGTACTGAGTTTGGAAAGCTTTCATGCACTTCATTTCATCTTTGAATTGCACATGCTTTTTCTCTCATTTTTAAGGCTCTCTTCTGCTTCAGAGGAAACATGTTCTGACACGCTGGAGTTTGCTGGTGGTAAATATTTCCTTTGACTACAAAGTGCATGTGTGAAAGAAGCTTGCTTTTTTTTTCATGGAAATATGTTTCTTTCTCGCTTGCTCCTTTCTCTGCTGTTATTAATAACCTGTAAACGAGCTGAATCCGGAGGTCTGAGTGAAATAGCACTTTCGGATCTGTACTTTCAGCCACACCACGCTGAGGAAAGTGCAGAAGCTCTGTACATGCGTGTGCGAGAGAGATTCCTGCGATGCGTGTGACAGTTTGCATACCAGACTCCGCGACAGAGTAGGGACCACAGGTGAGTCCCCAAGAGAACTGCTTCGCCGAGAGGATTTCTCCAGCCCCTAACCACAGAGGAGAAGTGCTCAGCTCTCCAACTGCTCCCCAGAGTTGTCGGTTCTGATGTGTTTCAACTGAAAATGACCAAGAATAGAAAATGACACGTAATAAAAAGTCCCCAGCCAAGCAGCCGTGTGCGCTGCGGTTCCTCTCAAATAAGCGCTCCCCCGTGGGCTGAGGTCTCGGTGGCCGGGCGAGAGAAAGGTCTGCAAAGGGTTAAGCCGCTGACTTGCTTGCTAGGCAAAGTTTGAGGAAGAGTATGGCTGAGGCTGAGTACGCTGCAGCCCCGCGTTTGAAATCTGTCACCCTCACTTAGGAGCTCTGCATCTCTGGTTGTCACCGGTGAATAATGATCACACGGCGATAAGATCGCTCCGTGGCGTTGCGCCGGAGCCGCCGGGGGAAAGAGAAGAAAGGAAATTACGAGGCGTTTAACCGCTTTAGCAGGGTGTTCTTCAGTGTCATCGGTGGGTGTCAGGGTCAAATGACCGGCTGGACAGCAGCTTGGCAAGAAAATCTCCTTCCTCCTTTCCTTGAGAGAAACCTTGCGTGATGGTGACCGTTGGCAGCTATGGAAAACAGAGACCTTGGTGGTGATCCTTAAAATAATACCATGCCGGAGCCCAGCTGTTCTGCCACTTTCTCCCCTTTCAACCTGCCGGACCCGGTGGGCTTTGGGTGACCTACCGAGGAGGAGCCACCTCCGCAGGAGCAGGTAACGGCTAGTTAAGTCCCTTTCGGGACTGACACGATCTTGATTTGACCAAAGTGTGTCCTGAGCACCTTTCTCGGATTTGAAGCGTGGGCTGGTTGAGGGGTCAGGGGCAGGGAGGGGGACAGGCACAATTCCGCCTAACCTCTCCGAGCCTGCGGGGCAGGGCAGCAGCCTGCAGCCTTGCAGAAGTCTTTAGCATTCCCACTTTCCTCCGTGATTGGGGGCACAGGGGGCAGAAATGCCCGTGAGCGACAAAGGTCTGCTTTGCCTTTTGTGTTGTCGACAGGTTGCTAATATCGGGGACTTGGAGAAAGAAGTGACGGATGGATAGAGGATGGGAAAGTCTTAGAAGGGGGATTTTTTTCACGAGAAATGCACCGTTTGTCCATCAGCTTCGGGAAAGAGAGATACATCATGCCCAAAAAAAGTGCTCTGAAAAGTATGCAGAGCCTTAAAAAAAAAAAAAAGAAAAAGAAGAAAAAAAGTCAGGTCTCAAAAAGTCAAGGACCCAAACCAGCCTTTGAAAAAGGTTGTTCACTCGCCTTTGGACCC
>NW_010973369.1:3008793-3022954 GCF_000737465.1 Haliaeetus leucocephalus | reverse complement strand
GCCCGGCCCGGCAGGTGGAAGGCGCGGAGCGGAGCGGAGCCGGGGAGCATCCCCGGGGATGTGGGAAGAGCGTCCTGCCTCCCGGGGTGCGGGGAGGGCCCTTGAGAAACGAGGGCTGGTCGGCATTTGGGCGGGTGGGGCTGGGGGGGGTGTGTGTGTGTGATTAAAATAAATAAATAAATTTTTTTTAAAAAGGTCTTCAAGTTTTGGGGGAAGGTTGCAGCCGCGCCTCGGCCTTCCCGAGGCTGCCGAGAAGATTTGCCCTGGCTTCTGGCTGGGCGCAAGGTGCGGGGTGCTGCTGCCTGCGCTGAAGTTGGAAGGTCTGGGGAGGATATCCGGGTCAGAAACCGTTTTGCCCTTTTTTCGGCGTAAATAGCCGAGCCCGGCAGCGGGTTCCTGTTTGCCATGGAGCCAGCCGATGCTAGGGACGGGGTCCCAGAGCATTTTTTTAGGAGAAACTAAAAGCCACCCCCAACGCAATGCAACGTTCACGTCAGGCTTTTAAAGCACAGTGCCTGATGCTGAAAACAAATGCCATTCCTGAAGTATGCCTCATGCCCATTTTAGAGACGGACAAAGAGAGGCAGATAAGAGCCTTTGCCAGGAGTCAAAGCCAGTCACCGGAGCTGGGAGAGAAGCCAAGAAGCCTCCTGGGCCAGGGAGTGGCCCTCGGGAGCCCACGCTCACCCCTGCATGGGCTGGGAGCGGAGCAGAGAGGATTCTTCATGCTGCTGTCAGATACTGTGTCTGGGATCAGTTGCCTTTTCTGGGGCGAAATAGGTTTCAGAAGGTTTGGAGGATTAATCACCATCAGGCCTATTTCTCCTTGAGAAAGGGCCTCCGCCCAGACCTAACAGATCAACGGGGAGACAGCTCTGGCCATCAAGCTGTGGGGTTTCGTTAAAATGTTCTAGCTCAACAAATGCCTTTTGGTTTGAAATGTGACTCGCTCCTTTGAACAGGACAACATGTCGGAAAGTGTTTATGGGTAATAAACCTGGATCTTTGCAATTATACATGAGTGTAAGAGTGCATCCAGAGTGTGAAAGTCTGATTAAGGTGGGAGTTTAACTCTGACGAGTGTCTGGGAGCTCTGTCCAGAATTCACACACTACTGCTGCAACATGGCAGAACCATGTTTTAAGAGTCCAAGTGACACATGGAGACGTGCCTTAACTGTACAAACTTGTCTTGTTGCTGCATTTGTACATGCAAAAATCTGGAAAACAAAGTTGATGAGAAGAAAGTACATCCATGTCCTCCTCCTCACTGGATCCACCGAGGTGTGGGTGCAGGATGGGAGGCATGGGAAAACTTTTAGCCAAGTTAAAGTTTAGTTACGGATCTAGGACTACACTTAGATCCCCACCAGCCAGAGACCTTGGCAGCCCTGGGCTGTGCAGGGTGGAGGAGGCTTTCCAAAGCGTGAGTCTGGCAGCCGGAGCCTTCGCTCAGGGCACTGGAGAGCTGAGCAACTTTGGACCAGTCTCTGAAGTCCATAATTCAGTTGTCTGTTTATTTAAAATGTGTTGTAAGCACAGCTGCTTTCTGAGGCACGTATGGTAATGATGGGGGCAGTCACTTAAATAAACTGGCTCCGCGCCAGACCAGTGAGTCAGCGTAAAGAGCTGAAATGCATGTTAACAGTTAGAGGATCAAAAAAAGAAAAAGACGACTCATTTTCTGTTCAAATTTGGGTATGAGCATTGCGATTGTGAAGATAAGGACAGCTACCACGTCAGCAGGCTCTTGTGGTGCCCAGAGCCCAGGAATGGAGAAGGTGCAGATCTCCAGGGCAGAGGGAGGGCTGAGCACATCAGAGAGAGCCCGCAGGCATCTGCATCATCCTCATTTTTGCTGGGAAATCAAAGCTCTTCCTTCAGTTGCCAATACAAAGATTTGGAGCTAGAATAGAAATACAATTTGTTTGTTTTCTAATACAGTCAAAATTTATTGCATCAAGTTTTCTTTTTTTTTTTTTTTTGGTGGGGTATAAATTAAAAATATTACAAAGATCTAGGTTAAGAAAAAGGATATTTCAAAAGTAAGGTTTCATAAAAAGCACTACTAAAACATCCAGCATTTTCAAAGACCCAGTTCTTAGTGTCTTCTTCCTCATCCAGTGTTCAATCCGATTTCACAGGTAATTTTGGTCTCTCAGATACCTTTCTTTAGCAAATTAGTATTTGCTGGAAAGATTTCACCCAGGTCTAAGAACAGAATTTTTCTCTTGTGCTTTTATAATACATAAGTTACTCAGCCATCAGAGTAGGTACTGGCAACTGATTGAGTCTTCTGGATTAAAAAAAAAGGTAGAAAGCTGCAGTGATTGAAGGACACTGGGCAGACCCCGTAACTTGGACACACAGAAGGAGCTGCCAGTCTTGGGCTGTGCTGGGATTAAAAAATGTAGAAGCAAGGGGACAGTAAAAAATCACATCCTTGTTCTGCAGGCATACAGAGCACGTGTGCTCGTGATTGCTGCTTCATTGTACGCTCGCGTGGTGACAGCTTGTCAAAACAGAAACCGGCTGAGTGTAGGTAGGCTGTAGCAGGAGCCGAGTGCCGTAGGAGGAGCTGTGCCAGCGGCCCCACGCATGAGCTGAAGGTGCTGCCCCACTTTTCCCCCCTCTCCAATTTACACTTCCATCTCTACAATTTTAATTCCCTGGCAAAGTTTTCTTTTCATTATCTTTCAAGGTCTCCTGACGTATTTTATTCCAGCTAAGAGTTGCTGCTACTAAGAAGCAAGGCTGATGATGGTAAGCCAGTAGACCTTGTCCATGCTTAAAGCTACTGCGAACAGGCAGGAGCCTCTGCAAAACAGAGGCACAACCTACACTCCAGTGTCCCAGCACCACTGAGTAATGCTCATGAGCAACATCTGGCAGCACAGCAGGGACTGGGGAGAAGAAAACAAGCCATGAGACAAGAAGTGAAGGCAGAAGTTGGTGACGGTCAGTGAACACAGGCTGCTTTGAACATTGAGGCTTGCCCAGCGCAGGAGGCAAAGCCACCTGGGCAGGGGAGGCACAGAAAGCCCTGGCAGGCTGAGGGAGATGAGGGTGGGAGAGATGGAGATGGGAGAACAGAAGGAAATGGGCAATCTCACAGTCTTAATAGTGAGGGCATGAGGTTTTGAACGGACAGTGGGAGGAAATCAGTGGTGCAGCGCAAGGGGAACCATGAGGTGCTGGCAGGGGAGAAGCGATTCAGCTGTGGGGTGGGGGTTGTCTAGAAGGAAGTAAGGAGGGACAAGAAAAGGAAACGATGCTCAAACTGGGGAGCTGCCAGTGGTAAAACACTATCTTAGAGAGATACATGAGCAAAACCACTGGCATTGGTTATTGCCTGTAAAAAAAAAACCACAAACAACAAGCAAATAAACAACAGATTCAAGGACTTGGAAAGTGCTGAAATCAGTAAGAGAAGAGAAGACACAGGAGGACACCAAGGGAAAGCTGAAAATAACAGCAGAAATGTGAGACTAAAAAAGAGAGAAGGCTAGATGTGGGATATTCGTGCTGAATTCAGTAGAAGGCTATGAGAGGAAATCAAAGATTAAGTGAAGAATAAACCAGGAGGCAAAAAGAGAGGGTGAACAGATCTGGCTCCAATGTGGTACAGCAGAACAAAAAAGTGCGGTAGCAAGAGAAGTCAAAAGTAACTCACCTTTCATTCTTGAACATCAAATCAGTAAAAAACAACTTTGCAAAGGGTGGCAGGAGGGGCCCTGACCTTGAGGACCGTTACACCATCTGTGCCAGGAAAGCCTAGGCCAAACTGGGCATGAGCCAGTAAACTGGCACAATGACTTCGTAACAGTCCAACAAGTCATCCAAGTGTATCCTCACCACTACAGAAAAATGAAGACATGATATAGTGCCAATGGCAGTTTGTACCTTGTAAATATACCAAAAGAAGAAAAAAGATTAATTGATCAACCCCCAATATTTGTACAGCTCACCCTTATCAAAGACTGCCACTCATTCTTCCTCTTTTCTGGAGGCACAAAGGCCAACTCTCTACAAGCAAAATGTTCAGTACCAGCTCCAGCAGCAGCACTGACCCAAAGCAATGCTGTAGTGTTAGCATCCAGCACTCTCCCAGAAGGACCACTTGCAGACACAAAAGCAGGTTTGGAGAGTAAGCCTCTCCAAACACAAAAGGAGCCAGGACCAGGTTGACCTATGGAAGATTTCATGCCTTGACAGGAAAGAAATATTACAGACTGGTGGGCAAAGATCCACGGCTTCCAAGGTTACGAGTTAAAATCCCTGTGGTTAGGAGCTGGCTGCCTGCCCAGCACTGAGTGTGAAACTGTATTCCCGTTATTAACCACGTGCTCCTCCTCATCCTCCACCTTTGGCTGAAGGAATGGGCACTTCTCGCCCCACCTTGCTGATGATGCCTGTACCGAGAGCTTTCATCAGAGGCACTCCCTGCATCAGGTGAGCATGCCCACAGAGTCACTTGAGTGCTTGGCATGAAATCCTGTGGGGGCTTGCTTTTGGGGGGGGGGGGGGAAGTTCCTTTGGTGGTGGTTTCCTCCTCCCAACTCTGCACAGACACTGCGGTGACAAGTGAGCATTACACTGCAGCAGAGCAGAGCCCACCGGGGCAGCAGCAGACCTTTAGTAATAGTGGCTTTAATCTCATAATTAATCCCTACATCTTTTCTAATGCTTAAAGTCCCCTACTGTGGCCTCTCTCCTGCTACAGCAGAGCAATGTGTGGGGTAGGTGCCATCTCCAGCAGTTTCTGGGGGAAGACCGCCTGGACAGCACAGCATTTCTTTCTGCCTATGGTTTGGGGGCTGAAAACCTTTTACATTATCACAGCTCTGCATCTTGTTTCTTTCCTCCAATTCTCAGATGGCAGTTAGTGCCTGTTACTTACCTTCTTCACAGCAGGTTGGGAAGATTAATTAGAAAGATTGTCTCAAGGTGCAAACTTTTCATCGGGCTGGAAATTTTGAAGGTCAGAAATAAGCTGGTTTAACCCACTCTCTCTGTGCCTGTGAGAAGCTTTGAGGTGAAGATGGGCTAGATACAACTTACAGTCAAGACATAAAAGCATGGCACACTTCTGGTACTGCACAAGCTCCTTGGACTAACATATTAGCAGTAGATGTTGTCTTAGGGAGTTTAAAAGTGACAGCAACTCATGAGGAGGGGAACCTCAAAAAACACCCTCCAAAAGGACTTTGAATCAGAAGCAAGACCCTCTGGCTACCTGAAAACAGGCATTTCTGGACAGCCCTGTGGTCAGTGCTGAAGGCTTTTAGGAAGAAAAGATCATATTAGGCAAAACAAGATGCTCCTAAAACATCTCAGCAGCAGACTTTACTGAAGGATGGTTTAGCTTTTAGATAAAACAATGCTATTTTATTTACAGCCATGTCCGCTCCCTTCCCTTGACCGAAATAAGCAATCACTCCTGATAGTGTCCTTGAATTTCTCAGTTTCTGGCCTTGAAGAAATCACCCAGCCTATAATTCACATGTGAAACAGGGGTGATCCTTCACCTATATTTCACAAAGCTGATAGATATTTGGAAAATAATTGCCATGCTCCCGTTCTTCAGCCTCGGGTCTACACCTAGAGAAAGCAGAGACTTGCACAGAAACCCAGAACGGAGAGGTGCTAGCAAGATTGCTACATCAGCAAAATGGGGTCTACACCATCCTAAGAAACACCTGCAGCACTACACATTTCTCTAACCTCTGGCTTCTTTTATCCATTAAAAGTAGTAAATGCATGGAGACAGTCCAGACCCAAAGATATACCCCTAGATCACAGGAACAGAACAGCATTATTAAGTCTGGCGATAAATACAGAGAGCAACGTTGATTTTGAAAGCAAACATCAATTTTAGAGAGGACTGTGGTAGTTAGAGGGAAGGTCAGAGCACTACCAGGGGAAACACATGACATTTTCTACCCAACTATCACATACTGGTCCCATTAAAGGGCCTTCCATCTTCTATTGGGCACCCGTTGATTGGCAATTAATTCAAATATCTCCTGTGCACTGCACTTGAAACTCATCGGTGCTCTGTCATCATCTGTGAACTTTCTCCCCAGTTTAAGCAAATACTGTATGATAATCTGATTTATGCTAAGTGCACAGAACTGGCACAGTTTAGCCATAAATTCCTCTGTGGCATTCAGGTATTTGACAAGCTGAAGTGTTTAAGGGTGTGCCTGGCATTTCTGTTTAGATATACAACTGTTTAACGTATTTTTGAATCCAGTCTCAGAGAGAAACTTGGCCTCAGATCCCTTTGGAACAGAGAAACTGCAAACAGGTTTCCTGAATCATAACCCCAAGCCCTTGGTTTGGGCAGGCTCTTGCATCATGTAACCTTGGAGGCGAACCAGCCATGCTACATCTTGAAGGCAGCTCAGTCCCCCAGTTCTGCTGCTGGAGGAGCTTCATCTTCTGCTTTCCAGATAAGTTTATTCATGGGGAGTTTCTCTCCATCCACTCCCATGGCTCTGGTGCTTTCACTCAGGTCCTGCTCCTCTCCTGAGAGTGACTACAGACTGTTGGTTTCCTGGACCAGCACCCCAAAGAGCAGCCCGTGAACAGCCAGCATCAACCCCCTCGACTCCGAGCAAATCCTTACATCAGCATACCAGATAGCTGTACTTGGCTGGTCTGACTTCAGAGATGCTCTGAGTTCATGAGATCTCGACCATCTGTGAAGCAAAAGAGCACAGGGAGACTTTTAATGCTGGAGCTGCTGCTCTGAGCCCTGGGCAGCAGACACACCTGCCCCGAAACAGTGATCCTGACGGTTCATGCATCTTTAATGATGCTGCTCAGCAGAGTACACATTTGATAGCTGAAGGCATAAAAGCCTCACCAGGAGCAAGAGTGTTAGAAGCCTTTGTCCATCTTTCAGGGTCAGATCTAGTTTCTACAGTTAATGAAAGTCCCCCTGTTAATTTTAACAGGACTGGACTCAAGGCCTGAGCAGCTACACGCAAGGAAACCCACAGCTCGGACATACAGCTGTGAGAATCAGGGACCGGGTTATAGGGATTTAAACACTGATCGTCCATGTTTAGGACTTTCTCCTCCATAAGAAGGGTGGCTTTACTGGTTGGGTGCCCTGATAGCAATGTTACTGTACAGACGCAAAAGACTGCTGCAGCAGCACTTCGATAACCAGGGTTATGTTCTCGGCAGTATCAGGGTCCAGCCTGTCACACCGTCCAGTGTTTCCAAATCAGGATACAATGCCTTTGCTCTTTAAATCCATAAATGAACATTTAAATAATCAGCAATTAAGAACAGTGAGAACTACCCAACACCAACAGAAACATCAGGAGCCACCAGGAGCTCAGCCCTTTATCAGAGTTACTTGACATTAGAAATACAGTCTCAAGGTTAAGGTATCTAGCCTTAATTGTATATTCAGTATTACACAACTCACACAGCACTAAAAGTAACACCGGGATTTTTTTTTCCCCCCTGAGGCTATTGAGACCTGGTTTAATGATGTATCAAGACAACCTAACAGAGCAGGAGAACATACACAGAACAAATCCTGTGCATAAACAGTTATGGGACCACACAAGTCACTCCTGCCACGAACTTGGGTTTTATTTTGCAGCATCACAGACTTTTCCCACTTCTACTGAGCTTTTAGCAAAGTGGATGAATGTTTTCTCCTTTCTTAGTGCATTCAGCAGTCAGTCTGGGCATGGCTCTGCATCTATTGCAGGTCAAGAGTTTTCTAATTTCTTTCATATGTATTCCAGTTAACTAGCCTTGTTAATGTTGTAGAATAAATAAAAGACCATCTTTCCTTTGAGATCCTAATGAGTAAACAAAAATCAAGACAACAGCTGTAACAAGAAAAGTGCTGATGACAATGTACACTGTGCTACAGTATTCACGGTGAGAAAAATTGTTTCTAATCAATAGTAATTGGAAGTTTCCTGCTCTGAGAGCTTGAGTGCTTGTTAAGTGTCTGGTTCCCCGTTGTACCAGCTAGTCTGATAACAGACATCACTCTCCTACAGAGTTTGTCTTTCTTATATGTTTTGAGACAAGGATGAACTTACAGGAAAAATAAATACTATGAAAAAAAGGAACAAAGACCAAGATGATGGCTGTTTCATGGATGAGTTTTGTTCACATACTCCTCGGTTTCCAAAAAATAAAACTGTTACTTCTTAGTTCCTTCCAATTAGAAGATTTGCTGTCTGATCAGGCAGACCGCAGAGGACTTCATTTCAAGTTTTTACTGACATCCCGTGTCCCGTCCTCCCTGCAGGGCACTGCTGCTGCTTGTTTAACAACAGAGTTTAACCATGCAGTTATTCAGCTGCTATAAAGGTGACTGTATGGACGAAAACTCACACCACTAGGGATGAAGTTACCAAAACCAAGCCTTTGCCACTTACGTTACATAAACATCTGCAACATAAACGCCTATTTCAGTCTGAAAGCATTAGAGGTTTTGACTCATTAGTGAGGACATAAACAGAGAGCTACCACACTGCTCCAGTTCCCAGGAAAATAGAAGTATAGAAGGGAAGATGGCATTATAGAAATATAAAAGGACATCGGGTAAAGTTATTACAAAGCACATGAGACACTTCTAAATTTTGATAACTGCTTAGCATTTAATTTATCTTTTTTTTTTTTTTTTTTTAAATTCCACCCACAGGCAAAGGAATAAAGCCCTGATTCTTTAAATAAGTCCTGTCTTGAATGCTCAGTGTAGAATCCCAGCAGAGTTAATGGTGTAATGACTCAGTGCTGGTTACCAGCAGAACTTGAATTGGGGACTTGCGGCACTCAACACATCCCGAAGAGATGAGCTCAGCTTGCAGCAGTACCTGGTTGCCCCCGGTGCTCTGCAAGCCTAACTAAACTGCTCTACCCTAAAACCACTCATTTTCTAAGTGTTTTTGAGAAGGATTATTCTGGAGGAGAAAGAAAGAAAGGGGAATTTGTGATGCTTAATCTCAGTAGTCTTAATTTCTTAAGGAGTTACAATATTTTCATGCTCTCAAGAGAAATACAACTCTGCAGATTCTCTACCTAGAGTTGAGGAAGAATTTGGGACTGCTGTCTCCCTGGCTGGCTTACAGCAGGCTGGACCGTGAACAAGATGTTCCTCGGTTTGATAAGATGCTTTGGCATCCATGTTAAGTTATTCCCAAGGGGCACTTGCAGTGGTTAAAGTGGGAGACTTCTGGTCTGCTTTGTGCCAACAGACCTCAACATCCCGGTTTGCCAGCTTGGGATGAAGGCTCTCAAAAAACAGCCACTGAAGCCTTCAGTGTGGTGGATTAAACTACCCAGCTCTTCCTCAGAAGTCCCTACTCAGCATTTCAGGACACTAAATAACATATAACACAAAATGCTATAGCTAAGCTTCTTTGGTAAGGTCTTAAATTTTCTTGGTGACGGTGTTTTAGAGGCATATGGAGAGGGAGGCATCAGTGAAATCACCAGAAATACAGATTTATGTCCAGCAAGTCTCACAGCTGTGGCAAGTATTCTCAGTAAAAATTATTGTCTTGGCTGTGCCTTAAATCGCACTCCAAGAAATAATTTTGATACCTGGACTACAGCAGTCCAATGTTAAAATATTGGCACCTTGTATCAAGGAGATATTCCTATCCCTGACCATGAAGCAGTGAAAAAAAAAAAATCTAAATCTGAAATAAAGTAGGAAGAAGTAAGGCTTCCAAAAGCAATGAATTTGGTTTAAGTCTGCTCCCACGGATATCAACAGAAGCCTTGTCTTGTTATCAATCTGAGCACTTACAAATCCCTTAGTAATGCCCAGTCCTGAAATATCAGCTCTGCTGAGGCAAGGGGCAAAATCTTGCCTTTTGCTGTATGTGGTAGGTTTTAAGTCCTCAGTCAGGGGTGTATGTGTACATAAACATACATATACCCACAGAGTGTAACAGAAGTTTCAGGTTTGAATTTCTTAAAAAAAAAAAAGTCACGTTTCATGCAGCTCTCATGAATGCACAGATATTGAGACTCACTTTGGAAGGCAGGCTTTGGCACACCTCCCAGCTTGGCAGCATCGTGCCCCAGTATGTGGACAAGGCCCTGGCAGCCAGCTCGCAGAGCCCAGCCTGAAGCTGAGGGAGATGTCGCAGGCTCCCCCAGGAGCACGAGGACTGCGGCGTTGAGGTGTGCTATTGTCTATTAAAAGGTGTAGGGAGGGTTATAGAAAAATCCTCTCCTGCTTCTTTTTACCAATTCAGGTAGGCAGCTCTTGTTTCATTTCTTAAGACAAGAACTGGAGTTAATGGGTTGCTATAATTTCCTTACTACTGGAAAGCTGTTGCTTTCGCTGTCTCTGCTCGACACAGGCATGGAGCAGTATTGGAAGAGAAAAGTTAGTGTGGTTTCCTTTGGCTCTCATGCATCTATGGCAAGTGGCACTATGGCCTGGGGAAGACCCAATTTAGAGATAACCCAGAGCTCTTGAAATAACATTGGACAGGCATGAGATCTGCCTCTGCCTGGAGGGGCTGCAGGGACACAGCAGTGAATAGGCAGAAATCCCAGATACAGACACACTGGAGGTGTGTACCTGGTTGGCCCCAGGCTTGCCCTGGGTCACAGCCTTATTTGTCCTCTGACCATCTCAACCAGGTGCTACAGGAAACCTCTGTTTGCCCTGAATTTAAAAACAACCAAAAAGACCCCTATTCAAGGCTCTAAGTGCTCTATCATTGCGCCCAACATAATGAAGCCTCAGCAGCGTTAACCCCTCAAGAACTCAGGCAACACCATTCCACCTCTTCTCCACTGAGGGAATCATCCATTTCCCCTCCTTAAAGTCCAGCCAACTGATGCCTTCCACGATGTGCCAAAATGGCCAAATCAGATTTGTGAGCATCATCAAAAACACCCAAGATCAGCCACATCAGCGTACCTCAAGCCAGCATCTAGAACACAGGGCATCACTAGCAGAAAAATAACTTGAATAGTTCATTTGTGTCCTCTACAGTGTTCCCCCTTCACGTGCATTCATGCAAGGTGATGGTCCCTTCCCTTCAGCAGCGGTGGCCAGCATGGCCACTGCCAGCCTGTGGCTCAGCGAGGCTCCAGCAAAACTGGCAGGGCCATAAAGGAAAGTGCTCAGGTCTCTGCCACACCTGACTAAACTTGTTCAGCCTGAATACTGTTTCAGCCCAAGCCTTAACATACCCACACTACCACTAACAGACAGGTCCCTGACCTCCAAGCACCGCTTGGCACCGAGCCCGTGAGAAACAGGCGCTGGTTTCATCAGTGCATTCAGCAGCACTGCCAAAGACTGTTGCAATAGAGATATTAATTCTCTATGGGGCCACTAGGATGTTGTGCACACACTGACAGACATGTCAAAGCAAGAGGAGAAAGCCAGCAGCTCTCTGGCTTTTTTCCCTTCCACTTTATTACCCTTAACCACTTCCAGTGCTCAGCCTGGCCATGAGCAGCTATGGCAATATTGTGGGAGAGTTTCTGGGGGAGAAGATCAACAGCCTCAGGAGCAGAAGAAGCAAAGCATCACACAGGAGACTCCATGCTACATATCATTTTCAGCCAGCTGAGAGCTAGAGAAACAGTCGCTTGTTCTGATGCTGGTGATCCCTGGTGAAATGCTTCCCCTCCCTTCTTCTTTTGGGAGCTCTTTTCTGAGGAGCTACAGGAAACACTGCCTGAGAGTCATCGTTAAGCCTTCTCTTAATTCAAGAGTTACCAGAACATTGGCTTAGAACTGTCTGCAGATTTCTTTCCTGTTGTTTTCTGTCTGGAAACCTGTATCTTCTATCTAGACTGAGCCTCCTTCAAGCAAAGCAGAGGGAGCCTGTGACCCTTGCAGGGTTTCTGCAAGCAGCTCTGCTCAGCTGGAGACACAGGCCAGAGAGACCTGTCCAGCAAAAGCACCATTTGAATCCCACCCTCAGCAGCCATCTGTCCACAGAGTTTAAGCCAGGCAGGGATTTGAGCCAGGGGCTTAGCAGGAGTTGGAGCACTCCTTGTGAGCACCCGTGGTGCAATGTCACTGGGGTTACCCCAGTATAGAAGGAAAAGCAACAAGTGACAAAGAGGACCAGTACCTGTTTCCTATCTCTCCAACAGCAGTCATCAACAAATGCAAATCAACAGACCCAGAATTTCTGAAATTACATAGTTGAGAATAAAACCTCTGTGAAATAAAGCTGTGATTCTCAGCTGGACACCCCACACACTCATTTTCCCTATGCTAAAACCCATTGCTCTGAGCTCCCCTCCTGCCCACCCACACCTCACCCACTAACTGACCCCACCACCAAGAACTCAAACGCACCAGATCAACCGCACACCCAACACAGCCACAACTGGACAGAATCACTTTTATTCTGCAAGGATTAGATATGCTCCATTCAAATGTGCCATGTAATTACTGCAGTAATGTTATAAAGCAAAGTGGAGGTGGTGAATAGTTCATACTGCCTTATTTAGTGGTAGGTGATTAGTTAAGTTGCAGGGTTTTTTTTTTCTTCATCTTTCCCTCTTCTGTGAAAAATTCAATTTGCCTCAAGGTAGCACTGAGCGCTGATACTGACCTAATCCCTCAGCAGCCCAGACCTGACCTGCTGCAAATTTCCATCTCTATCAAGAGCACAAAACCACATTCCTCTCTCAGACGATACAATGGCCCATGGATCCACTTACCTTCAGGCAGTGCTTAAAACCTGGGCTGCAAAACATGTTATATAATTGTGAATCAAAAGTCAAATCCGTGTGAGCCAGCAGGTGAAAATGCTATAATGTGTTTTGCTGGTTTGGCAAGCTCTAAAAAGCGTCATTAAATATTTTCTAGAGTTTGTTCTTTAAGGGCTTACAGTTTTTCCTTCTCCTCCCTTCCCTGCTAGGGCCTTAAACCCTTTTTGCTCAGCAAACAATTTTCTTTTGCCCTGCTAGTGCTAAAATTGATACCTCTGTTTGTCGCTCTTCCTCTCTTCCCGATACACCTAATTGACCATTATTGCTAATAATGTTAGCAGAGATCTGGGAGGGATACTTAATACCAAAGCACTCCTGGGGAATCAGCTCAGGGAGCAACTGCAGACAGAAAAAAGCACTTCTTTCAGCCCTGCAGAAACAGATAGCTTGAAGTACACACTCCTCCCTCTACATTCAGAAGTTTAAGCAAATAATTTGAAGGTCATATTCGAGAGCACAAGTTGTTTCAACACCCTCTTGATGAAGCCCTGCTCAGCTGTATTCTCCCACGGGTGAAACATGACTGTAATAGTGGCCTTTTCCTCTGGAGAAGTGGACACGTGGGTGTTAGCGTGCAGGTACATAGACGGAAAAAGCACAAATGTATTTACGTTGCACCAAAAACTGGGGATGGTGGCTAAGAGCTCAGAAGCAAACCAGCAATGTGCGGACAAGGCTATACAGCACTTCATATCAGGGTACAGATGAAGCACGTTCCAGTTGTGTAACTCTGCTCCTCCTGAAATCATTTGTGCTGAATTTCCACCAGGAGAAGATAAATGCTCCCAGGCTCAAGGACTTGATGGCAGAAGATGTGCTGTATGGGAGATAAAGGGATGGGGTATCATTGCTGGGATTCTGAATCTCGTGGGACTTACCAGGGCGTTGCAGGACGGGGCAATGGTGCCCGCTGCATGGGTTGCTTCACCCGCGGGCAGGGCAGCTGGCATGGAGGGTGTCCCTGGTTTGTACAAGTGCAAATTGTAAAGATGCACCCATGCATCTTTCCAGAGCACCCCCGATTTTGATGGCCACACTGGTGTGCTTGACGCTGCTGTGCAGGTACTTGCAGGTGGGTGAAAATGTCTCCATGCAGTCAGGCTCCCACATTTCACAAGCCTTTGCTGAGCTGGTACACGTGCACCAGCTATGAGCCACTCTGAAAAGAATACGCTGAGGGGCTGGGCGTGACGGCAGGGTCATTTCTACTTCCCTACAAATATTCTGCTTCCCAAAATGTCTAGTAAATGGGCAAAAAAGGGAGAGAGTAGTGAAAAACCGAGCATGTCTTCTGGAGATCTCTGACAACCAAAGGCTTTTCATTCTGTGTTTTCCATTAAATGAAGCTAGGAGGAGGAAAAGGGATGACTTAGGAAAATCCCACTGCCCCCCCCCCCCCGGCCCCCCCGTTCTCC
>NW_010973369.1:2988484-3008783 GCF_000737465.1 Haliaeetus leucocephalus | reverse complement strand
GAAAAAAGGGATGACGTAGAAAAACCCCCCCCCCCCCCCCCCCCCGCGCCTCGTTTGCAGCCAGGGAAGGGGGATGCCACAGGCATGAAACGAGGCTCCCTGGGCTCTGCTCTCCACATCTCAAGCAATGCATTTTGCATTTCATATCCTGCTTCGATCCTATCGAACAGCTTAAACTTTTTCCTAAAGCTAAATTATTTAAAAAATCTTTCCATTTAGTCACTTGAGGAAACTCTCTTTTCTCTGGAGAAATTATTCTATCTATATGTTCCGTAAGGAAGAAATTAAACATGATCGTATTAATTATGGTTCCCCATTTAACATAAAACTATAATCAAATGGCTTATATGTCTAAACAGTTGTGGCAGCAGTATTAAGAAACTATGACATTAAAAGCTTGCACTTAAGTTCAAAATGTTTAAATTATACATCTCAGAAGAAACCAATGCCACATTTAGAGAGCTACAACCTTTTTATCTTCAAGTATGAAGGACCAAAACACTTTCAAAATACACACTTTTGCTTTAATTTCAAGGAAGTCCTTAGGATGCCTATGAAACAAAGGTAGATTTTTTTTTTCTGCCCAGATTTAAGCCACAGTGCCTTCTTTAAAAAGGAAGGGGCAGCGTGGCTGAGCATCTTCTGACAAAGCCCGTGAAGCAAAAATAGGCTGAGGACATGAAGTTTGCAAAATTGTCACTTCTGGCAGAACTTGGCTCACTGGGTTTCTACCGGCCTGGTGGGGACTTCTGCTGTCTGTGGCTCCAAAGAAATCAGACTCAGATTTGAGGACTGATTTCCTGAGCCAGAAAACCCTGGAGCATTTCTGTCTGCATTTCAGGAAAAGACTTCCTTCAATTCAGGAGCTGGAGCTGCTCAAACACCCTTCTAGTAGGAAGAAAAATAGGAAATTGTCGGTATAGCTGCCCAGAACAAGCCATAGGGGGGTTCCTTCTGTGGGAAATACAAAGTTGCTATTTTGAGTTCAAAATCAGAACAGTGGGGTTTGGGGGGTATTTTTTTGTTGTTTTCTTAATATCCACTTCTTGCAGAATAGGGATGTTCACACTTCCCACGTGGCTCTGTACAGCTCAGTCCCTCTGCTGCTGGCCCGTGCAGCGGGGTATTGGAGAGTACTTGAAAGTTAAAGTTCTCCTTGAAATGGTGACCGTCTCCTTAAACCTTCCCCATAAAGCCTGGAGCTTGCGATAAAACCCCTCTTGATGAGCCATACTTCCCAGATTGTAAGGGCGTACTTTGATACCTGATAAAATCAATTGTTCGTGACTGCTGGCTCCTGTGATTGAAATGACGACTGCTTGTAAAAACTGCCATCCATAGCTCACTAAATTTGCAATTAAAGACTCTCTGTAAGGCACACAGCACAACCAGTGCTTATACATATTTCAGATCCCAGTCTGTAAAATAGCAGAGTAGGTTGAAGGTGATATAATATTATAAAGTGCATTTTGAGTTGGGTAAACACAACAAATTGTCGTCTTTGCTGCCTGGGGAATCTGTTGTGTTGTGAGAAACAGTATTCGCTGTGATTTTTAAAATGCATTCAAAAGAATGGGCTCAGGGGTAGTATAAATATAAATTATCCCCTCCATTTTTCATCATTATAAAAGTTGTTTTCTTTCAATACTCAGACAAATGGATTCAGGCAGCGAGGGGCAGAAAAAAAGCCTCCTGTGAACAGGAACTATCGCAAAAGGTATGGATGTGTAAGTTTTAACAGCACATGGGGAAGCCAAGCCCCCAGGAGCTGGGGAATCATCCCTTCCAGCCTCAATTCAGCCCTGATGAGAGGGGTCAGTGGAGCAGCGCACCCCCAGGATGCTGCGGGCAGGAGACCTGAGCAAAGCTCCCCCAGATCACGTGTGTTGGGCACCTCCCAGCTCTTCCAGGCATGAATATGCAGCCTGAACCCAGTACAAAAGCTCTGCAACCCCCTAGTTCTTCTCTTCCTAGAAAAAAAATGACAAATTCCCATAAATGCCAGATTCTTCTTTGCATTTTTTCCACCCTCTGGTAGCGCAGCACCGTCAGCTGCTCCTGCCTGAGCAAGAGCTATGGGCCATGTCTGCTGCTGCTGACATGGGATGCTGCTGTGGCCGAGGGGGGCAGATGCTGGGCACAAGTCATCAACTTGGGGACAGTCCATAATAGCAGGTGACTAATTTGTCTTCCCCAGGTGCTGGAAAGGTCCATCGCTGCATGGTGCCACCACGGCAGGGCACCAGCCCTTCTTCCCAGGCTGCAGGCAGCTGGGCTCAACTCTTCCTGTTCCCAGGCCAGAGGACACTCCCGGGGCTGAATATCAAAGGCCTGCTGTGAACAATGTCAGCCAAAACGCATAAACAAAACCTAAAGAGAGGTCACAGCAGTTCCCACAACAAGAAGTTACCAGTGCCTAACAAAGGATAAAAGCAAAAAAACGAGCCCCCGGCCCCCAGTTCCTTCCATCCGCACCACCCTTGAGCAGGAGAGTGTCCACCACTGGTGAAATCAAAGCTTTCCTCTCCATTGTTTCCTCAGCAGCGAGAACAGCTCATGGCCCTCTGCCACCACAGAGCTGGATAAAAGCAACCCGGGACCCCACACAATGGGACCCAGGACTCTGTATCTGCCTGGCGGAGCTGCAGTAAAGCCCCTCTCCCAAAGCAGGAGCCAGAGCTGGGCTCGCTGGCCAGATGCAATGTCCTGCCCCAGCCCTTCACTGCTGGAGCATGGCTTGGGGCTATCACAGAGGCTTCACTGCAGGCTCAGGAACATCGACAACACGGCACAATGCCTCCAAGGTGGATGTTCAGGGTCCAGCGTGGTGTTGCCACTCCAAAATCCCCGTCCTTGCGGAGCTCTGTAGTTTGGATACCTTAACCTGTCCTTTCAACACATGTAAGAGGGCACAGTCCTGTGATGGTGATGGATCGCATGTACAGACGGACTCCAGGAGCACTGCGTTCCTGTGCCTCCCTGGCTATGTAGTATTAACCAGCTGTAATTATTTACAATCTTCTTCCTGTTTTACACACCTATCGCTACTGCTCCTACTCTTATAATCCTCCCTCGACATCTCCTGGAGGTCGCTACCAGGACCAGGCTGCAGGAACATTTGACCCAATGCAGCTTTTTGGTTATTAGGGTAAATTAATGACTGAATCTGGAAGAAAACTATTTTGAGTTAATAACCTTTATGTTGCCATGTCTATATGGAGAGTTTGTCCACACTGCAGCAACTGGTAAAACTTCAAGTGCCAACAGCCCAGGAGTTCCACTGGTGTCCCTACCTACCTTTGCAAGGATGCGAGTCTCCTCGGCTTCATCCACAACACCAGGAGCTTGCTCCAACGCAGTCTCCATCAATGGCAATACTTACAACAAGGCCCAAGCAGAAAGTAGCTATTGAACAAGGAACTAAAAAAATCTGTTCACCATTACCAGCAAAAGCAAGGTTTGCCATGTGGGGACTGTCTTTTGGGGAGATTTGTACATTAAATGGGGCTTTTCATGAGAAATCCACTTAGTATTCCTCTAAAATTCCAGGAGGGTGAAATCCCCCACTCCTTCATCTCATTAAGGATGAAGGAATGCCAGGTATGTGGCAGGAATCTGGGGTGAGGAGGAGGAGTGGGGTATATTTTAACCAAGCTCTAGTGGGGGGGGGGGGGGAAAAAAAGGGTTCAAAGGCCCAGGTTTTTAAATATATTTCCCAGTGCCGAGAAGCAATGCCAGCCAGGAGCATCATGCTAATGCACATGCTTAACCCAAGGGACACAAAACTAAGTTTAAAGATGACAAAAAAACCCAGAAAACCCAACCCTGCTACGTTCAGAAATCAGAGGTGCTTTTCCTAATACTAGACAAGCTATGCAAGGTGTTATGCAAGAAGCTTACTAATAGCTCAAACCCAGCGCTAGCAGATGGCCTCTACCTTGTGACAACCCTCCTCATGCACATGGTGGAATCCCAGGGGCATGTCATTGTGGATACATCTAAGAAAACAGTTTGGGACCTTCTTAAGGCATTTTGCCTTTGGAGCACTAACAGCCTATTAGTTGATGGCTTCTAGATCAGGTGGATTTACCTAAGTGTAGCAGATGAAATGCTGGAAGGCAGCTGGTGCTCGAGGTGAGAGTGGTGACAGGGGAGGTCACCCCTAAGGAACAGGAGCCTGTGTGCCCCAGGGGACTTCTGGTCATTCTAGCAGCGACTGAAGTTATTTCTAAAATTGTGTGGAGGAGCCCTGTGAAAGTCCCCGCTAGCCCTCAAAGCAGAGCAGGAAGATCAGACCAATAGGACTGTTTCTTATCTGGATGCTGTTGGGCTACCATTCAAATGCAGAAAAAAGCATCAGTGAGGCAGGCTAGTTTTTCTTATTTATTAATATTCTCCTTTGAAGAGAGTGAGAACACCCTGAAGAACAAAATCTCCACACCAAAATCTTTAGTAGAAAGATAAGAGTACTCAAAAACTGTTTGCACACACTAGAACTCGCCTCCAAACAAGCCTCAGACAAGGCAGCGAGTCCCCAGTCTCCCTTGCTTGTAGGGGACAGTTTTCCCACTGGGCATACAGAGACATTCAGGAGCATGGAGGATGCTCCAGGAAGAGGTGCAGAAACAAGGTGATAGTTTAGAGAGGAGGAAAATCAGCCTCAGCTGCAGCCAACAGGCTCCCACCCCTCCTGAGCATCAGGGCACTCAGGAAAGTGCCTGCCTACACTGCAGCCCCGTGTGCCACCCCTGTGTGCCACCATGGCAGCTATGAGGCTTTTGGGGCTGCGGATCGCCATCACCCCTCAAAACTTCTCCCATCCAGAGGTCCACCACGCACCTTTTCCCTTCATCTAAGTAAGGAAGGCACACAATGCACCGTGATCTTCCTGCTATCCAATACTCTTATCATCCCTCTGTTCCCAAGTAGTTCAAACATGAGGAACTTAGATGTTTTCCAAAGGTGTCTCTCCTTTGGAATTCATTTGACATAGGTTTGAATAAAGCCACACTTTTTCCTTCCATGTTGTAAAGCTCATTTTTCCAGCCAGACCTGCCAAGAGCAGTGCACCGAGCTTGCCTGGAGATGAGCTTCCTCTTGATGTAACAGCCCAACTATGGCTACTGCAAGTGCAGGAACCCGGATGCCTTCACAGAATCTCACTGGCAACATAAAAGATGCTTTCCCCATTGGCACAGCACATTTATTTCCTGACAGATGCTTCATACTTCACCTCAGTCCTGAAATAAATAAAAAGCTAGAGAAAATACTATCCTGCCTAAACCCAGGAATTTTAGGAGCATAAAAGCTTCTGAGTCAGACCATAAATCCAGCTTGCTTCACATTCTGACTGACAGTGGTCAATAGCAATTGCTTAGGAATAAAAGCATACCTGCACGGAGTGATTCTTACCATACTATATGCTTCTTCCAGCTTCAGGCAATGAGTGGTTTGAAAACCTTCCACTTGCCCCACTGCATATTAAGCATACATGGACCTTTCTCCATGATTTTCCTTGACCTCCCCTCCTTCCCCACAAACCCCTTTCCAGCCTTCCCACCACCCTTACTGTCTTCTACAGTAATTATGCACTCTGTGAAACCCTCCGCTAGCACCATTCTCAGGTTACCTTTGCTGTTACAGATGCTGAGGCACAGAACTGAGAGCAAACAGCAGCGAATTATGGTGAGTAAACAGACATGAAAATGGATCCAGGTCTCCTGATCCTTGGTGCAGTACTCTCATCACAGTCTCTGCTGCATTAGGAAATGGAAACCAAGCCCACTGCTCAAAAAGAGGAAGAAAAGATCCCTAAGGATGTAAAAAAACCCAATACAATAAAAAAAACCCAAACACCACCCCACCTTCCCCCCCCCCCCCGAAACTATGGCACCCTGCAGCCCTAAGAGGTAGGGCTGGGCTCCTGTGATGAACAAGGGGGGGGGAAGCTGTTTGTCTACTAAACACGGGAAACCAAGTACCTGAAAAGAGGGAGCAAAAGGAGCCTGAAGAACTCTTGGCTCAAACCCCCGGCATGCTTTGCCATTTAAAACGGAGAAGTTTTGTTGAAGCTGATGCTCAGGGACCAGCTTGCTATCTGCACAAAGCAGTGGGAGTGAGCAATGGGAATCAGCACAGCTGCTCTGTGCCTGATGTATCGAACTGGGGTGGAAATCCCACCATATGACTTTGGGGATAATGTTAAATCCATTACAGCATTCTCCCCTCCCCTGCTCATCCCACACAAGCTTCAAAACTTCTGTTTTATGACTGGCTGCTAGAGGATCATTGCAGGCTGTCTCTGGAGGGATAATCCTAAATTTTAAGTGACAGTTCACGGGCATCTTCTCTTTCTTCTGAAATGCTGTCTTACACAGCACATTAAGTATTTCAGAGATTAATAACTGGAGCAAAGAGTTCTAATCTTGGTGTCCTAGCGGAGATTTAGCAAAGAACGGTTAGTGTTTGAAGTCACTATGGCACAGGAAACCTAAGAAGCCTTGAAGACCAAAAGCAAGGCTCTTATGCAGCTCAAACGGAAATCTGGGACATTAAACATGTGATCTATGTTTAGTCTCCAGGGCTTCTCACTGACGTGGTGTTTCCACTCGGAGCAGGTCTTAGGGACCCTGCAAAAGGTGGAACCCAGTTTGAGCTCTCTTTTAGATTAAATAGACCAAGCTCACCACGCCTGTTGAACTGCAGCTTGTACTTTTGTATTATTTGACCTGAATTAGGTGATAACTGAATTGTATAATAAGGTTACAGGTTGCTTTGAACTTAATATACTGAGGACCAAATGGGAACCACTTGACCAGCTCTGAACTGGCAATTGCACTTTGTCATCTTGCAGGACACCCACCAGAATAAACACACTACAGATTTTGAGGCTGCTTACACAGCAGCTCACTCAACAGGAGCCCTACAACCACTTGGCAAAGTCCCTCACAGCATCAGTTCAAGTTTCCTGTCCACAGAATGATTTTTTTTTTTTTTTTTTCAGTAAACAGTTTTCTCATATTAACAATTCCTCCTACTGCTCCTCACACAACCAGAAGTCCCATTAAAAAGAAGTTAAGCAAGTGCCTTTTTGGCCTGCTCCCCTCTCAGGTGGCATAAGCCAAAGCACAGAAGAAATAGTCCAAGCCCCTTCTGGGTTTGGTGAGCCCTATGCCAATTATATGGAAAATAACCATATGAACAAAATTCTGCACACAGGTATGACAAAACCTTGCCACAAGTGTCACAGTGGTGGAGCTCCACAAGGCCTCCAACCAGCACTACTGCCAAAATAACGCCATTGCATCCTCCTGCCCTCAACACCAGGCATTCCTTCCATTTTTCTCCTGCCAGCACCAATGCTCACATAGCACCACAGCAAATTGTATCAGGGAACTGAACTTAAATGGGTAAAGTTAATCCTGTTTTGCAACATTCATGCTTTTCATGGTGCTACTCCAAGCAACTGAATGTCAACCAGCACACTCAGAACAGCCTGTGACTGTGATCACGTTGTCGAAGTTCATTAGTTACTCCAGCTATTGTGGGGATACGGGAACAAATTAACAGCTAATATTTAGGAGATTATAAAATTATGCTTCCTTGAAGCTGCTTAAGCAGCTGATCTGGCATCTCTTACAGAATTACACAGCTCTGCTTTGAATTAATGCAAGTGAAGTGGTTGGCACAATTTGGTCAAACATTTAAAAGCACTACAACCATCCACTACAGACACCCTTTTAGGCCTTCGTGCCCTCTTATCTATTTAGCAACCAACACCAAGTATCGGAACAGACTTCTACATCTTGCATAGCAACTCTGCCACGATAGCTCAAGATGCGTCAGAAAGGGGTCAAATAGCAATGCACATCATGTATTCTACTCCAGGTCACTGATATGAACTGACATCAGAAAAGACATGTTGGGATGTAACTTTGCCATGTTTCAGCATAGCATGTTTTTCCACATTCTTTACCACCCACAGAATCGCCTTAATGGTCCTGAAAATTAGTATGCCTCCAGGCAGCTAGGGATAGGATCAATAGTCCAAACTTGAGGTTACCTGAAGGCAGCAAGCTCCCTTCTCCTCCTCCTCCCCCTGCCCAACAGCCTGTAAGGACCAGGCCAAAGGTCCACCAAGACCTGTATCCCACCTGAGAGCGACCAGTGCTGGGCACTGCAGGAACCGTGCAAGGCAGCAGGTCTGCAACAATACTTCCCTCATACGCTCACCAAATACACAACTGCAGGACCTCCTACACACAGGTGAGACCTCTGTGCTTGATAGCAGATTTTTCTTTTTTAAAATTGTAGCTCAGGTAATACTTTTTGAATCCAGAAAAGTGTGTATCACATCCTGTGGCAACAAACTCCTCACTTCAGCACCAACAAGCACCTCACATCCTTTGTTTTGAATCTGCCAGATGACAACTTATCTTGATGCTCTGCGGCCCTTGGGGACAGTAAGCTGCTGCCTCTTCACCTTCTTTATAGCAGTTTTGGCCTGGATATTTTCACCATAGACTTACCTTTTCCAGCCTAATAGTTTACAGCTTTTGCCAAAGTGATGGAGTCTGCTTAGGTTTCAGTTCAGCATTTAGCATTGATTCTTCTTTCGGGAAAGCAATAGCAAGTTGTTCAGTGCAACAACTGAATCCCCAGTCAAATTTAAGCTGGTGTATGTTGTGCAGCAGGACAGGGGCCTGGCTGCAAACCTGCATTTTTCAGCAAGGTACAACCAATCAAATACATCCCCACTGCTGTACTCTTTAAAGAGGTCAAATCACTGAAACACGTTAAGTTAGTGGTAAAGCAAAAAGTTTGCTTTATTGCTAAAACAACTTTTGGTAAAAAAAAATGTCCCAACAGTCAAGAGCTGGCCTGCTCAGCCACCACTCTTGTAAAACCACTTAAGGGCTTGTATTGGGTTTGGCTGAGATGGAGTTAATTCTCCCCGTAACAGACCTCGTAGTGCTGTGCTCTGCATTGGTAGCTAGAAACGTGTTGATAACGTACCAGTGTTTTGGCTACTGCTGAGCAGTGCTCCCACAGCATCAAGGCTATCTGCCCAACGTTTTTGCCCCCCCCCCCAATGGCAGGCTGGGGCTGGGCAAGATCTTGGGAGGGGACATAGCCAGGACAGCTGACCCAAACTAACCAAACAGATATTCCGTACCATATGACATCAGCTCAGCTATAAAAGCTAAGGGAGATGGAAGGGGGGCATTTTCGTCTTCCAGAGCAACCACTACGCGTACTGAAGCCCTGCTTCCCAGGAAGTGGCCAGACATCACCTGCTGATGGGAAGTAGAGAATAACATCATTTGTTTTCTTTCGCTTTCGTGTGCACGACCTTTGCTTTCACTTTATTAAACTGTCCTTATCTTGACCCACAAGCCTTCTGTTTTATTTTCTCTCCCCTATCCAGCTGATGAGGAGGAGTGATAGAGAAGCTTTGGTTAGCACCTGGCACCCAGCCAGGGTCAACCCACCACAGGACTGCACAAGATTTGGCAGTCGTTCTGGACTGTGCTTTATGGAGAGTTCTGTCTGTATAGCTGGACAGTGCTTTATGTCACCAGGTCTCCAGTTTCAACCAAGACATTGATATTACTGACATAAATTAAGTCAAAAAGTATCTGATATCCCACTGCTTATTGGGCAGTGGTTTAGCAGAAAGTGTGTAGCAGGCAGGAAGTCAAACAAGATGTGAGTGCAGGCGGCCTCAGGAAGAAAGGCACAGATTAGCCTCTCTGGCCTCCAGCAGCAGGATGCATCCTGACCAACATGTCCTGACAAACGCTCACTGCAGCGAGCAAGGGTGACGCCTGCTGGATTGACTCGCTTGAAACAAGCCCAGCTTCTGGATCATGCAATAAAAGCAGTAGAAAACCTGTACATTTTAATTAAATTTAAAAAAAACTGTAAAACATATACTCTCAAAAAAACCTGAGTCTTACTATGACAGTTTATAAGATAGTATTTTTCTCTGGAATGCACTTCTGTTGTGCTCCTCCTTACTGATGCATACTCCTGTGCTATGCATGAGCAGCACTAAGCGCTGCCGGTGCTATGACCATGCCAGCTGTCGCCCCAGCATGGCTTGCCCTCTTCCTTCAAGCGACTGGATGAGATGCTCAGTGCTCTCTGAGCAGCCAGCAAGGCTAGGGTGAGGCCTGCACTCCATGCACAGCTCATACTGCACACCAGTAACTCTTCTTTTCTCTGCACTCTTATCTCCATCCGAGGGTCTGTGACAAAGGCATGGTGCTAAGCCTGCTCACAAGGATTGCCTGTGCTGGATGTCAGCGCTCTGCTAGGTGCTAATGCCTCTGCTGCCCGTGGGGCCTGCTTTGGAAGGCGAATGGGAACATAGACATTTGAAGCACAGTGTTCCTTGAGGTATTCTCCCCCTTTTTCTTCATAGTCTTTTCTGGTTATCCAGCCTTCCTCACGGGTCATGTATTCCACTGCCCAATCCCTAGCCCCATACCAGGCATCTAAAACAGGACTGGAAGCAAGGTGAACCTGGATGGAAGGAAAACAGAACCACCATGTCAATTCAACACAGGAGAGAAAAGCCCTTGTTTCCCTGATTACAGGGGTATATGACACAAACCACTGAATTTCAGAAGTTTGAGCTGATTATTCAGTGCCTCTGGGGAAGAGTAATGTAAGGAATAGGTTTGAAGTGTGTTTTCACCTTGAGATCAATTCTCCATGAGCCTGCTTTTTTTCTACAGGTTGAGAAAGCACATGGTTGTATCACATTCACTACCAATGGCCCTCACAGCTGGAAGCCAATGCTGGAAGAGTTGGTGGTACAGCAAAAGAAGTGCTCCAGTAAAACTTCCTCCCTGCTTGAAGTAACAGGGAGGAATACTGCAGGCTAAGAAATAGCAGTATGTGGGCAAGAACCACACATGCTCTTTCCACTGGTGTAGATTCATACTTCCATTTAAACTACTCCTACTACTGTAGCATGAACTGCTTTCCTGGTTCAGCTATGGGCTCACTAGTCTACACACCATGTAAATCCCATGTGCAATATCTGTGAAGTGACAGAGTTCTGATAGAACCACACTATGGACCATATTTTAATGGAAAGAAGGAAGCTCTTGGTCAGTTCCAAGCAGTGACATTAAAACCAGATGAAAATGCATTCATTTTCTTCCCACAGACAGAAGTTACATACTCAAATCTTAGCAAGCAATATCCTTCCTAAAAATACCAAGTATATGGCTGTAACTAAGTTTCTGTCAGTCACACCTGGCTCAGAGCTATGTACAGTAACTGTACAAAACATGGCTTGTGGAATCACAAGATTATATTTGCACTGATTTTTTTTCTCTCCCCAGTTTATAACCTGATTTTCTATTCAGGAAGATAGTAGATTTGAGGAGACAAGGTGGTTCCAGAACAGCAAGTCTCCTTACAAAATGCATGGCAAACTCTGGGACTTGCACAACTTGGACCCTGCTTGCTACTAAAAAAGTTGCAAAGGATCACAGGTTTGCAGGATACCCACTGAATCCCTTGCTGCTGTCCCAGACAGTCATTACATGTAACAAACAGAACGTGTAACTTAGTTTTGAAGTGAGCAGTTTTTCCCAGCAACTACTCCTAACAAAGGTGACTTGTTCCAGATAGTAACTGTCCCAATCCTAAAAAATCAATCTGCAAATTCCAGCCAAACATGCTTGTGTGTGCATGGTCCTTTAGCTGAAGCAGGTTTTCCTTTTCCAAGGCATCGACCCTACTCTAATGTCCATAAAGAGCAACTGTATCTTTGCTTAACCATCTTCTCAGGTCAAAAAAGCTGTTCGCATTGTCTTGTCATAAAACACTATCCATTCCCACGCATGAAGTACACCTTCTCCATACCTCTCCCAACCCAAACTACTTTTGAACATAGGTGAACAGGCTGTTCACGCAAACATCATGTCAACACATGTACCTGAAAAGACGACTGGAACGGCCTCATTTCGAGGAGCTCCTTCTGGACTCTGGCTTTTAGTCCAGGGTACATTGTATTTCCACCAGTGAGAAAAACGTTCTGGACAAGAATAGCTTGTTGCTCCTTTGGATACCTACAAGGAACAAAAACCAACTTCAGCCTTTCTCAAGGACATCCCTCCTATGAGCTGAACCACTATGGGGAATACTGATACCTTGTATTCAGGATTCACTTTGAGAAACTTCCTTCACTTCCCTAACATGAAAACTGTGTTCGCTTTCTGGAAAAAAAAATTCCTTAACCCCATAAATCAACAACTCTGTAGAGCTGGAATTCTTACATTTCAGAAAATGCAGTCTCATATGTTCATATAGTTCAGAGGCGACATTCTGCTAATGCTAAGTTGTCTAGAAATAGTTGTCCAGAAAGCATGCCTATATCATAACTTAAAACGTCACCCCTGACTTTGGTCTCGCACAAACAGAGAATGCCAGCTCATTGTTTCGTGGCATGGATGTTTACAAGGGTTTGTTGTTTCCCTCTATAACAAGTTGGACCCAGGGTCTCCAAAGTGGGGTGTGTGCCAGACAATCCATCAGGGTACAGGAAGAAGATATGTTTTGTACCATTAATAAATAAATAAATTAAAACAGTGTTTATTTCACCTTTATCACATCATTTTTTAATTTTTATTTTTGTATACATTTTAAAACGTGCATAATATATTAGTTGAGTAGTACCTGTATATAATTTATAAATATAAATATATTGGAGGTCTGTGCCCCAAAATTTTTTACTGATGGAGTAATCAATCAAAAAAGTTTGCAGACCACTGACTTAAGACAAGCAGAGTTACATGTGGTTTTCAGAACAGGAAGACATGTCTAAACTGCAATGCTCAACCCCACCAAAAAGAACTATTCAAACATATTTTCTCAAATTATTGTTAAGTAACCAGTATTGCAAAAGCTGCATCAAAACAAGACTAGCTTGTTTGAAGTAAGTGCCAAGTAGCTTTGTAAACTCACCTCTCAAGGACATATTGCATGGTTTCTGCTATACCAGCCTGGTCTTCTCCTATCAGGGAGGGCTGGAAGACAATCTCTGGAGCCCTGATTCTTTCAGTGCCAAGGAAAAGCTGGTGATATTCTGCCAGGTTAAACACGGGCTTTAAAAAGATGAGATTGAAAAGTGGTGGGAAATTATATTAAAGAACAGTAATATTCTAGAATAAGCAAAGTTTACAAACAATTCTGTACAAGAAAGAGATCGTAATGCTCTCACAGAGAAAGAGCCATGCTGTAAAAGGTTCCAAAAGGCCAAGGAAGCTGGACTTCTCCTATACTTTATTCAGTTTGGAGCCACTCAATCCTAAGGCTCAAGCTCACAAGTTGAAAGCTGTGTCCACTGGGATGTGATATTAGGCTGTGGATTATACACAAAAAATACTTGAGCAGGACTTTTTTTTCCCCTAATAACATGGCACTGCTACAACAGGCACTGCCTGCAGAGTGACCCAAGTGGGTATATTCACGTTCTAAACCATCAGCTAAGACTGCAAGGACTTCTCCTCTCAATGTCCTGTTCAGATAGTTTAAGCATTTCTTCCAAGAGCAGGCAAATAAGATTTGCATTTGGAGAAATGTTAGCAGACTCGCTGGACAACTGGGAGGCAGCAACCTCTGGCACGAGGTGTAGATATAGAAATCAAACCTGCACTGCAGCAACAGGCTTCTCAACTTCAGGCTGTTCCTCAGCAAACAGAGGTTCAAACTCATTAATACTTTCCACATCCTCCAGTGACTGTTCACTGCCTAATGGATCCAAATCAGGAGTCTGGAAACAGAGAAGGTATATTATGGCAGGTTAGCTCAGGTGTGCTAGGCACATATATGACTTGCATTCTGGTAACACGTTTGGAAAATTCAGTGCCGATTTCCTCAAATCTCAACTTTTAACATGCCTGAAACCAAATAGGCCATTCTCCACACTGAAGATGACAATCAAAATGGTGAACAACCCAGAAAACAGATGTTAAGACAGACATTCACTCAAAGCATAAAAATCAAACACTTTCAATAAATTTATCGTGATGCCAGCTCAGAAATTAAAAGGCCTCAGTCAACAGGCTGACTGCCAGGATCCTAGCCAGCCGCATCTTAAACATAACAACACACTAAAACTTAATAAAATAGCTTTTTAAATTGGTTAAAACTTGGTGCACTCCCAGCACCTCTAACTGCTCTGTAATTACCGTTACATTCCCAGCCTTACTTGTGTGGGACTGGAAAACAAATATTTGCTAGCTACAAAGTCACCACACAATTCTTGACAGTTTCAACCACCTAGCATTTGCACCCGGGATATACCAAAAGCCCTTATATGATACAGAGATGTGAAGGTACTCCCAAAGCTCCTTCTTAATGAAAAGCATCACTCAAAATCCTAGAGTACTTCACTGTTGTGAAGTAGGAGCAGCTTTTTAATTATATAATTTAATTTTGGGTTACAATGTTACCTTTGTGATGTCATTGCTACATATTTGGTTTTGTTATTTTAAACTTGAAACATTTGTTGCAATGTCTAGCAAGCAACACCAGAATGAGATAAACTAGATTATTTAAATTCTCAAGTATCTACTTTACATCCACTTAAAACGCAAGCAATTACTCAAACCGAAGTTTAAGCAGTGTTCATTGTTACAGCAAACAAACGGTAGTCACCTGAAGTTATCTCCAACACTTATGCTTTGCTAAATCCATTTCTTTTCATGTCTTAAAGAAAAAAAACAAACAGCAGCAACAGAAACTCAGCTAAAGACCTGGCACAGACCCGAGGACAACATAATTAGCTTTGAGACTCCTTTACACAGCCACAGAGGGATGGCCTATCTTCACAAATGGATCCAGTGATAATTGTAGGTGCTCTCACAAAGCATAGACCAAATAAAAAGGATGTGGATTGATTCCAAGGTCTGAGACTATACCTAGTAAAGAAGCGGAGCGTGGGATCCAAGACAGACATGTTAGAACTTAGGCATGTTGGAACTTAGGCACAACCACTGAGCAAAATTACAAGCAGCTGATAGTCTTTCAATTATCTTTTTCTAGAACAACTTTTTTTGACAGAAGGCAGAAAGATTCTTTACCACTATGGTAAGACCATTATCTACCTCAATTTTGCTCAAACGCAGTCACTCTGATTCTTACACAAGCTTTACTGATAAGGATAAGCAAAATATAACACCCAAAAGATATCAGCTCACCTGCTAGTTTTGGCTTCATCTCAAGTTCCATATAAGACATAAGAACTTCTATATCTGGCACCACTCTCCTCTGTGCTTCAATTTTGTTTTTTTTCTCTACCTTTTCCTGAGCAAAGACTGGTAAAACTAAAAATGCTCTACCTCATGTGACTTGAAAAAGAATTACAAGTAAATGCATGAACAGCCTTAGACCATCTCTTAGAAGCAGCTGCTAGGTGCTGGGCCTGTATTAATCTGGCAACGCAAACAAATAAGCTTCTCATCTTCAAGACAATTCCAACAACCAAGTGTAGCAATTAATCTTTCATTGTTAAGTAAATAAAATAGAACATGCTCCTTAGCTGCACTAAAAAAAGATAGCCAGAGTGAAGGCAAAGGGTTAGTTATTTACCATAAAGTTCTCTGCACCTGAAAGGGAAGAACAGAAAGAAAAAAAAAATACTGTTTTTAACAAAAAGCTTGATAGGTTCTTCTATATCTTTAATAGAAGGCTACTGACATTTAAGGATAGTTGTCTTAGGATTATAACCACCTGAGGTTTAAGTACTTAAAAATCTGTGTCATTTAATTGTCAGATACCGGGGCGGGGACACACACACGGAATCTTTAACATACCGGGCCCACATATCTCACCAAAATTAATGCAAAAGCAGAGTTAGAAGTTTGTTTAAAGTAGGAACAAAATCATTATGGTAGCTGCTGCATTTGTAGCAAGTCAACCTTAAGTAAGGACAGTGGCTGGCACATGCTGCCATGAGTTAGCACAAAGGAAAACAGTGGTACCTTCAGTGGTACCTTCTCCAACCCACTAGGGCTATTTTCTTTTTTCTCCAACTTCTTAAAGATGTGCAAGAAATTTTTAAGGAAACTTACTGATTTCACATAACTATACTTCAACTACTGTCAGGAAGCCTAAAGATTATGCTTACAACTATACGGAATCAAACTATAAGATATGTCCCAGAGCACAGTGCAGAACAGCACAAGAAGGGTTACTGATTTCAGGCATACTCTACAAAATCAAAACTGTCACTTTCTGTAGCTGCATAGGAAAGCTAGAAAAAAAGACAGACAGTTGCCAAATTAACAATGAGTTGCAATGTGTTAAAGGAAAAGCTTAGTTCATCAATAAAAGTCTGAAGGGGTACATTTTCAAGCATAGAAACTTAATTCGCCCAGAGATAAGAGGAGGACTGACTTGGTGAAAACATTATACCTCCGGCTTGCTGTCCACAACATCTACTTCGATATTGACTTCTGCCTGTAGGATTTTCTGCTTTGTTTGTTCAACAGACAGACTCAATTTGTTGATGTAAGACTGAAGTTCTTCTGCAGAGTCCATGTTCAGCTCCACCAAAGCTTTGTGGAATTGATCCATTTGACCATCTTCTAAAAGTTCCTACAGACAGATACAGAGTTAGCTGTGATGAACAACACAGGGTAATTGATTATCTGTCAACTGTATGTGTACAGACACTTTGCCTTCATTACTAGGTATTATGATGTGCACAGTTTGGCAGCATTCAAAATACTTCACAAAAGCAGTATTGTTCAGAACCTGGAAGCATCCTCTGCATCAGTAATCTCTCCCTCTTATCTTGCAAGTAACCTTAAAAAGCTCCTATCAGGAAACACATGGGACAGTCGGAGCTTCTTTACGGTGATGCATGACCTTCTGATAAAGCTCTGATGGCAGCCTGCCCTCCTCACAAAAGATCACACAGAAAACTTTGCCTTCATTACCTGTACGTATAGTAACCTATCCAGCCTCTCCTGGTCAAGTTGCAGCTTCTCTTCTCGACGACGCGCATTCAGTTCTTGAAGTCGACGTAATTGCTGCTGCCGCCTTTCCTGCTTTTCCTCTGATGTCAAAGTGCTTCCCAGCAGCTTATTAGAGAAAGGCAGCTGCATCTTGTGCATGTTGTTCTCATAGTACTCTGGGGACCGCCACTTCTGTAGCTCTGAATGTTTTGAAAGCAAAATAACTGTTTTGCCAGGCTGAAAATGATGATTCGCATGTTGTACGCACTCCACGCTAAGTTCAGACTTAGAAAAAAGAAGGCAACAACGGTGCAGCCTAGGATTCTGTCACCTCTTGGCAGCCACCCCCATATTTAGCTACCCCCTCAGAGCACTACCTTCCAGTCACATACTCAGTGCACATGGTCCTTAGTGCTCTGATCTCCAGCATGCAGGAAACACGAAGTACTAAGAAGTCTGAAGTGCATACTACTGTCTCTTCTCTCTTCCCAAGGTAAGGGAGAGTTCTCACATGTTTCTAAGGACTTCTGCAAGCTCTTTCACAAGTGACAAATTTAAGAAAACTCTTTTCTTCGGCCACTACTTAAGATGACACTTACCATGGAAATTTTAAAACTTCTTTAATTCACAAAAAGTCACGAGAAGTGTCTCTGCAATTTTGGAAACCTTAAAGCAGGTAAGAAACATGGCCAGATGCAGAAATAATCCTAATCAATTTAATGTTTTGTTGGAAGTATAAAGTAACTAATAAACTAAACTCATTTTAAATTCTTTTCCTCTGAAATAATCCAAATTTTTATTCACAGAGAAATTTGAACTAATACAGATTTTTTTTTTTGTAATTTAATTTTGTTTCTCTCTTAATGTTAAATTCAAAACTGTTGTCAGGCATTTCCCATGAGGCAGATTACCAGAAAGACAGCTATAAAGAAAGCAAAATAGTAGTAGAGTATTTCTGCCAGAATTCCAGCCAACTTTAGAACAAGGGATAGAAAGGACAAAGCTAAGTTTGAATGAACACTACCTAGTGGTAAATTACAGCTGTTTTTACCTTCTATATAGTCCTCTGCAATGTAGCTGTGCTCATGCAGTATTTCCTCCATGCGACTGAGAGTGATGGCAGCAAAATGTCCTGGGTATTTCAGCTGAAGGAGGCGTTGAAGATATACAGCTGCTTGACACCCTCCAAGATTAATACGTTTACAGTTTTTAGCATCCAACCTGAAAAAACAAAGAGACACAACTGAGATTGGAGAGATCCACAAGTTCTGTGTAAAACAGACATCCTACTTTGCCCAGTATTATTTAATTTCTGATATGGTCAAGTAGACAGATGAATATTCACAGATAAATATTTCAAGATTCAGTTACCAGACAACAAGTATAATCACTACTTTGTTTATTGCAGATGCTTTCTGAAAGGCTGTTCTGCTTTAAAAAACCCAAACATTAAATAATTTCGGCTACAGCAAGGAAATGTTCTATTTTAAGAAGGGAAGTGATGGTTAGTGGAGCTAAAAGTAGTTCCTTTAACCTTTTGGCCAGGTGTAACCCTTGAAAATTTGAAGTATCTACCAGCCACCTCCTGCAGTTAAGGATTTAAAAAAAAAAAATAGTAGAGCAACATAACAGCATAATCAGAATGATAAAAGCCTCAAGAACCGCAGAAGTCTCACAGAGCACTTTCATTTGTTCCAAAGCTGCTTTAAAACCTAACACATGTTTTTTAATGCCTGATCTTACTTGGGGCAGACATTCCCTTCTACTTTTGAAAGTACAGATCTACGCAGGAATAGTAACTAAAAATGCAACACATACAAGGACAGCACTGCTTCTTCAATTCAAAGTAACTTAGCAAAATCTGCAGACCTAGTTTTAACTCGTCAGTATAAATTAAGACCTGATAACAGCTTATACTGCAGGAGCTGGAATACTGAATGCTAGAGGAATGGGTATTTGCATCACTGAAAAGTCAATGACTGACAAAGAGAGGCTGCACCGTACTTAACACGCCAAGAACTCACCTGCCTTCTAAGACAGGCAAAATGTGCGTACACTGGTAACCTGAAGATATTACCAAACCACTGCAGGGCCAGTTCTGCCTTTTATTGTGGTAAAAACTGTACAAGCTATCTACTCCATAGGACACTTTTGGCACTTGATAACATTCGAAGAGGAGCTCTGACATCATTTGTCTCGAATACAGAGGATTGCACACCGCTTCTGTCAAAACAATTGGATGATCAACGCAACCCTGTAAGAGACAAGCGAAAAGAAAAATAATAAAGGTATGAAGGGAAAATCCAGGGATACTTATCCTTGATGCTTCTTTCGAAGATCAGCAAGAACTCCTCCAAAACAGCAATGAAAAAGCACTTCATGTGCAGGCTATTAATCATGTAAGTTAAATTATATCTAGCGTCTAAGAGGGTAAAAAAAGAAGTCTTGTCTATAGCGAGACTTCCAATGTTAATTCAACCAAAGAAAAAAACTCCAAAGGGCAGAGGAGACTAAATTTTTAAAAGCTTAAACGAATTATTAAGAATCTAAGTAACCAAAATCTACGAAATGAAGAGGCGAAACATGAGTGAAAACTGGTGGAAGTTCAGTTCAGCACCAGGTAAAGCTTCCAAACTGGTGGTGTCATGCAGGCAAAAGGCTTCACGGTCCGAGGACCAACTCTCAACTCAGCTGGGTGTAAGAAACAAGTAGTCAAGGAGCACTTCGAATAAGGGCACCATACAAAACTAGTAATGCTTAACGTCCTTCTCAAAAACCGATCCTGGACGCTGGCTCTCAGCCACAGCCTGACAAGACACTGCAGTCCAAACCTCTTGCCCTGCATCCGCCTCCTCGCGTTTTTGTTTTACCACAAAACTATGAAGAACTCATGGGAATAGCGGGGTTCAAAAGACGCCCCTGGGGAGCACCTGGCCCAGGCAGGGTCGCCACAGCAGGTTCCTCAGGGCCCGTCCACCCAGGCCGTGAGTATCGGCGAAGAGGAGGACAAGACACTGCCCCAGGACAACCAGGGGCGATGCTGGACACCCCCCCCCCCAATTCCCACTACGCACCTAGGCACAACCTCCCCCACAGAGCAGGGCCGGCCCGGGTTTCAGCGGCGCCTTCAGGGCCTCCCCCCGGCCCGCCGCCCCCCCGCTCCCCGCCCGGCGGTACCTGCGAGGCGACGCCGAGGCGCTGGAAGACGTGGTCGAGGAGCAGCTCCTGCAGCTCCAGCTGGACGGGCACGTTGCGGTCGAAGGGCGAGCGGAGCAGCCAGCGCAGCGGCTCGGGGCTCCCCAGGTCGTTGCCCACCT
>NW_010973369.1:2981860-2988291 GCF_000737465.1 Haliaeetus leucocephalus | reverse complement strand
GGGGCAGGGGAGGCCGCCGGCCGAAGCCAGCCCTGAAGAGCCGGAGCGGAGAGCGAGAGGCCCCGCTGACGGGACTGAGAGAAACGCTTCAGCGTTACACCGGAGGAGATCACAGCTCCCGCATTCCGCTCCTTTCCGTCAGTCTCCTTGCTGCACGGGCAGACAAACCGCCAACAGCCTGATTTTCAGCAATGCCACCAACCCGCAACCCCCGCTGTGCGAAATGGGGACTGCAGATACTTAGCATCCCTGACGCTCAGGTCATTAATGGCTTTTCTCCCTTGTTTACTCAATGCACAAAGTAGTGATAATAGCTTTTCTCACACAGGGGTGTTATGAACCTGAATTAATAAGAATTTGCAAAGTTCATTTAGATCTTGGGATTAAAAGGCTCATTTCAAGGGGCTGTTACTACATAAAACCAAACACGTGCACACAAGCAAGAACGTTAAATGCATGCAATCATTCATAATGTGCACTTACATAGCTGCTGTCTTCTCAGGTTTACTGAGAGCTACACAAACAATTAAACTAGCCAAACAACCCCCTGTGAGGTAAGCAATAGATAATGGCTTTATTTTATTGAAGGAGAAACACACAGTGTGATGAATATCAAGTTACCGAAGTCACATATCTGTTCCTTCTTTGATCATTACTGAACTCCTTTTCTATTAAGCAATGCATTTATAGACACATATCCTATGAACCATGCTAGCTTGCCTTTTTTGGAGGGAAGGGAGATAGAAAGGCAATTAAAATACAAAAGTTTATTTTCCTAATGGATTAATTAATAGATAGAAACATAGAGAGTAGGCTAAAAATAGAGTCCACGCTAACACGGGACGTATTTGTGCTCCATGTCAAATAATAGAGCCTGGGAGAAGTAATTTCTAGCTAGTCATCCTCTACTCATCTCTGCAGTGTTGATTCTGTTTTACTGATTTCTTAAAAGCAACCTTGGCTACCCAGTTTCAAAGTGGCTGAAATGCTTGGTTATCTCCCCTATATCTGAAGACATAAACATACCTTTAACTATTGTTTTAACATAAGCTTTGAAAGCTTCCTAACTTGTATTTATCCTTTAAACAGCAGCTGAGGGAAGGACAATCAAATCAGATGTTTTCTCAGTTGTTCTTATCCTGTGTTTAAGCCTTATTACTCCCTCCCTACATAGCACAGGGCTGTCCCTTTTGCTAACCATGCTGAGTATATCAGCAGTCTTCCTGTGATTAACACAGTGATGCAATGAGAGTTATTAAAAGCTAGTTAGTAAAGCAGAGCAGGCAAGCTGTTCTAAACTTAGTGTAACCTGAAGCAAGCAATGAAGTATCCTCTGGTTCCTTTGGTGAATGAGCTGACCTTTCCTCTTCTTTTCTTCTGGTTTTGTTTGCCATTTGTAATGCTGTTGATCATAATGATTATCTGGCTACAGCTTCTACTTAACGAAGGTAAGTTCTGCAGTTGGTCAGATAAAATGCTGCTGCATAAAAGCTTTATCTATTAGCTTCATCTTTAAAGTGCTCTGCTAGCTATTTTTAGGCTAATGGCACTTGTCACAGAAGGGAACTAAAGGGTTTTTTAGTACTGTTGGTAGCATGTGGAAAACCAAACTCAAACTGTTATGCTTTTCTGTTAAAAATGGCTATAAGGCAAGCTGCTGCCCACTGTTCTTCCTTACTCTCTCCCTTTTTCTCAGAGGTAATTTAATTTAAGAAAGGCAAAGGACAAGTAATTTGTGTAAACTTCTATTTTAAAATCCCCTAGAAAGCAAACCTAACCCTCTAATTTTGTACACTTTCAAACTCTGGCATTATAGTTCTCTTACACTTCTCTTTTTTTGGGTGGTGGGGAGTGTTACCATGGACCTGTTAAGGGATTCTTTTATCAATGCTGAGGCTGATATAAAGTTTTTGAAGGGAGCAGGATGTGCATTTTCATTTATTTGTGTATTTTGCTCCTCTTTCCAATCCATCACTGATTGTTATTGCTAACATGTCAGTAACTGATGACAGGCTTTGGTTTAGGCTAATAGTAGCTTTGTTGATGTACTCATGAGGATAAAGCCTTGCTAGTTTGCTCTAATGCTGGAGCATAAGCAATCCCAGCTGAGGAATCAATCTTAAGTTCAAAAGCAGTGATTTTGCCTTTGCAGAACAGCTGTAGGAGGGAAAATAAGAACAAAATTTTATTTCAGCAAGCTTTACTTCTGTTTGGTGCCCTCTGTTCTTAATAATGTGGTAGCCAGTCCTATAATAGATCCCATAGGAATAGCAACAATGAGACAATACCCACAGACAACAGAGGAACAGGAGATACTCACCACACCAGAGGCTTGTACTCCTCCCTCCTTTCCTGTCCTGCCATGTGTGTGCATGCTGAATTTTTTACTTTCAGCTCCCATTTTGCAGGCTTAGCACACAGCTGATGCTCAAACAGCCTCTGCTTGCTTCAGTAGTAAAGTATCTTCCCTCCACACGCTCCAGTGCTCTCTTGTGGGTAACTGAGCACAATAATTAAAAAGTGCAGGTTATAAGAGGTTGTGACAATTGTACAAGCTACCCTGAGCAGCATAGGCATGGCTTACTGCTGCTGTCTGATAAGCAGGATAAAATACCTATTTTACATAAGTAAAGGGTAGCTGTGCCATGTACTTAACTTGAGCATCAGCTTTTTGCCTGGATAGAGTAACTCTGGAATGTCTTGATGCTTTCAGTGAGATTTTCAGGTTATGCTTACTACGTTTACCTTCACAATTTCCAGCCCTGTAGTGTATATTATTAGCACCAGGCCTCCAATGATTTCCACAAATGCTCTAAATTGCATTTTAATCAATAAGACTAGACACATTACATTTTTATATACTAGTGTGCTTAGAGTATTAGAACATTGAATTGTTTCTCAATCACTCTTAAGACAGAAAAAAATGCCAGTGCTCTTTTTAATAACTTCCTGGCTAATTCAGTCATATTCACTTATTTTATGCTAGTTCACAGCTGGCACAAGTAAAAAGTGGTATATATTTCAGCTCCTCCTTTAATACAGTTGTTGATTAAGAGCTAATTGGTTAAAATCAACCACTTGTATAGGCGTCTTATTGCCTAGTTGGGTTTGGAAATCCTTTATTTCAACTGAAGAAGATTCAGAAGAACCTTGCCTAGCTCCTAGATGGAACATGCAAGGCTTGTAGCTAGGGAGAAGCTGCCGCGTGCAGGTATTTTACATGTTCTTTTTAAACCTATTTCTAGCACAGATGCCCAGTGTAGAAGAAATAAAGAAACCATCTTCTGATGATCCTGATTCTGACTCTAAATTTGAGGATGAACCAACAGAGGAAGAAACCCAGAATGACACATCCAGTACAGAAATGCAAGAGGAGATGCAATCCAGTGGATCTGTGGAAAAACTGAGGCCCAAGCCTGCTTATCTGAGCTCAAATGCAAAAAGCCAAAAGCAAAGTCTTTTTGCTGTAATCTCAGACAGCTGGTCTCAGAGCCAGAAGATAAGATATTCTCAGGTTGAGAAGAGCAATTTCTGTAACATCGTGATGGTAAGTAGTGTGACCAGGCTACCTCTTTGCATATCTACTGCTTTTGTGCCTTAGCTCTGATTTTTTTTTCACCTCTGCCTGACTCCCTGGCATCGTGGGTAAGAGAAAGCTGCAAGATTGGTTTCTGCTAGGTTAATGACTAACAAGAGACTTTTTTCCATCTTCCCTATCTGGAATGACTCCTGTTGTAGACAAAGTAAAGGTAACACAAAATTGTACAGAATAACTATCATATGTGTGTACTGTATGAATATGTGTGTATATATATATTTAAAGGTGTGTGTATATATATATTTAAAGGTATGTATACATATTTTTAAAGTCCTTGAGAATTGCATTTGAAACAGTGAAAATTGCTACCTATTCCTGTAAGATTAGAAGTTTAACTCAACTGTATATAGAAACTCTCCTGGCATGTATGGTTGATATTATGTATTTTTAAAAGCTGCTTCAGATTTCTTATAGTGGAGTATGTGACTAAAAATTAGACTTATTTCACTTGCTCAATAAGAGCCGAAGCCAGAAGTCTCTTTGCAAACATGGCAGTCCCAATCCTCTTAAGCTTTATACAAATCCCCAAAGATATATTTGAAGCAGTGGAAGAGCTTAGTGTCTTGTGTGTCTTCTCTTTCCCTGTGCCTTGACTGTATGTTCCTTTGCAGAAGGGGCTCAGAAGGGAAAGCTGGTCTGTGCTTCCACTGTCACTATTCACAGTCCTGTCTACTCATTTACATTGCTGGGATTTTTGAATTGCAGCAGCTGAGGTACTCACTCACATTTGCTTCCACCAGGTTTGCTGGAGCAGTAACCTTTGTTAGGCTAGAATAGCTAAGGACTGGTATAATTTTAAATTGCTGCAGTTGTTTGACTAGCACACCCTGAAGCTGGAATAGCTCAAGTCAAAGTATTTTTGACATCGTTAACACCACCAAGGCAGTACCAAGTCAGTGTGGTTTGTTTTTTTTTTCTTCATTGTTGTTGTTCAAAGGCTAGAGAAACAATGCTAAGAATGAGCTTGGACTTGCCTAGGCTACCATTTGGCTCTCCTAGAGCTCTTCACATGTGCAAGTATTGATTTGAACACAGCAGTTTGAAGAACTGGGGTTTAAACTTGTCTCTTGTGGGACATATTGCTCATACTGAAAGGCTTGCTAGTTATGTTGGGTGGATGAGGGAAGGGAACAAGCATTCATGGTCTCAAATCATTTATATCCTACTGAAAATTGAACTTCTGAAAACAACATTGCCATGATGCTTCTGTTCTTCCTTTTCTTCACCAGCTGTTATGCACCATGCTTTCCTCTCTCACCTGGAACTTTGGCTGCCAGTTGCTCCAGATCTCTAATGTCCTGAGGATTCAACTGCTGCCTTCCTCTCTGATTATCTACATGGCTCAGCTGTTTGTTTTGCTGGGTGAAAAAGTTGTGAAAATCCTGGGCTCCCTGAGGCTAGAGTTGGCTTCAGTCTTGGGGAGGAAACTGGAACAGAGTGACGAAGCTCAGAGAACCACCTCAGGGTGGAAATAAAGCAGGTAGTCCCACGACTGTTAGCAGCAATCTTGCTCAGCATCAGTGAGAGCTACTGCAGCATGGCAGAGGGAGGTTAATTCTCTGAAAAGGAAACTTACCCGAGACTAAGTGGACAGGCACTTGGGTCACAACAGCTGCTTTCAGAGTGAACGGTATTGACATGCTAAATATTAAATGGATGACAGCAGCCAGCCTCTTGTCCAGTGCTTGGGTGTGTACTCTGCCCCCCTTCGACTTTACAGAGGGATGAGTTCCTTTTTTCATAAGGACCACAGTGGTACTCTCTGTTGACCATTTTGAAGTCTCTGATTTTGAACAAATAAGATCAAGGCAATAGCTCTTGGTAGTGGTTCTTGCTGGAGCTTAAATGCAGTACAGCCCAGTGATTATTTTACTCATAATGCAATTAGCACTTTTCTGATCTCCAACTTGTCAGTTCTCCAAGTAGGAAACAAATTTTCCATGCTCAGGTCTAACAAATGAAACAAGCCTACCTCCAATTAACAAGAAATAATTAAGCCCTTAGCAGATTTTATGCATGCATTTCCTTCATTTCTGTTCAGGATATGCTTTTCAGCGCAGCTGACAGGCTGATAAAAGGTTAGATTACAGCCCAAAGAGGCACTCACACCAACAACGTGATTTAACCAGTTAAGTGGGACCACAAGGATGTTGGTAGGGCTGGGATGAGCCACGATTTTGTGGCTTAAGGGTTTATCCAGTTGTTGGGCTATGAGCAGAAGAGCTGTTTGCTCCTGGTGTTGATGCGCACGTTCAACAAACTCTTTAAAAAAAACAGGACCTGAATTAGGAAGTCACAACCTAAAGAGCGCATTGCTACTTGTGAAAAATGTTTGTCTCTGCTCATGGTGTGAAGTAACTGTGTCCCTCTGGAGCCTTGCATGGGTAGATCGAGTAACAGCTACACTAGCCTGCACTAATTATGAAGCCTGCCTTGTTTATGTGTATTTGTCCTTCCCTCCCCATCCCCTGACCTCCACATGTTCAAATATTTGTCCAGAGCAGTATGCTCTTAAATAAAACTTGTTTGTCCACACCTTTATTTTTGCAGGTCCTTTATTTAGAAAAAAAAATATTTGCCGTTCCTCGGCTGTTTGCCGAGGAAATCTTCGTCTCTCCGCGGAGGGTGACCCGGGCCTGGGGTACTTCTCCTTTGGCGATGCCCCGTGTCTTCCCGCTCTGCCAGCGGGGAGCGGGGCCGCGGTGGATGCTGAGGGACCGGTTACAGCTGCGCTTCTTCGCGGGGGCGGCGCCGGGCGAGCCCGGGCAGCAATCCCGCGTGGGGTCCGCCCCGGCCCTCGCCCGCCTCCCCCGGAGCCCGCGCAGGGGCCGGG
>NW_010973369.1:2894841-2981710 GCF_000737465.1 Haliaeetus leucocephalus | reverse complement strand
GGAGGGAGGGAGGGGAAGGCTTCGCCTGGGCGCTGAGCTCTGCGCCTGTCCCGGGGGTGAGTCCTGGCCAGCGAGGCCGGGGAAGGATTGGGGCTCTCGGAGGAGCGGCGGGTGGGTGCGGGCGGTACCGCGGGGCGGCTTCGGCCGTCGTGCCGCGGTCGGGTGTCGAGCGAGCTCCCGTCTCGTCTTTTTCTCTCCTCCGGCTCGGCAGCTATTGTCTGCGGCGCTGAGCTGACCAGGTAGGCTGATGCTCGGTGGCGGTGGGGAGACTGGCTGCGCCCCAGGGGCGTGGGGTTTCTGGTGCTTGAGACGCCGTAACGGGATTCGGTGCGAAATTGCTGCTTTTCCTGCAGAATTTGGCTGCTCGTGCCCCGTCGGGGAGTGGGGTTATTGTTTCAGCTGCAGCCCCTACTGACATCTCAAAGCTGTCTTCCCTGAGCCAGCGAGAAGAACGTTTTCTGGTAGTCCCAAGGCTTTTCTCTTTTCCACCTAGTCTATGTGCGCTTAAAAACATGTTGGCAAGAAGGTCTTAATCTTGCAGCTGAATTGCTGGGAATGCCTCCTGTCTCTATGGGATTTCACTTGTTTAGGCTACTTGAATATGTTGGACTCTCCATTAATCTCAGTTCAATAAGAAACCTTATTATCTTGAGGCAGTTCTCAAAATGCCACAATTCAAGTTAAAACCATTTTACTGGGATCATCACCGCAAAGTAGATGAACTGAGGTGAGTAGGTAAACTATCTAAAGGTCAAGTAGAATATTGCTGCTTCTTGTATTGCATGGTGATGTTTTAAAGCCTGGTGATACCAAAGTATATGCTTTGGGTAGGTTTAGTCTGTGTAAATACACTCGGAATAGCTTTAGCTTGGCTGGGCTGGCTGTTGCTTGCAATGTCACTGTAGTAGCAGGGAGGAGGGTGCCAGCATGCAAAACCTGATTGAGAAACCTACTTTGAGGATTACTGGTTCCTGTGGAGTTCCCCAGTACCGCAGCTATGCTGATGGTAGCAGTGGTTTATACCTGGTTTTCCTGTTTCTGAGCTCTGAGAAATAATGCACGACTAAATATTTGGCTGGTAAGAATAAAACTTTTGTGTGTGAGTTCAGCTAAAAGTACCATGGAAAGGCCATTTTGGCTCTGCTGTGGGTCTGTGCTGCTTGGAAGAGGTTGGTGATGTATCAACCTGACCTGGAGAATGGGCACTGACCTACAGGCATGGGGACTCAGTTTGAACCCTGTAGACTTCATGCTGTGGTCCACCTTTGTTAAAATATTTCTTTCCCTGAATCTAGCTGTAACGCCTGCCCCCGTGCCTATTTTTGCTGAGGATTTGGAGTTCACAGTGCGAATGTAGCATGACTTCTCAGCTGCCTTGTAGTCTGCAAGCACTTGAATAGCATCAGTGAATTTGTGCTTTAATTTCCCTTCACTGTTTTGTGCAAAAGCTGTTTTCTGGGCATCAGCAGGAGCATTAGAGCTTGCAGACTTGGATATTGTAGCAGAACTCCTGCCAGTGTGATTGTCTGCAGTGACTGCAAATAGATTTTTTTTTTTTTTTTTTTTTCCTTCAGTGAAGGCTTTTCTGTGGTTTTGGATTTAATTCACCTGTAAGGTCTCTTGTTCACCTGGCGCAAAGCATTGTTTCTCATATGCACCCAGCAGCCTCCATCCCTGGGCACTTCTATACTGTAGCAAGTGTGTAGTTTTTTTAGCTGAAAAAGTTTGATACCAAAACCTGGATTGAACATTTCCAAGCACAGCATTAGTGGGAGCTGTAGTTTGGTAGTTTCTTTTGGCTGAGGTTAAGCCTCCTGGGAGGTGGAAGCCTGCATTTCTATATACCAAACTGTACCATAGATGTTTTATGAATTTTTGCCCATCCCTTAATCCCCCCCCCCCCTTCTTATTTGTAAAGCATTTACTTTGCAGGCATGTTACAGAGGTGGGGGCTTTATTAAACATAAGACTGCATTGGAAAGCATTTTACATTGAAAAATGTAGATACCCATTTCTTTCTCCTCTGAGCCCAAAACTCTGGAAGAAGTTAGTAAAAGATCCAAACTCTCATCTACACTAAGCTCAAATGACCTAATGTGTTTTGATGGATTTAAGCGATAAACATGTCTGAAAGTAGTATGTCAAAGCATTTTGGGATAAGGTCTTGCAGCATGTTGGGATCCCTAACTTGTCAGCTGGGCCTCTCTTAGTAACAGCTGGGTGAGCTGTGGCTGTTTACATCCTTCTCCTGGAGGAGTCATGGGATGATTTAACTTGGCTGACATCTGTTTTTAGTAAAGAGGAATTGGGGTTCTTCTGTCCAGCTGCATGTAGAAAAATAACGCTGAAGATTTGGCTCATGGTCTCTTGTGCCCCAAGAGGGCGCAATGGCAGCAGCAGAGCTCTTGGTTTAACCAAGACACGTTTTTTGAGATGGTGGGTTTGATGCTGGAAGGAAAAACCCCAAAGTGTTGTCTTCCTGTTCATAGCATCTTTGATTAGTTAGATGGAGAATCGTGTCACTTGTCAAAGCTTTATAAATTGAAATGGGTGAGGCTCCAGCATGCCTTAAGGAAAAATATCGCTCCCTGCGAGTCCAGGGGAGTGCTGAAATGGGGGCCCACGGAGGTTGTGGCACCTCAGCCCTTTGTGAGACTCAACTGGCAAAAGCCCTTGGTGTCCTGGTCTAGCTTCTGTTTTGACCTTGCTTTAAGCAGGAGGCTGGATGAGGTGGTGACCTGAGGAGCCCTTCACACGTGCTTGCGTGTGTAAACTGCTCCGCGGAACAGTGCCCTTCCCTGTCTGCACGGAGCGAAGGGCCCCCCGTCCCTTTAGTGCCTCGTTCAGAATCACTGTGCGACTTGCGCTGGGGTCCTCTGCGTTGGCTGGGTGAGGAGGGCACTAAAGGTTAGAAGTGTACATGCTGTACACTCTTAGCTTTTTTTTATCCTTTAAAAGTTAGAGGCTACAACGTATGACCGAGAATACAGTATATTCTAGCTTTGTGTGTCTTTTAGGCTCTCAGTTCAGCAAAATGTTTGCTTAATTGGGGAAGTTATGGCCCATATGCTTCTATTCCAAGCAGTTTAAGCGCTTTCAGTTGGAGACATAAAAATGTCTTAGTTGTGACATGGTGTTTGAGCCTTCCTGCTGCAGATATAAAATCCATATGGCAATGAGTCTTAATTGAAACCTGCTGGAGTTATTTTTTTCCTGCAACATATTATATGAAATATTTTTTATGCAGCTGGCTTGAAAGGACTACCCTTAATTAGATATTTCTAATCAATTAGTGCTATTCCTTTCTGTAATTCTGTTCCTTTCTAAGAAACATGGTTTTGAGTTATATAAGGCACTTTGATTTGATATTCTACATATTAAATATGGCCTGTATGATTTATTCATTATTTTATGCCATGGACTTTAGGTAGAAGTCGTTCACTGCAGCATTGTTAATCAGTAAGTCCTTCCAGGTGCGTTGTGTAGTGAAAAGCTTGTCTGAAATCAGAACTTGTTGCTTGAAAAGTTAGGTCTCTAAATAGATTTTAGATTCAGATGTTTATAATACTTTGTAGTATTCGTTGCTCTTTGGTAAGACCGTTAGGTCAGTTTGCAGGCGAGTATGTTTGGTGATTGCAAAGAAATTTGGAGAAAAAAATACAAAAGCTGATGTAGCTTAAAGCATATTCCCCAAAGTAGATGACTCTAAGAGTCTGGAATGTGTCGGTGGGAGGCTTCAGTTTTAGTGAGATGTTGCTCCATGCATGCAGGAGTCCTTCCCCTCCTAAATAATTGTTTCCATCTGCATAGCTTATTCCATCAGCCCCAGGGCTGCTAGTGCTGGGACTGTTGAGCTGTCTGCAAAAATTTGGGTCTCTTGTGAAAATGAGGATCTTTCTCACTAAATCCTGTGTGCTAGCTATGTATGAAGGGAACTTTGCTGTTGTCATACAGAAAAATAATAGGGCAACCCTCACTGGGGGACCTTTTAAAATAAACAATACTCTGGTCCTTTTTTTCATGTCCTTTTAAATTTTTAGGGGGAGAAGTTTCAGGACCCTTGAATCTTCTTGCATAATGTCTAGCAAGCCTGTTATTAATTCACTAGTTGTCTGAGAGTTGTTTAGTTTTTACATGATATGTAATTTTGTCCATCTATGACAACTTGCAATGTCCCTGGCTACTTGAATTGAATACTGTGGCTTATGATCTGTGAGATGGCCATGTGAACATACACACTGCCATCGTATGGTGGAGCCTGAGCGTAGGAAATGACACGGAGTGCAACATACAGTCGAGACCTCAGTGTTTCAGTAAACAGCTTGGCTGAGACCCAAGCACACTTGTAGTGCGTTTGTTGATTTTGTGGCACTAATGTATTTATCCCTTTGTCCTGTTTTGCCCTTTTATAGAAGGCTCCTCCTAGGATGATTGACTGTTAGCAGTGGATGTTGGTACCGACACATGTTGCTGTCGTGTATTTTGGGAAGGGACTGCCAAGGAGGTGAGGGCAGTGGCAAGAGCCTGCTCGACCATTATACACTGATGGTTCAGTGGTAGCGTAGCAGGCGGGCTGTGCACTGATGAAACAGTGACAGGAGGCTCCTGACCAAGAGTTACCATTTTATACTTCTCAGTTATCCCTCCCTGGGTCACATAATGAAGCATGGGAGAGACATCATTGTAACTAAGAAACAGGGGAAAGGCACAAATGCAGAGTACTCTTCACTCCCTTGCCTCTGCGCTCTTCTCTCTCAAGGGTGTTATTTCTGAATTAGTTGAGGTCAGTTAAGTGCCTGTTTCCCGGAGGAGGTGGCTTAACAGGTGTATTTTTCCTTAATCTTCAGTTCTTGGTGAACCTTCGCTGGGCTTAGCCTGCGGTGGATGTGGAGAGCATACACACAAGGAAAGGAAGCCTGCATGTTGGGGTAGTGGGGCATCTGAAGGGCTGTTCTGTAGCACTGCTGGTTTGGGAAGATGACTTCTGTGTTTTGGCTCTGAAGCTTGTGCATGAGGCTGTCTTGCTGATGGTGGTTGCCATTCAACTGCGCTCAAAACTTTTTCACCACTGCTGCCAAATAAACAGTTATGCTGGAGTCCTGGGAGCTCGGATTTCTCGGTGTCTCTGTATGTACACAATTGAGCATGCTGCCAGTGCTTGAACCCCTATTTCTCCTGCTTGATCATACTCCTGACAACCCTAAGCAAGTGACCGACACTGGAAACGAAAGCGGTATTTCTTGCCTTGAGGGTGTGTGTAGACTCTTGAGTGAACAGGAGCCTGTAACTCTTGCAAGGTCCATAGCAGGTGGCCAATATATAATGGAACTGGAAGGATATCCTCTTTAGGCAAGGAATAAATACAGCTTTGCTGATGAAAGTTGTTTTTCTCGGTCAAGGTAAAGCTCAGACAATGTTAATGTTTGAAAACAGCAGGGCTAACACAGTGGAAGGAAATCCTTGCATGCCTCATAGCGGAAGGCAGACATGAGGCTGCAATATATACATCCCTGCAGCTGATCTGAGATACCGTTGTTTTGGTCAAATATTCCAGAATCCTGGACTCACTCCAGCTTGTGCATAAGAAAGGTAAAAGTAGATAAAGGTAACAGCTGTATTTAGATGCAGTATTTCCTTTGATTAACAGGAGAGGAAGGATACCTCCTGGGAGCAGTCCTAACGATATCCCTAATCCAAGAGTTTCAGAGTTCATTCACTTCGTGCTTCCTACGCTCTCTTGGCCAGCGTAAAGCAGGCACGAAGCTGCCGGATGTTTGCAGGCCAGGAAGAGTTTGGAGCAAGCACAGAGCTGCCAGGTCAGCTGGGAGAATTCAAGGCTTTATTAAATACCAGCACGCATTGTGGAAAAAGCTTTTTGGAGAATGGCTTTTTGGAAAGCTTATTCTAGCTGCAGTGATGTGTTAGCTGGAAGAAAACGGGCAAATCTATAAGTAGGACGAAGGAATTGCTTCTTTAAGGCTTTCCTGTGAACTCTGCTAGTGAGGTTTGTGCAATTTTGTAATGGATTAGCATTACCTCATTGTAAGTGTCAACAAAGCAGATGGCGAAGAAAAACTAGTCTTTGTAAAGGTCAAGAAGCTGCTGCCTGGTTGCTAGCTGGGGATCTATGAATATCATTTAACCCTCTATGAGTACTTTTTCTGACAATAGTACTGAGTCAAGTTTCATGGTTCATTTGGACCTCTCAAAGTTAGAGGAGGATGCACCCTGTGAATCCAACTTTACTACATGTGCTCATTAGGTAAAAATCAAACAAGGGCTCGGTCCCCTTTCAATGGGCTGGTGTAACTTGTTAATTCTCTAATTCATTACTTCACTAATTCACAAATTCACTAACTCTCATGCTTAGGAGGAAGCCGGTTTCCCAGCTGATGGTGAGAATGCTCATCCTTCCTCCTCAGTGAAGCTGCGGGTGTCCCAGTATTGCAGTGGGAAGCCTGGGAGCCTCAGCAGTACAGATGCTGATGGGTCAGCTTGAAAGCTTTTTGGGTAAGGTGATATACTTACACCTTCCATCATGAAAGTTTGGTTTCTACCATTCCTGTCGGTTGTTCCAGTTAATTCTGAAGAGTTTCAGTCTTGTCAGAAACTGCCCAACAGTTGTTTTTGTACAGCTGCAAGGACAGCAGGTCTTATCTCCTCCTCTCCTTTTTATCTGGTGTACGTGTAGCTCTTGCTTTAGCCTAGTGGTGCTGCTCCCAGCATAGATCAGGCTGAGCTGTGTCAGCATGAGCTGTGTGTTGGGCCAAAAAACTGAGCAGGAGTCGAGTTGGCAGCCACAGTCAAGTGATGCCTGTGTCAGAAAATGTCCAATGTATGGAAGTTTGGTTGTTTAGGACATACAGTCCTGAATGTCAGTTTGGTTAAAAGAGTTCATCAGACTTATTAGAGCTGTGAGGTAAAGCATAGTTGCTATAGTTTATCTGCTTGTGTTTATGTCTTTCGATTTACTTTTATGAAATCTCTGTAGTTTTCAACTCACCTGTGAGTCTGAATTGAATTTTTGCTTGTTTAGCTTGTTGAATTCACTGTGCTTATTCAGCGCATGACCTATGTGCTGTCTTCTTTTTGCCTTTGCAATAGCACTGTGTTACTCTGAACTTACGCACTGGGTGTAAACTGAAGAATAAAAATCTGTCTTGCAATGTCACTTGACATTGATACCTGAGACTTCATATGTCTGATCTCCTCTTTGGCCCTGCAGTTAGAGCAGTGGGGTTTTATACAACAGTAAACAGCACGTGGGGATTTACAGACACTACTCTAGTCTCTGACCGACCTTTGAGATGATCTTGCACAACTAACCTCACCTGCCCTGTGTTCTTCCTTTAAATCCTGCACTAAAGCTGTTTGGAAATGTCTGTAGCAAGCTCTTCCATCCCCTCATTGGCCCTTAAGTCCTAGATCATGCCTGTAATCTTCTGATGCTGTTTTTCATGAAGATTTGTGTAATTAAACTCTGTCATGAATATTTTGGAAAAAGAAGCCCTCTCCTAATGAGTTAACAAACTCTTGACTGCTAATAGCTCTGTAAGAGCCCTGAGCTGTATTGTGCAATCAGGTTCAGCATCTCAACCAGTTTTGTTCCAGCTGTTGCATCGTTTATAGATGAAACTAGTACAAACAAGCTCTGTGTGGTGACTTCAGAGCAGGGTGCCAGCATAGCAAAAATAGTGATAGCTGACTTTTTTTTTTAACTTCTGAGCCTTTAAAGCAGCAGCCCAGTTCTGTTTCTGTCCCAGCTCTCTTCTAGAGGACAAATGAAGAGAATGCCCATAAATATAAATCATGTGCCATTTGTAATCTCTCCACACACAGAAAAGTTTGGATTTCTCCTGATAGACCTGTTAAAGAGATGACAAAGTAGAACAGAAGCCTGTTAGGATAAATGATGGCACTTTTGAGTACAAGCACAACTGTTGTTTATGAGTGGAATAATTGGCACTTACTATTGCCTGACTGCTAAATAAGAACTTCTGCTACTAGGCTATATTAAATTTTCTTTTTACTTTGGAGATAATTGAGTAATCAGGATCTGTAAAAATGCTGCTGTCTTTGAGAGGGGGGTATTGTTCTTTTCCCCTGCTCAGAGGCTGATGGTTGTCCTACCCACAAATGAGCACATTTACTTTCATTCCCAAGAAAATGCTCTATATTCACGTGTGAAGGGACAATGTGTGTGGACCTATCTGGTCAGTATTTTTCTCTGGATCATGAATTTGGAGTATTTAGGTAAGTGGATTTATTTTTTATTGTAATCATTCAACAAGACAAGCTTCAATAACACAGAGGGGGTTCCAGCCTAATCTCTGAAGTAGTTTCAGCTAGTGTGACCCAATATAAAAACTTCTGAGGAGATCTTTAAAACTATAAGATACTAAAATCTACCAACCCCCCACCCCTAAACAAGACATTGCTTTGAAAACGGCATTTGTACTTAGTCCACACTGGTCTTTAGGTGTTTCACTTTTAATAAATAGCGTAGTTCTGTAGCTATGATCAGGTCACTCCCACTTTTCTCCTCCCCTTGTCTTACCATCCTTGCTAAAACTCTAGCTTATCTGAGTCAAACTATCAGTAGCTATTGTTTAGCTGTCTCATAACCTTGGTAGTTCTGAACCATTTGCTCTGCACTGCTTGTGGGGCCATGCTGTGTACGTGACTTCTCTTTCAGGAGTGGATGTTTGGCATTCTTTGGGCAGTAACTCCTATGGGATGCCCGAAAATGCACTGACTCACGGTGAGTTCAGCCCGTGGAGCCCATCCCGCTGCTTGTGATTATGGTTCAGGAAATAAACAAGATGACAACCTAATCTATCACATCTTTGGGCTGAGATCTGGGGCAGCAGAGTAAGACAGTCCATTTCTGTCACTCTTCCTATTTGTAGCTCTGTTGCCCCATCCATTTCCCAGAAGGGAACAGAAAATCCAACTTGCAAAAATCAAAATGAGGTTTGTGAAATGGGCTGGGAGGTGAGCTTTGGGAATTTGAGCTCTTGCATATTTTTTTCTATGAAAATTAAGGAGGTGCAAGACCTCCGTGAAGGTGGTGCTGGGGGCAAGCTCTGCTACGTGGACTCCAGTCCTGCATGAGCTCGACTGACACGGCTGGGCTGGTATGAGATGGTGGTTACTCATTGCAGCTGGGGAGGGACCTGACTGCTGATCCTTTGTCCCCTCTGCCTCTCTTCTGTCACACCTTAGAAATGATGTGTAGCACTTTGTCAGCTGGTTGCAGTGATAATAAATCCCTGTGTTTGAAAGAAGTGAACAAGCAGCTTGGTGGTTATTAATCTGGTGCCTGTCACTTCTTTCTGCCTTGAGTGTCCATCAAGAAAGATAGGGTTTTTGCAAGGCACAGCACCTGGTAGATGTCAGGCACGTGTTTGAATAGGGAGCTAAACAAGGTCATCCTCAGAAACCCGCTAAGACTTCTAATTTTATACAGTCTGAAAATGCGCAGGAGGCAGAAACATACTCAATTTAAATTAGTAAGTCTTGGGTATTCATCAGAATAAGTGTTTTTGTGCATTAAGAATAGCTGCTGTGTCTTAGCACTTCCTCCCATTGTTACAGCTCTTCCTTGAGCAGTGGAAATGTTTTGGGTGGTTTAAATTACATTTACAGTAGTAATTAGGTTTAAGCAACTTTGCAGTTCGCTTATCTAAATATATATCTGTGCCTAAAGAGTGTAGGATTTTTTTCCTTCTCCTTCACTCTCCCAAGCCACGACATCGTCAAACAGGGTGGGCAGCTGGAGGCAGTCATGTGTCCAACCACTGCCCCGCGCCTGGTGGAGATCTCTGCCCAGAGTTGCTACTTCTGGCAGTAAGGTGATGAAGTGGCTCTGGCTTTGGCCGCCAGCCGGCTAGTCCTGCTCTGCTACAGCATTGCATCTCGCAGGATGCCAGGGGTTCCTCCTTCACCCCGTGTTTCTTTCTTTTTTCTTAAATGTGAGACTAATAGCCATCTGCATGCAAACCATCTCAGCTTAGGAAGCATCTGTTCTCACTGTTTGTCCCCCACCTGAAGTACTAATCCTCCGTTTGTCACAACTCCTGGGTGCAGTAAAGCATTTAAAGTGCAGCAAAGGTTGCGTGCTCTGACGTACAGCTTGTGGCTGCAGGCAGGTTGGGTTTTACAGTAAGGAGGGTCTGGCCGTTCATCGTCGCGCCTGAGCCACCCTAAGTGTGGGTAGAGCAGGGAGGGTCGAGGGGGTGATGCCGGGCGGTCAGGGATGGTGATGCTTTACCTCTCCAGTTGCGCTGGGTTGGTACCCCAGCTCCCATGGGCATGCCTGTATCTGTCCCAGGAGGATGACAAATCGGGTCTCGTCTCGCGCAGTAAAGTCACGATCGGAAGCACTTCGTAGGGTCTGCGTGTTGCTGCGGTTGTTTCTTGGCAGCTGTGGAGCCGAGGGATGCTCGTTTGATCTCCCAGCTCGGGGCAGAGCAGAGCCAGCCGGGGTTGCGGGGCCGGCTGCTGGGAGCCGATGCCTGTTAGCCAGGCGTGATCGCCACGTAGCGCTTCGCCCCAGGCCACGGCCTGGGTGCTGCCTCCCTGGCAGACTGGGAACGGGCTGGGACTTGGATGATCTCACCGCCTCGGTGACTCCAGAAACAGTAATAATCTCTTAATCTTAATGCGTCCACGTGATGGCTAGGTAACGCTACTTGCGGGTTTTCCTGATATGTGACCGAGTGGAGGGGAGATAAATTATTTTCAAGCTTTTCTAATATTATGCACTCTCTAAAAATACACCTGCTGGAGGAAAAAAAAAAAGACTTGTGTGTTAGGGATTTCAGCTACATTCAGGTTTTTCTGCTCTCCTTCATATTGCAGTCTTTCACTTGCATTTGATTTTCATGGTAACGACTTTGAAAAATGTAATGCTGCCATAAGATCTCGTGATGCAGCTGGTGAACATTGTGTGCAAGCTGACCTGAAGGCACTGATGCTGAGCTCTGTCAGTGTCCTGGTTTCAGCTGGGATGTAGTTAACTGTCTTCCTAGTAGCTGGTACAGTGCTGTGTTTTGAGTTCAGTATGTGAAGAATGTTGATAACACTGATGTTTTCAGTTGTTGCTCAGTAGTGTTTAGACTACAGTCAAGGATTTTTCAGCTTCTCAAGCCCCGCCAGGGCACCTGACCCAAACTGGCCAACAGTGTATTCCATACCATGGGACGTCCCATCTAGTTTAGGAACTGGGAGGTGGGGGGGTAGGGAATCGCCGCTCGGGGACTGGTTGGGTGTCGGTCGGCGGGTGGTGAGCAATTGCCCTGTGCATCATTTGTACATTCCAATCCTTTTATTACTACTGTTGTCATTTTATTAGTGTTATCATTATCATTATTAGTTTCTTCTTTTCTGTTCTATTAAATCGTTCTTATCTCAACCCAGGAGTTTTACTTCTTTTCCTGATTTTCTCCCCCATCCCACTGGACGGGGGGGGAGTGAGTGAGCGGCTGCGTGGTGCTTAGTTGCTGGCTGGGGTTAAACCACGACAGTCAGGCAGTGTTCAGAGGCAGGTCTCCGAGGCTGGTGGGGTCCCTGTGGTCTGGCAGAGGATTCCTCTAGTCTTCAGGTCTCCAGTCTGCATGTGCTTTGCCCAGCTGAAATTCCCAATTATCCAAAAGCATGTCGGATGTTTTCCCCCCTCCTTTTTGGTCCTGAAAAAATTGGGTTTACTGAGCGAGCCAAGTCATGTCAGTTTGGCAGGACATGTAGATACCTTCAGAAATAACTCATGCACTAAAGCTGCAACCATAACAGTGTTGGGTCTGGACCGGTGATTCATTTGAACTAATTGGCTGCTGAGAGCATTGGTATGTCCATTTGTCTCCATATTTGAGTAAGATTCAGCTCCTGTGAGCCAAATGATCTTGTCCTAGTGAGCTTGGCTCATCTCTGATGATGCCAGAAAGACTGTCATGGAGCATGAAACATGCTGGAGAGCTCGGAATGAGAGTTGGAATATTTATCCTGATTCACTCTGTCTGAAAATGCAGACTCAGTTGGCTTTGTGTCCTATTCCTCCACCTCTTTTCTCACAAGCTAGGAAATAAACTTGCTGATTATTCCTCTCAAATGCCATGAATAACCAAAGTCCAGACAGGAGTGAATATGTGAAAGGCTGTAGATGGTAGTGCAGCTGTTATTATCCACAGAGATCTTAAATTTTCAGTAACACTTGTGTACTGCTTTATATAAGTATTCAAAGCTGCATGTACTATTAAAGAATTCTGTTTTCATTCTGGATGCTTTAAATTCTCCCCAGTTGTGCAACAAGCCTGCCTACGTTATTACTGCTGTGTTAGAAATCTGTGACAATGAAGCTTGCCTGTACAAGTGACTAGCAGCCTGTCTGTCTGAAAATCGGCCAGTCAAAAAGGACAAGCAGCTGGCTGAAGTTATTAAAAGAAATGTAGTGAGGAGGAACGTAGCTGAGAGAGAAAAGTAGTTGTGGGCTGTTGTGCCCAGCTACTTGCAGTACTAGCAGCTTCAATGTGCTTTTCCGTACAGGAGAAGGAATGGCCCGAAACCCAACCACTTGCGTCAGGGCAAGGTGTGCTTAGTGGGAAGCCTTTTGGAAAGGCTGGGTGCTTCCCGGGGAGAAATAATGCTTTCCTGAGTTTGTAAAAACAGCGAAGCTTAAAGCAGCTACATATCCTCTCATAGATTTTTTTTTTTTTTTTTTTTTTTTTCCCTCCTTGCTCTACCCTCCCATGTCTCAAACCCTGGGCAGTTTGTGTGGTCACATATGATGGTGTATGCTTCTGCCCGATGTAGCTTTGCAGCAATCATTGTCTGTGTACCTGAATAAAAGCATCAGAATTGTTTTGATTTGCTTCTTACAAGTTGCTGAGGTCTTTATTATTGGATGAATTTTTGTAATTAGATATTAGGAAGAAGTTCTTCACTGTGAGGGTGGTGAGGCACTGGAGCAGGTTGCCCGGTGAGGCTGTGGATGTCCCATCCCTGGCAGTGTTCGCGGCCAGGTTGGATGGGGCTTGGAGCAGCCTGGTCTAGCGGAAGGTGTCCCTGCCCATGGCAGGGGGGTTGGAACTGGATGATCTTTAAGGTCCCTTCCAACCCAAACCATTCTATGATAATATGCCCCCTATGTATAATCCGGTGGTGTTGTAAAAGCTGTGGCTCGTGGATGGGCTTTGGTTATAACTGAATTTCACAAGCAGGTACGTTCTGCAATTTGTCTTGGTTTGGAGCTGATGGAGGAGGAGCTATATGGGTAACCTGAGTTTTGAATTTGATCCCTTATGATTCTCGTTAGAACCACTTGTAGTGAATAAGCTAAATAAGAAATATAACACACAATGTATGTGCAAGGCCTGTGATTTTACTGGGAACAGGAGCGATCCAGGGGAGGCCAGCTCTAACTCCAGCTGTACACAGGGGCTTTCCCAGAGGCATGTTCCGTTACCTGGAGAAGGACCCACCTTCAGTGGGGTGCCTCCTTCTCAGTGTCCTCTTGGTTTGCTTCACAGTGTCTAAAATTCTGGGGGGAGGAATAACATTTTGCAGGAATTGGGGGTAAGGAGAAAAAAAGAGAGGGGGGAAAGATTCCCATTAATGTTTTTGCATACTTGGCGTGGGGAGTTGTAAGCATCCCAGACCAAATATCCTCCCTCCGCCTGCCTCGGGGGGCTGGGCAGCGTTCCTTCTGCAGCAGATCGGCTGCATGTTCACAAGGTGGGGTTAAAGCAGCTTGACTAAAGCTGTGGCTGGAAAAATAGCTGTGTTAATGTGTAAGGAACAAAACTGAGACGGCCCCTTTGCATGCTTTTATGAGGGGTTGTCTTTAAAATAGCTGCTGCTGGCCTTTGAGCTGTTGGAGGCAAAGCAGGCTAAGCCACAGACCCAGCCTTACTGGGAATATTGGAAACACGGAGCAGGGTTATTACTTGTGCTGGACAAGCTTTGTGTGCCTTCGTTAAGGAAACTTTAAATAAATGACTTGTTGTCCCTTTAACTTTGGGATTATGAATAGTAAATGCTAGAAGAAAGGGAAATTACAGAAACACTGTGGAAGGAGGTTTGGTGGAGAGAATAAGGAAAGGACAAAACCTGTTCGGGATGGCTCTGGGGAATCTGCTTTAACCCTTTGCTTGGTTGTGTGTTTCTTGTTGATGAGATTTTAAGGAAGGATCTGGATCTTGCAAAATATTCTCTGTGGGTGTTTCGGGCTTATGCTGCTCTTTCAACACCAGTGTCTTACATCCATCTGGGATTTACTCACTGCTCAGCTAGGGCAGGAAACGCTGAATTTGCTTTTTTGATAAGCGCTTGGGTGTTTTGCTGCTCCTCCTGAGTCCCCAGGGAGATATTCTGTGCTTTTCTTGATGTTCTCTTACTTCAGAGAAGTAAAATTTTGAAGACCGAATACGCTGTTTGACTCCTCCTTCCTAACGCTGCTTTTGGGAGTTACTTTTTCACACGGCTGGGGCTTGAGTTAATGTTTAGCAAGCCTCAGCTTCAGCCGGGCTTGGAAATAACTCCTTGCTCTTTTCTGCTTACTCTGAGCGCTGGATGCTGCCCGTGGGCTGTGTCCTTCAGCCCGCGTCCCAGGCGTGGGTGGCTCAGCCTTGGGCACTGCTGCCTTGAAGACGCAAGTGGATTTACCGTCGCTTCTGCTCGGTCCGCCCCGGTGGGTGGATGCGGGGAGGGAGGAGAGGATGCTCACGGCCACCCGATCGGCACCTCGCGGGTGACGAGGAGCAGCGATTTGTTATCAGTCACGAGGTTCGGCAGCCGCTTCTCGGCTCGACAGTGCAGGGGCACAGATGGACTGACCACCTCTCTCCTCCCCATCTGGCCATGGACAAGCGTGGCACGTGTGGCTTCAGGGTGGCCAGAAGTGGGATCCCCAGGCCCCGGGTGGTGTTGGAGCCAGCCAGCTGTGCCCGCCTCGGCAGGTAGGGAGCGTGGTCGTGGGGTGCAGCGGTACGGGGTGATCGCTGCTCTCCTTCCTCCCGAAGGCAGGGCGTAAAGGCAAGGCAATACTTGGGGGAGGGTAGGTGGAAACCAGGTAAATTTCTAGAGGTGAGCGGGCTGTAATATGCTCTTTAAAACTGTGTTTTGACTGCCTTGATCCTGAAATGAAACCTATTAAACCCCCCCCGCTTTTTTTTTTATTAACCCTGTAATTGGGATGTGTGCAGCAAGCTGTGGAAATGGGACCTGGGGGTGCGTGCGTGCGTGCCTGGCGGGGCTAAAATGCAGACTGTGTGCTTCCTTGTGGTTCAGTGGTAATGCTGCCCTGGCAGCATGTGGGGTTTGAGGGCTGTTCAGTGATTTGTAGAACTGTATGAAGGTAAGAACTGCTTATTTATAAATATCATGCAAAGCACACGTACTAAAGGACAGAACTGAAAATTTAACTACTTTGCTTGACAAAGACTGTACTGTGTGTGTGCTTACTGAACATTAAATGACTTAAGACTTTATCTAATGTGTATTTACATCAGCTTAGAAGTTGCATCAAGTTTCAGAACATTTCCCTGCTGCACTAATTAAAACCTGTTGGTTTTGTGTGAATGTACTCACAGTGATTTTATTTCTAACGATAGCTCGCATTTTCATGTTTCTGTCTGACTTCTTATTTTTCCTAGTCGGCTTTGACCTTGTGTGTAGAAGCAAGAAAGGAAAATTTTAAAAGGTCCCAGGCAAAATTTGAGATGTAAAAAAAAAAAAAATTAAAAAAAATTAATAGTCATCTTAGGGGGACTGACACAGGAATGATGTGGTAAATTACTTTAAAATTACCCATGTGTAAGAGAACTAGACTAGCACCTTGAGTACTGCAGGCTTTCTTTGATAAAATCAAAATATTCAGTAACAACTTATGGGTTTTGCCAAACAAGTTTGTTGAGTTTCAGTGTCTGTACTGGTGCCAGAACACCTCTGTGGTCAGGTCTGAAGAGATGCTCCAGCAGGAACACCAAATTTGGTCACTAACTTTGACCAAAACTTTTAACTCTTAGCAAGTGGTAATTCGCATCTGTTCATTCAGGCCTCGCCAGCTGGTGAAACGCATCCTATATGTATATGTACAACCAAGCCTCTCTGCTAGGATTGACCTAAAACATGCCTATATAATAAGGCAATGATACGCCAGCCATCCTGGTCTTCTAATTAATTGACTTTAATGACTGTTTATTTTTGCAGCAGTGACTGTGGCATGCTCCTTGGGTTCCCATTAAGACACCTACCGCCCTACCCGGCAGTCGTGGTGCCGTGCCTCCAAAGCGCCGCTGGGAAAGAGCCATTGCTGAGCCAGCTTTCCCTCCCTCGTGCTTCTCCTCTCGGTGTTGCACAGCTTGTGGTATCCGAGGTGGCTCGCGGCTGGGGTCGGTGGCCCTGGGCTTGCGGGCAGCACTTCTGTTATTAGTTATAGAATTAGTTATAAATCTCAACCAAGGGGAGGCTTTTCAGGGCAGTGTAATAGCCAAGCACTTTGTCTCACGTGCAGTAACTCCTACCTGAGAAATCCAAGCAAGCTTATGACTGTCCTTCCTGTCTTCCTGCATCCCTAAACCTCTCACGCGTGAAGCATAGATGAATTCCAGCACATCTCTCAACCTCTCCTTACTTTGTGCTCGTCAGCAGGTTACTCCTGTGACCTCTTCGAAGTCTCTTGCCTGTTCCCATATGTCTGAGCAACAACTTATAATTACTCATTCTCTGCTGTGGTGTAGGTACAGCTGGTAGAATGGGCCACAAGAAGAAATGAGAATGAGTTCTATCATCCCGATTTACTCTAAGTTCAACATGGAAGAACTTTTAGGACAAATATTCAGTGTGTGTGAATCTATGCTTTTCTAAAAAGCCTTTGCATTAATGAGCGATCACACAAAAAATAAATTCACAGCCTTTTTGTAAAGGATTCAAACACTAGCAGTCTTTCCTCTGAAAGCCCTGTGGTCCCTCACCCCCTTTGTCCCGAAGCTGGGCAGCTGAGGTGTACAGAGCTTCAACATCTCACCTGAAGTCACAGCAGTGATGGAAATAAAGTAAGGGCATCTTGTCTGACGTAGCGGTAGCGTGTTTTGAGGATGCGTTTAGTAACTGGGAGGTATTGACTCATTCTGGCCTCGGCAAAATCCCTGGCAGTGTGTGCTACAGGGCTGTGACAGCCAAGTCACTACCAGCAGTCAGTCCGTGCCAGCCGCTGCGTGGGAATCCCGTGCACAGGCTCAGCCTCGCGGCAGCCGGAGGGAGCCCGGGGCAGCTTCCATACTGGCGAGGGGGTAGTGGGTAAGAACAAGTATGGGGAAGCTCCTGCCTGCAGCCCCACGCTGACTGGTCTGCGGGTTTTGGCAGCCTGCTGTCGTGCTGATAGGTGGAACTTGAATGGCAGACTGGATCTTTGTGGCTGCTGGACAGACAAAGCTGCTTGTGTGTTTAGATGAACGTGGATTCAGTGGAGCTTGTGAAGATGGAAGTAGGGGTGAGAATGCCACCTTTTAATTAACGATTCTCATAGAATCATCGGGTAGATCAGGCTTATGAATTCATAATTCCATTAAAGATCGCAGCACTCCTAAAGCTTTGTTTTGGCCAGGTACCCCTTTCTCGCAGCCGGATTTCCATGTCAATGAAAGCCCTTTCCTGTTTGGCTTACCGTGCTAATGCAGGGAAAGTGAACAACGGGCTCGTCTGCAGTGACCTTACAGTGGAACAATAAAACACATACAGAGAGCATGGCTTATGTCTTCTGAGGCCAAAACAAACTCTAGCATGATGGGACAGACACCCAGCTAATAGACTAAACTAAACATGGCTTTGAATATTTTTAATTTGGCTGTATCTGCATGGGCTTATCAATCCGGTGTTTGTTCTGCTCTGAGTTTCGGTCTGAGACACCTCCAGGCGGATCTGTAATTACAGGCAACTTTTGCTATTCCTTAGCTTGCTTATTAGACTCTTAATAGAGAGAGTGGAGACAAATCTATTCCAGCTGAAGGCCTGAGACACAGATGTTGAGATGGAGTGTCTTTGCCCTTAAATACTTTGATAGAAACGCTTATTGTCTGGCAAATTATAACCTATGCTTTATTTAAAACTCCCAGTGCTGTGGTTGAGGTAGCTTCTGGAGTTTGGGTCCAGCACAGAAAGCGATGGAGGTGCTAAGCTAAAGTAGCGTGTTACACACAAGCATCAGGATTCAGGTCTTTCACTCCACATAGCACTGGGCAAAGGATCGCTGGTTTGTCTTTCTGGTGTCACTAGGAATGCCAGGACAGGAGCTGGGGAGTGCCTTGTTGTTGTTGGAGTGGGGGAAAGCTGGAGCTTGTACGAATTACTCAGCGCATGCAGAGCTATCTGGCATGTCCTCTTTATCACTTGCAGAACAGGCTTCTTCAAAACAACCTTAAATGACGCTGCTCCCCAAGCTGCTTGCATAATGGAAGATCTTGATGAACTGATTGCTATGTTACTGAAAACAAGCTGTAATTTTATTAGCAAATTGTAGTAGTGACATCTTAGCTATTCTTGCTGGTGCTATAGAGACAGACCTTCAAGTGTGCCGTCCCATGGGTGCAAAGTCCTCGATAAAATGCATTAATGTGAACATAAGTGGCGGTTGGCAGCAGTGCTACATAAAATAGCCTGGGCTAAAGGCACTGTAACTTCTCATGGGGATGCTCTCAGCGAAACTACTAGGTATATAAGCAAATCCCCTATGGTGAGAGATATACAGAGATGTACGTCAGCAGTGGCAGCCTGCTTCTAAGATTGCTTTAATTCTGGCTCTTCAGCTGCTTTGGTTTAGTTAAGCTAGAGAAAGTAAAGCATGGTAAGAGTATATCGGGTAAGTTGCCGTTCATTGCTGCCACAGTAATTTGATAATTAGTCAGTCTATGCTTTTTTTATGGTCTGATCCAAGGAATATGAACCAGCCGTGTGCTTTTCATTTTCTCCTAAGAGTAAACTTCAGTTGTGCTTTTTTGTTGCTTGTTATGGGGAGAAAGGAGGAATTGGTAGTCTGTGGTGGTTGTACTTCGTGTACAAAATTTGGGAGATTGTAAGGGTAGCAAAGCCATGCTTTAAAGATTTGCAGTGAGCTTTCTTTTGATTTAGACCTTTGGTAGAAAACTTGTGGAGCTTTTGTCCACAAGGCATCTTCTGGATAAATTTGTTATCTGTGTTGGGAATAGTGTTTTGTGTAATTCTGCGTGTCAGAATGAAATAGCTGATTATGCACATTTCATCTACGATTTTGATAATAAGTAGATTGCCTTCTTCCATACAGGGACCTGTTCTTATATTAGCATTGATATCTTTGAAACATTGAGGTTTAAACTTCCAATACTTTCAGTAAGCAAAATATATACATATTTTACATAGGTATAGGTATAGCTATAGGTATGTGACTTACTGCTTCAGGATTTTCTCCAGTTTTTCAAATACTCCTATCTGTTGTTTCTGGATGCCTTTTTCCTACTACATGATTTTAAACAAGAAAACCTATTATGGTATTTACTGTGGTGGGCTGATCTTAAGGTGGTTCTTTCTCTTCAGAATTAACTGTGCAGTTCTTCATTTGGGTCTAAACTGCTTGCTTATGGTAGGAACTTAGAAGCAACATGAAGAGGGACTTTTTCCTGCATGGACTTTTTTTTTTTTTCTCTGTTTGTTTCTTTTAATCTTGTGCTTTTGTAGCCATCAGTTGTTCTTGACCTTGAAGTAAATTGAACACTGGTAAGATGTATGTGTGCTGTGATGCTAACGTATTTTTGTTCTCTAACTTAGTGTCTTTATCTGTCAAAATACTGCAAGCAGTTGATAGAATAATTTCTCACTTTTCTTTTTTTCTTTCAAGAGAACTTGTGTTTCATGCTAGTGGTCTGAATTGCTATGATGCTGTGACTTGGTGTGCTGCTCCTAACTTGCCCTTGAGGTTAATTCAGACTCCTTCCATCTGTTTCTTTGTTTCATATGTGCCTTTGTGCTTGCTCCAGAAATGTCTTTAAAAGCTATGTGCTTGTTGTGTGGACAAACTGCCTCGTATAACTTAATTCTTCTGTTCTTGTTGCCTTTTTCTCATCTTATTTTTTCTGGAAACAGTATTAAAGGAATTCCATTTTCTTGGCTTACACTTGTCACCTCCTGTTCTGTTTGAAATGTTTGAGAAGGAACTTCTTTATTCATCTGCTAGAGAGGTATTTCAATGAGGGAAGGACGTTGAGCAAGCAGTGAAGTAGTCTAGGCAGCTACAGATCCTTTGAGACGCTCTCTGATGGGAATGATTCAAGCCTGGAATGAACAAATGCATAGCAACGGTGTTTATTTTATTTTGATATTCAAGAGGGCCAAGAGTTGCATGAGTGTTTGCAATATATTTGCCGTGTGTTGACATTATCTAGGAACAGATCAAAAACTACTCTGAGACTGCATATTCTAGCCCAGGATCGGTGAGCCACCATCACTCAGGGTCAGCACTAGGCAGGCACACAGATCTTGCTAAGGGCTACCAGTGCTACACGGAAGGGGTTTGTAGAAGAAATAATAAGAAAATGAACTGTATAAGGTCCGTGCCAGTCTAATTTCTGTGTTATTAATACTGTTAAGTCAGGGTTAGACTGAAGGTGTTAGGCAAGTCAGCTGAATGAATCTCAAGCCCCATTAAAACTGGCTCTGCTCTTAACAAGAGGAGAAAGTTGCATGAGGATGGTCAGTCTTTCCACAGAGCCAGGTTGTCCTGAACTAGAGCTTTCTGCCAGTTTGCTTTTTGTTGGGTTAATTTTTAAAACTTTATAATCTTAAGCTTTTTGATAGGTTAGTAGTGCAACCGAGTGAACTTGATTATTCCGCCTACTCTTTGCCCAGTTGCAACTGAGCAATTAACATTTCAAGCCAAGAATCTACACTTTCAATCTAAACTGTTGCTATGTTTATATGTACGTCACAGGTTGCCCTCCATTGACTTGGGAATGCAATGAGGAAGAACAATCTTTTAGGTGCACTGAATCTAAAATTAACCTTCCACCTGGGTAGTTGGATTTGTAAAGCACTGTGCACTATGTTCAAGAAAAGAAATATTTAGACCAGAAAATAAAGCATTTTCTAAATTTACAGGCCTGACTCTGCTTTGGTGTTATCCTGTGAGACAGGAACAGCAGCGCTAGCTTAGGACTTCTAGAGCTGGGCCTTGGATCCTGCTGCTGCTGTGTAGAGCTGCTATGTGACATTGGCATCCTGAACCTTGGTGAAACAGAGTTTAGTGCATCAGTCCATAGGGTTGTTGAGATAAAAAGTTAGGATGGCTTTCGGGCTGTTTGACACACACGTTGTTCAAATACGGCTCTCCTAGAGTAGGCATATAGTGTGACTGGTGGTGGTGCTTTTTGGTGCAAGCACTACTAGGTCATCTGTATTTCCAGCTGTGGAAGGAAGCAAAATAACTGCGGGTGATATAGAAGCATGAGTCAGAGTGGGATAGGGGTACAGCAGTTCGCTGTTGTCTGGCAAAACTGTATCCTTGCACCAGAATTTTGTTGTTTTGATATGGACTGAAGGTGCCGGTAGACCAAAACCAGCTGCTGGCAAGGCTATAGCCTGAAACCTGGACTGTAAGGATGTTGTGACACTTCTCAGATGCGCACCAGGAATATGTCCTAATGCCGTAGATGAGTATTACTCCACTTGGTCGTAGTATCTCCCAGACTAAAACTTGCATTCAGGATCTGGAATCTGGGTATGCCATGCAGAACATCCAAGTCAAGAGTCACCCTTTTGAAAGAGCTGAAGACTGTATTTACACTGGCTTAAAATTTTGTGGGTTTTCCTGTGGCAGGTGTGGAGAAGGGACTGTCATATGTGACACAGGCTGGCCCCAGAGCATATGTACTGGGTGCAAGCTGCTGCTTGGGTCTAGGGTAGGTTCTGCTGGATCTGCAAACCTAAATTCTGTTTTGTTGTGAATCCATGGAGATTTCTGGAATGTTAGATGAGCTGGCTCTAACTGCTTTGATCTGTATAACCTAGATCCTATGGTAGTATGGGGCAGTAACTTAGGGCAAGAAGAGTGGTTGTGTGCCTGCTGAGTGCCTTCAGCAGAGCCATTAGGGGAGCCTGTGAGATGGTTCCTCAGCCTGTGTAGAGTTGTGCATTGGGAGAACTGCTCTTTAGTGCAAGTTCGGCTGCCAGTATTTCTGGCACTCATACCGCCAAACCCAAGTCACTCAAGATAATCTAAAATCCTCCTTCTAGTTACCTTCATGTTGCAAGTGATGATTTCTATTAACTGGCTTGTAATAGAATTCTAGCGAGATATCACGGTAAGGTATTAAACAGTCTTTTTGATGTTAGCAAGGTGGCTTTGTTTAAATCTCATCCTCTTACAAGATGGCTGTCAGCAAATGTGAGAAAACGGAGAGGAGTACTAAGATGAAGAGTTAATGTGAGGGATGTGATCTAAATTTTTAACTGCTAATGGGTAAAGATACAAATAAAAAGTTGAAAGGGGAAATAATGATTTGGGATGGTAGCTGTAGTAGAACTGAGAGAGATGGGCGTGAACTATGAAGGTAAAAAAAATACTTTTTTTTTAATCTTAGATTGACTATTTAAGTACTCTATGAGACTATAAAGTGGCATCTCAACTGGAGGCCTGCTATTTGGGTATCCAGGAGTAGGAAAGGGGAGTGGGAAAGGCAGGGATGGGTACTAAACAAGCTGATCACCTCTGCCTTTGTCAGAGGTGGGCTGGGTGGCGTAATAGCTCTTTTCAATCTTTCACTTCTGTGTTCCTGTAAAACAAACAAACAAAAACCTTCTTATTCTTGTTCTCAGTGCTGTCGCTGGCTCCAGATGTTCCCAGAATGATGGTTGTTGCTTGAGTTCTGACCTTTAGAGAAGAAGGGCTGCCTATGTGCATGTTAGAAAAAGGTATGAGCATAATATGCATGCACATGTGTAAATAGAAGTGCAGAATATCCTACAACATAGGGCTCTTGGTTGGTAGATCTTCAAATTTATGACTTGAAATGTTTCTTACAACAGAAGCAAGTTAATGCCAGAACTGCTAATAATGGCTTTCTGGAATGAAAGGAACTAAAACTTTCCAGATATTTTGCCATCTATAACTTTCTAAGTCCTTCCGGAGCTGGGAGGCTAAATCGCATTTGGTGGTTGTTTTGTTGTCATGGTTTTCAAGGCACAGACTTGATCTGCGTTTTTCTTGTTGTGAGACTAGAAAGCAATTGCGATCTGGTTTTGGTGGTGGTGGCTGTTCACAGGTGTGTTTCAAACCCTCCAGAGTTAGCATAGTGTGCAGTCTCTTTAATTTTGTATTCCCAAGTTGAACCACTGAGGTGTTTTCACAAGTAGGTTCCACTTATCCCTTTTTTTTAAGTCTTTGAAAGACATATACAGCAGGGTTTAAACAGCTTGCAACTCTTTGAAGTGAATTAAAATTCATTTTAGGTGAGGTATTATTTTATGAACTGATGAGAACCTCACCACTTTCTGCAGAGAGGTTGAAAGCTGAACGAGGCCAGTCTGGGACTTTGGCCACCCATGAATTAATCAACAGGGTGGTAAGAAAATTCTGTATGTTTGGGTTTCCCAGGACACTTGTGCTGTTTCACAGAGGAAAAACCTGGTCTAGGCAGGAAAAGAGGGCCTCAGACATCCGAGTTGTTTATTGCATGAGCTGAAGTGCAGGAGACAGAGCTGTGCCAGTTTTTGCATATGGAGGACAACCTACTGGGTTCAGTCTGCTGTGGCTGGGAGTCGTCGGACTTGCTGTGCACGCTGGATAATCAGAGCACACGTGCACCACGTTTGAAACATCTTGGTCGTCTGTGAATGTCGAGGGTATCTGTGCAAGTTTTCAGGGGAGTCTTGGAAGCAAGGGCAGGAGTGGTAGGTGGTGTCTCAGAGGTCACTGGAAGGACAGCGTCAGAAAACCTGTGTCACACTGTGTCCTCTCACATGTTTGGACAGCAGGTTTTCCCCTACTCCGGGGGGTTTGATCCCAACCTTGTCTGTTATTGCTAAACACGAGCCAAAGGAAGTCTAGCACTTAACCTCTGTTTGGCTTTTACTGCAGTCATTAATCAATGAAGACCGATGTATTGTGCATGCCATATTTGAATGTGTAGTTTAATCTCTCTCTCCTTATCTCTTCCTCTCCCAGTACCAGAAATTGCCCTTGCAAAATGAGCAAGCTTCCTCTGAAGAGTCCTTTGGCATCTCCGGTGTCAGAGGGCACGAATTCCAGGCTAGAGTCTTTGGACAACTTGTCAATGGACAGTTTTTGGCTGGAAGTAGAGAACATTAAACAGAGCGCTGAAGCCGAACAAGAGGAATGCAGCCTTGCAGATGTCAAAACACAAGAGGGTAGGTTGCCAAAAATGTTGGGAGCAAGGGGAGGAAGATGAATGTCTTAGAAAATTTGCTTATGAACCTGAATGATTTAGAAGCATGTTGCAATACGGTTAGAATATTACTGGTCAAATCAAAGATACATTTTTTTTTTTTTTTTTTTTTTCATTGGGTGATGGATAATACCCTGCAGAAGTGGAGTGCTGGCCTGGCCTGGTTTCAGCTTCTGAAACAAAGCTGACTCTAAAGGTCAGTCAGGAGTACATTCAAGGCTCCAGATTTTTTCAGACAGCCCCCCACTAAGTGTGGGGGCTCTCACTCCCCGTGCAGGTGGCTGTACGGTAAACACGCTGTGATAGCTGATGGTGTTTTGGAAGGCTTGTTTGTGTATGTGGTTCTGAGTTCATCACAGTGGCTTTTATGAGAGCTGCTTTTGTGGAAGGCAGGCTTTTCTCCCTCTGATTCACTATTCAAGAAACCATAATAAACATCCAGAATGACTTGAGTCCATCCACACAAGGTTTTTCTTATATACCTCCTTTTTTTTCCTCCCCCTTTCTTTCTTTTGAAGACCGCTTCATGTGCATGGGGTGTTTCTAGTGGGATTTCTGTAGCACTGATGTTATCCAGTATTTTGGAATAACTGGAACTTGGACCGATAGCCTTTTGGCGTGGGAGGTACAATATCCTGGGCTGTTGGAGGGATGATAAACTGTGATAAGCAGCCAGCGATCCTGCAGATTGGGATCATACGTTTCCTGGGTCCGTTTTGAAGAATGTGATTTAGCTGGCTGTACATCCTCTTGAATGGTGGGGTTTGCAGCCTGTACAGCCTGCAGCTGTTGTGCCAGCCTGATATTGAGAAGGATCCATGTGTGTAGTGGGGAAATGTTTGAGTGAAAGTCCCAGTGTGCCGCCGTGCTTGGGAAGGGTAAATAGCTCTCCTGGGTGCATGGAGAGGCTCTGGAGAGTGGAGTGGAAAGATCATCATCCGTATCTGCCATAGTAGGCAAGACACAGTAAACAGTAAGGTCTGATTTTAGTGTCCCTACATAAAGGATGTAAGTTTGGTTTTTAGAACTGGAAGAGATGCAAGAGTGACTCAGAAAATGAGTGCGCCAGGAAGGAGACTCTGGAAAAGAGGCCATGCCATGAGATGAAAGGCTGTCTGGGATATCCAAAAGAATGATATGCTAGAGGCAATTTGATTACTGTGTGTAAGTGGGGACACAAGGAAAAGTGTCTTTTAATGCTGTATATTAATCTAGCAGGCAAGAGCTGACTGCTTAATTGGCCATTGAAACCAGACAGACTTGAAATAATGCTCCGAGTAGCGAAGCCTTCCTGGCAGGCTGAGGAAGGAGGTGCAGCACGCTCAGCCCCCAGGTGCCTCCTGCAAAGGAGCTTAGTCAAATAAGCATCGTGCTGGAAGCATTAGTGGCGAGGGGAAGCTTCGGATGGTGTGGATGTAAGATTTGACTAGTGCCTCTTGGCTTTCATGCCCTTTGCAATTTATGGTTGGAGCACCCGGAGGTGGCAATGGAGCCAAAGGCACCATCACTCTTTGCGTAAAGCCTGAGAATTTTCGCCTGGGCAGCCGCTAACAGCTCTGTGTGGACAGTGTGGCTCAACCTGACAAATAGCTGATCGTAATCACAGTACAGGGACAGCGTGGAGGCTACGTGTAGATAAGGCGTTGCAAAAATGCTGACCCAGTTGGAGAACACTGGTCTCCTGCGCGAGCCCTGTGTAATGGTGGCGTAATGGGAAGCCGCTTGTGACCTGGTGTTAGTGGGAGGCCAGCGTGTAACTTTGTGGAAGAACTGGGTCAGCAGAAAGGTGCTGATGATGCTTGTGGCCTCACTAACAGTTGAAAGGGGCAGAAAGTAGCTTTTTCCTAAAATACGAGCAGCATTGTCCTTTCCTTGCTGTCTGCTGTTTATCCAGCTCTCTCCAAGGTCTGACAGTACGGCAGACTGATAATGTACGCACTCGGTGCAGTAGTGCCACTGAAGTATCTGCTGGCATCCTTATAGCATGTAATCATGTCTGAGAAGTGTCTGCGAAGAGTGATTCTTCTCCACCTTCAAAAACTATGTAGGAAGTTGTGCTTAATGTTTAGTCTGAAATTGTAGGATGCTGTAGCTGTCCTTTAACTTTTTGAAAAGTAAATGCTTTATTGTGAATGCTATTCTTGGCTAGCTTATGTTTCAAGTAAGTTTTTGCAATTGGTGTTCTCTAGTTTTGCAGATTTATTCCCAATTTTACCCCCCTGAAATGCTGCTTGTCTGGAACTCACAAGACAAATCTTAGCAGCTCTCCAGGCTTAAACCTGCAGCTCAGCTTCTGTGGACCTCTCGCTTCTGACCTGTTTCTCTCCGATTTCCCCCTTCTCCCCATAAATAACCTATTTTACTGGTTTCCTCTTGCGTTGCTGGCAAACATAACTGGGCCAAAAATACTAAATAGAGGAATTAAAATCTGGTGCTTTGGCATCAGATGGGGCAGTAGGCTCACACGGATGTCCGATTTAGGGCCTGCTGTTTAGTATTGTGTATTAGATTAGTTTCCTGTTATGACTGGAATTGGGTATTTTCAAAATTTGCAAGCAATACGCTTAACTTCCTTTAGTTCCCAAAGACAAAATAAACTAGAAGTCTTGTGAACTGTGCTGCTGTGAAACCACAATGTAGGACAAATAGCTGTACAGTGAGGAATAGCGAACGGGACCACGAGCATATGAGCAGCTGTAACTAAGTGAGCAGTACCGAGGGGATGCTCTTACCTGTTAGCTTCTGTAGAACCAAACACGGGAACAGACCAAAACTTCAGACCGTGTAGGAAAGCTAGCCAGTTGGCTAGAAAATTCGTTAAAAGAAACACTTCGCTTCAGGTCCAACTCTATTGTAGTGTGATGCTGAAAAAAGTTCTGTTTCATTACAGCACCTAAGAACACAAAGAGCATGCTCTGAAGGCTGAAAAGAGTTTTAATGGAGTCACAATATGTTTTTGCAAGTTGCATGAAAACAGGAGTTTCCCCAGAAAAATTAAATTACTTAATCTCTCAAGAAGAGCTGCGTGGCTTTTTTGTTATTGATGCAGCAATAATAAAACTTTGAGCAGCAGCGGTAACTGAGGAGATACCAGTTTGCATAGGGAAGGAAGAGTAGGAATGAACTGTTCTGTTTCAGTCAGTTCAGTTGTGATTTTTTCTTTTTCCCAGTATAACCTTTGGTAGAGCTATGCTGGAGCTGCCTGCAGTGAATGATTGTGGTATGTAGAATTGAAAAGATAAAGGCTTTGTGGTGTTTGCTGTATTAAAGTTGAAGCCACCTGCTAAATTGCTTCTTTTATCTTTGGATTTCAAGTAGCTGCCTTGCTCAGGGCACTTTCTCACTTCCTCAAAGGGTGCATCCCGTAAGGAAAAAATTGTCTTCTGTGTTTGAAGTGTAACTTTATACGTACTGAAGAATGAAGTGAAATTGAGCTTGTTTGAGTAATGCTGCTGTACCGTCTCCAGGCTTCTCACACTTCATTCTGGAACTGGAATGGTCTTTAATTTTAGTGGTTTCGAACAGGCACAGACATAAAGTGAATGCACAGAGTAAGAATAATGATTTTGCTTTTGTTGAATGACTGTATGGATACCAACCCACTTAAAAAGGTAAAGAACAGGGATGGTGCATACAAATAGTTCTGCAAGTATATTAAACAAATATGTTTGAATCTACCAGGTCAGTGTCTGGATATTTAAAAAAAAAAAAAAAAAAGACTTGTTCATACATAGGCATGCATATGGATAAATAAAAATTAAAAGAAATAGCCAAAAAACGGTAAGAGTACAAAAGTCAAATGTGCAGCATTGTATATTGTGGCTTCTGACAGACCCTTTGTCCATTCTCAAAGCTGCCAGAGCTCCCCTTTGCACAAGCAAGTCCATATACAGGCACATTTAAGCAAGTGCATCTGACTTTCCTCCTGTGTCCTATGAAAGCCCCCACTGGGTTCAGTTCCTATTGTAATCCTTGTGCTAAATACCATGCAGAGTCACACTTGTGCCCAGCTTCTGAGGGGCCCTAGGTTCCTGGCAATAGCCATGCCTCCATGTTTTTTTCTTCGCTTTTCCTCCCCTAAGATGAGGAGAAAGGAGTATGCGAGCAGTTATAGTTGCCTAAAGTGCTGTCTCTCCTCTGGTTTCACCCTGATACCCAGCTGGGTACCTGGGAGTAGGGCTAAGATTTTGAGAACAGCTGTGGCTTCCTAACAGACATGTGGCTCCCTTCCAGTGATGTCCCATTGCCACCCCAGAAAGGGAATGGCTCGGGCTTCTGGTTTCCTCTCTCTGAAGAGTATCAAACACTCTGACTGCTGTTGCCCTTTCTCTTCTCACTCGCCCTTCTCCTCCCTTGCCTGGCAGAGGGAGAAGCTGAAGCTGAGTGGCTCCAGGACGCGGGTCTGTCTGACCTCCTCGGGGACCGTGCCTCCGAAAATGACAACATCGTGCTGCTCTCCACCCTGACCAAGACCCAGGCCGCTGCTGTGCAGCGGCGGCTGGACACCTACTCCCGGTCTCGGAGGAGGAAGAACAAGCATCCTGTGCGTGATGTCCGAGACATTTTTGGAGTGGTCAGCTCAGAGGTATGCTGGTGCAGTGGGGTCTCCTGAAAGACTTTGTTGCGTTGTGGTAGCTGACTTGGCTTTCTGGGTCTAGGGCTATTCTTATTTCCAAATAGAAGACTTCATCTCTTGAGCTGAAATGAAGCTGAGGTTGTAGAAATTCTGCATCCAGGTTGCAGCACTGAGAAGTTGCTAGAAAACCTGCAGATCCATAAGCATCCTAGAGACTGCTGGCAGACCTGTGTATAGTGCCTGCAGCCCTGCAGCCTTGTTGAGCACTGGTACTGTTTGGAGCCCTCTTGTGTTTTCTTTATTCCAGTGACGTGTTAAATCATTGATAACCAAAAAAAAGAGAACTTCATACGTTCAGTTCTGATAAGGTGACCTTGTACAGCTGGTAAGCCTGGAGAAAGGCTGGCCACTGTCCTCTTTTTTTTTTTTGTAGAGAATACATAACCATTAGCTTTTCAGCTGCTTTCCTGCTGTGCTGCTCCTCTTCTGGTTGTGGCCACAAGGTACAGTATCGTTATTTTTCCTAGGGCCTGCTGGAAAGTATCCCAATCACGGCTCCTTGTGACTTTTTCTACTTGGTCAAGTGTCTAGTCAGAATATAGTGAGCTTGAACAAGATCTACCTTTTTCAGTAGCGTGGGACCCTTGCTCTTTACCAGAACTGATTACTCCTTTTCCTCAGCCTGAGCCTCTTTGAAACTACTTTTACTACACTGAGATTAATTATACACAAATAATCCCTTGAATGCCTTAAGGGAATGACGGTAGCAGTCTGCAGCATCACTGGAAACTGCTGTGGTTGTGTTGGATGTAACTGCCCGGTGTTGAGGTGCAGATTGCTGCTTTACTGTGAATTGCACTGAGACAGTGTCACAGCTGATTCTCTTTTGCAGAGCGTTACTTGCATTCCTTCTTGAATGGGTAACAAAAAGATGATATTTCTGGAAGCACTTGTGCTTCAAGGTTGTCTTAAGTGCCTCAATTGAAATTAGGCAAGTTTTAAAACTTGCAGATTAAATAGAAGCCTGTTGAATCTCTTAAAATAATTTTACTTTCTATTGTATAGGAATAGAGATTTTTTGAGCTCTTAATCTTAAGTGTCCACTCACTAGGTTGCTAATATTTGTATTTGATAATTTGCATTTGATAAGCAGCTGAGATCAAACCTGATGCTTTAAAGCGATGTTTTGATATCATGAAGACATGTACAAAGATGCTAAAACTGCCTGTTTAAAATGCCTTAATTTAATTAGAAGTGAAACATTTTCTCACTTCTTACTTTGGGCAAGATCACTGGACTCTTTTCCAACTATGCTGCTGGAATTATTCATATTTTCTTTGGCTTCATTTTTTTAAAGCTTTGCAGTTGCCTCTGAGATCTACAGCAGAGGTCACTGAAGCAGAAAACAGTGCTGGTTTTTTCCCCTCCCGTTTTAATGAAAGTAAGAAAATGTATTTTAAATTAGCCCATTTGACTGTTTGTTCCTTCTTTGCTGAGTGGCCATCAGCTTAACCTCTGTATTCCTTGCTTGTCTTTTACAGTGTACACAAGGGCTGGTGTTTGCCCTCTGTATTTCATGGGAAGGGACAGATGCTCAGCTTAGGCAAATTGAGAGAGATTTCTATGTAAAATGATGAACTTCGAGACTTCAGGGTGTGATACAGGATGTAGGAGCTGAGCAGAAGAAGTCCTTTACCTTTGAGTGATTCCTGGAGCAATCCCAGAGGGAAGCAGGCTTTTGGATAATTTTCCATATTGGTTAGAAAAACTGTTGTCCCAGTTCCAGGCACAATTTTGGGGCTCTGAAGGACGTATTCAGGAACCATAGGCCAAAACAGGCCTGGTGTTGCTATAATACTTGCTCGAGGTATGTAGCAAAACATGATAAATTCTTTATTGCACAGAAGGATATTTGAAATCTTCACTTTCTAAGTGAGGAAACAAAAGTGCAAAAAAGTAAAGTTTTTTTTCCCACAGTCTCAGAAATTCCTGATTTGGACCCCAGATCCAGTATCTGTGCCTTTACTGCTTAGTCAGATTTTGGATGCTCCCCACTACTGACTGCTCTCTCAGTACGCTGGGAGCAGAATGTTTGAATGGGCTCTACCTGTTGAAGAAACTATGTTCAGCAAATTGAGCTTAAAGCTGATTCAGTTCAGCTGTGGCTAGAGTGGAAGCAGCTCAGGCTGTAAGAGTGCAGGCAGTGATGTGTCAGAGTAATTTGGATTTGTATTTCCATCAGTGTTTCAAGATGGATTTGCCATTTGCCTCCTGTCCACCTCTGTCATAAGCTACTCTCAGGCATCAAAGCTGCTGGCATTTCTATCAGAACCTTTCTACGTAGTTCCCCTGTATTACTCTTCAATACGGCCTGTTTACATGATAGCTGGATCTGGCATTAGTGTATGATGTGTGATTAAGCCAGATGCTAAATGACTTGGTTCTGCTTTCATGGCAGCTCACCAGTTGTGCACCTACTCCAAAGATATAGTACATCATCTGTGCAAACTAACTGGTTTTCTTCTGTTTGTGGTGACTTTGCACAGGTTTCTTTTAACTGTCAGTCCTCAGTCCACAACTCCATGTCATAAGCAGATTCTTGGAAAGTTGCTAACTTTTGATAATAGAATAAGCTTTCCTACATTCTAACTAGTACTAGCAAAAGTAAGGTTTTTATTAACAGAATTGCCTGCCAAATGCCTCCTTATACTTTTAAAGATTCAATTCTCTGGACATGAAGAGGTAGCTTACTATGAAGCCCATGAAGGGAAGCTTTTAGGTGCTGATGTCTACTTAGTATGTTCTTTCTCCTGAAAGATCTTGTGATCACAGGCAATGGGTAGACCCCATGCAGCTTGGTTGGTCCACTGTTTGTTAGCCCCTCAATGCATGAACTAAAAGGGGGAAATTGGCTAATGATTGCATGAAAGGAAGAATTGGCTTAATGATGTGCAAATTTGTGACGAATACTGTCTATGAGATAGTCATCCATTTTCCACCTGTCTGCCAAATCCTCTAATTATAATTCTTAATTTCAGAACAGTCTTGTAGCCCTGAGCTTGAGCAGCATTTTCTTAGACTAACAGACAATGTCAGGTGTGTGTTTTCTATCAAAATCAGGTTGTCTTATAATAACTTCTGTTTTGTCTAGGTAAGCATGTTCTGGTTTATTTTTCAGGAGTCAGCAGCAGAGAAAAAGGAGTCCAGCCCAGATCAGTTGTGGCACAATCTACGGACTTCAAATGTACAGAGAAGTAAGAAGGAAGTTTTAAAATGTAGAGTCAGACTGAACAGGCAGTAGGATCAGAAGTAGGGCTGAAACTGGAAGGGAAGTTATACTAATCTGGGGTCTGAAACATTGGCCTTGGTTGTGGGGGTTTTTTGGGTTTCTTTTGTTTTGTTTTTTTTAAATACATGGTTATCCACAGTTGTGGATTCAGTAAACTTTTCCAGGCTCTAGTGTTGTTATGAATTGCCACTCAAACTGATAACTGTAACTCTTTGAGAAAGCAACTAGAAGATGGAAGTAAAATCAGTCTAGCAAAGATCATATGGTGAAATCTTATGCACCATATGCAATTGTGTAAAGAGAAGTTAGCCATAGGTATGTCCTTTAATTTAAGGCCATGATCATGTCTTACCAGTGTTCTAGTGATTGTAGCTGTAATGTTATTACTGTAAGCTAATCTTACCCTATTGATCAGTCTCAGGACTGTGCTACGAGAACACTGTTTTCAAATGTTAATGTAGGATTTTTTAAAAGCAATGCTACGCAAATCTGTCTCAAACTGCTTTTTTAGCACACTTGTTTTCTAAGATTCACCCTTCTGGTTTTCTGAAATTCAAGACCATTTCTCCTCTGTAGCAGAAACCCAGGATTACTCCTGCCCAGTTCGAAACCCTGGAAAAGAGGAGGTGTTCAACATGGATGTTGCCTACTCAGAGCAAGCGGCTGTCCTGCTCAAGGGATCGTTCCTGTCTGAATCTAGGAAGTTAAAGGATGGAAATGCCCTAACTGTAAGCACTGAAGGAATTTTTCCTGTTAGAACTTACTAGTCTTTTCTTGTTGAGAGGGTTACAAGGCACTGGATTCAATTGTATGGCCAGCTCTTGGAAATGTCCTCTATGGATGGTGTTGCAATGGGTCTATATTAGGTAGGTATTTTTGGACAGGTAGTGCTGTTATCCTTGCAGTGTTGGGCAAGGATAACCATTGTGTAGTGGAGGGTCAAAAGAAGTAAGGCTTATGTGTGAAACTAGCTATTTTGATACAGATCTGGGTCATTTCCACTGAAAAGAGGAGAATAACTGGACTTTCTTACTTGTAATTCTAACAGTTTTCTTCTCCGCAAATGTACTGGACTGCTTCTAAAGTTCAAGTAGATTAGGGTGGCTGTCAGTCTGTCTTTAATTTAGATAAATTGGGATCTGCAATATGATATAAGAGCAATACTGAAAAGGGAAAATATTTATTCAGCTGTGGGTTAAGTTGGAGTAGTTTTAGGCATTTGTCTGGTGTTGAAAACAGGAGAATGAATAGATGCCTGGTTATGGTAAGGAATGATAAAAATGCAGCAAAACTTGATAATCAGTGAGATTAGTAGTAATAACTTGCACTGAACCTTTTGGGTGTGTGTGTTTTCCCTTAGAAATTTAAGATCCCCAAGGGTAGACTAGGAGTGACCAGGATTGGAGATCTATCTGCTCAGGACATGAAGAAGATCCCAACACTGGCCCTTATTGAACTAACAGCTCTCTGTGATATTCTGGGCTTTGAGCTGAAGAGAAACAAAGCACCAAAACTGAAAACAACAGGTTAGTTGTATGTCATCTTTTTTTTTTTTTTTTTTGGTGCCATTTTTTACAGTGACCTTCTCATAGGTTTGTGTTTCAAATGTTAGAACAGAGCGGGACTTTGATAAGAAACCTTGTGACAGATCTGTTTTCCTTTATCAGAATTTCTCCTGGAAGTCACTGGATCATGACATCAAGACCTAGCACCACATTTATGTCTGACTATCAAATGCACTTGTCCTGTTTAACTATTCCTCTCTTTTTCTCCAGTATCTACACTTAAAAATGTACCATCTTAGTCTGCAGTGGGGGATGTATCCCTTACACCTGGATTAGAGGTGATACAGACTTACAACATGTTGTTTCTGTTGTAGAGAAAAGACTCTTTGGAGTTCCACTTCACACCCTATTGGAAAATGACCAAAAACTGCTCCCCAACACCAAGGTCCCTCTGTTACTCCAGGCGGTAAGTTCTCTTCTGGTTTCATTCACACCTCTGATCCTCAGAGTCAGGAAGCCTTTGAGGCCTGTGATAAGGAAGGGCTGACTTCTCACCCTCTGTGCCTAAAAGCTTTCTTTTCCCCCACCTTTAATAGCTGCTGTCCTGCTTGGAAAAGAGAGGACTTGAAACAGAGGGCATTTTGAGAGTTTCTGGGTCCCAGACCAGAATCAAGGTAGGAGCTCTTTAGTAGCATTCAAAGGTGTCAGAGGTGATCAGGAAGCATATTGCTGAAGCAAGTATCTAAATAACTGGAATTGTCTCGTCTCCCTTCCCAATACAACTAGAAATGTCCGTTGCTGGGAAATCTGGGAGTGTCTGCTGTGAGGGTCTCTGCACTCTTTGGACTTGATGGGTTGCCCTCCTAGTGCTCAGCTACAAAATTTCCCTTGTAGTTGCTTATTAAAGCATGTGATAAATTCCATCTTTTTAATAGAGTCTGGAACAGAAGCTAGAAAGGGACTTCTATACTGGCCTTTTCCGCTGGGATGAAGTCCACCAGAATGATGTATCGGGGCTACTGAAAAGGTTCATCAGAGAGCTGCCGGCCCCGCTGCTGACTGCAGAGTACCTCCCTGCTTTTGCTGCTGTACAGAGTGAGTCCCTGCTTTGGCTGTTTAGCATCAGTTTGCGGGTTTTCTGGCAAAGCTCTACTGGTCTTGGGCTCTCCTGTCAGGTGTGTTGGGAGCCTGTGGATTTGGTGGGAGTACAGAGCACGATATGAACTGTACCCAAGCTCAGAGTGCAGGGTGCTACGTGTACTATTACATATCAGCCTGAGAGTCGTCGTCGCCGGTGCGTGGTTGCATACATCTTTGTGTACGAACGCTGTCCTGGGATCTTAAGTTACGTTGTGTCATTTGAGGCTGCGAGGTTGCTACCATGAATTAGGACAAATCAATAAATAATGACATGTAGGCTGAGTTGTGGCAGCTGACCAGTGTGCATGGTCTTGGCTTGTCTGCAGGTAACGCAGTGTTCTGCAAGCACCTTATTTTGAGGTTTGTGACTCAACAGATGGTTTGAATGTGTTAAGCTAACTGTTTTAATTGCACAACTGGTTTTGTTCAAGAAATGGGGAATAATGGGGTCTTTTGATATCCTTGAAGGGCGTCAGACTTGCTGGTAGTCTGTGTATTCTGAAGCAAATCAGCCAGTCTTCTGAAACATAGGTAGTTCACTTCATAAGGGCAGTATGAGCTTGATTTACTTCTGTAAAACAAGGTCTCAAATCCTAGATGACAAACACTACAGTAAGTAATTGCCTTATTCCTTGGGGAATTCCCATGCTTAAAAAGAATGGTGTCAGGAGCCTGAATCCTCTGTCCTGTTGTTGCTCTCCCTCTCTAGGTATTCCAGACCTGAAGCAAAGATTGCAAGCTCTAAACCTCCTGATCCTGATTCTGCCAGAACCCAACAGAAACACTCTAAAGGTAACTACCTGTTCTGGATTTAACTGGAAAAACGATCTCCTTCCAGGTTTTTATTCAAGGAAACTCTATCAGCTTTTGTAAATAATACACATCATGCTATTTGGTTTTATTTCACTGACTTGAGAATGGAAACCAATGATGGGGGAAGCAGGCAAACCTCAAGGCTGTGCAGTGAACGTAAGCTGTAAGCACAGTCTGCCTTTTGGGTACAAATTTAAGAGCAGTAGGAATCCATGTGGTCCTGGAGCGTCCTGTTTAGAAACATGCTCGTCCTCTTCAGTGTGTTAAAGCACTTCACTATGGAGTGAAAGATGTATGGGTCTTACATTGTATGTGGGCATGCTAAGGTATTGGGAAAGAAATTCAGTCTTTTGGTTCATGGTTTGTGGTATTGTTGTCATCTATGAAAGACAGTTTCAATTAAAAAAAAAACAAAAACAAAAAAAACCCAAACAAACAAAAACCCAACTACTAAGCTTACAACTTCCTACCCTTTTCTGATAAAAAGGCATTTCAAATCCTTTTACCTACTACTTTTTGAAAGAATAAATGCTGATGGGATCAGCTTTGCAGGCAGTGCACAACTTCTGCCTTTCTGTGCTTTATAAGAACTGTGGTGGTTGCTGCTGCCATTTTGTTTGTTTGTTTGTTTTTTTCTTTCCCCCTCCTGAGTAATTCAGCTTCCAGGTAATAAAGGCAAGGCTGACTTAGCACCCTGCAAACTTTATTTAGGGTGCTGGAATACGTAATCCAGTCAAAGATGATCTGTCGTGCATCATGGCTTTGGTGGAAGCATGAAGCAGAAGAGATGGTCCAAAAGGGTTTATTTTTCCACATCTGGGAATAGCTTTGAGTGGATACTGGGGGAAGCGGGGGGTGCCATCTCTGGATTCTGTAACTGCTATGACTGGACTTTGTAAATTGCCACCTGCCAAGGAGCTCATCTACTTCCCACAGCTCTCCTGATTCATGAATGCTGGACAAACCATCTCTCTGCCTGGTATGGTTATTTGGTGCTATCCTGATATTAGAAATTGCTCACTGAACTTCCTGGCTGGACAAATAGGATTAGCTCATGGATATAAAAAAAAAAAAAGCTAATTAAATGATCTCTCCAGCAATTGCCACAGTAGTTTCTTGAGCATTAGCAATGGATGTCCTAAGTCTCTTCCCCTCTCTTTAGGCTCTACTTGAGTTTCTCAGCAAAGTGGTTGCCAGGGAGAACAACAACAAAATGAACCTCTGGAATGTTTCCACAGTCATGGCCCCAAACCTCTTCATGCACAAGGGGCTGCCAAACAAGATCCCTGAAGGGAAGGAGAAACAGCTGGCAGAAGGGGCAGCTGATGTTGTGCGGACGATGATCCATTACCAGGATTTGCTCTGGACAGTAAGTTGCCCAGGTGTTTTGCGGTATGGTGTAGCAGTGTCTTGGTCTGGTTAGAATTGGAATAGGGGAAGGGATAATCTTGGAAATTTCAGAGGAGTTAAATGTCTGGAGGCAAAATCTTTGGCTGAATTTCAAGACTACTTGTTTTCAAGGTATATAGATATTTTGTCTATTTAAGGAGCTTCATAAAGTGATGTTTAAGTTCTTAAATGGCATCTTCATCTCTGCTTGATTTGTTTTAATTCCTGTTTCCTCCCTTCTCCGCTGCCCAGGTGTCCTCTTTTCTGGTAGCTCAAGTGAGAAAGCTGAATGAAAGCAATAGCAAAAGGTACCAGTTCTGCGACAAACGAATTAAGAATTTGTTGCGGAAGATTCATGCTGATAAAGACAAGGTGGAGAAGAACCAGGCAGAGGTGAGTTAGGGCTTGGAAAAACTGAGCCCTTTCATAACAGTGTCAAATGCTTTCATAAAAACTTGGAAAACTGTAAGGAGTGATGCTCATTACAGAGCAAGAGGGAGAAAAATCTGCAGAACAATGAGAAACCATTTCCCAAACCCTTTTGGCCAGGTTGTGGCAAAAATTGATCCCAACAATAAGACTGCTAAATAAGTTTCAGGCTACAAAACACTTAGTTAAGATGCTGCATGGTTGCAGATGAGGGGGGAAGAGACCAAGAGTGGAAATGCTGGTCTTTACCTTGCATGAAGAGCAGAATTCATATGGCTCTAGGTGTCCCATGTGTTTATATCCCATGATAAAGGCAGACTTATTTTCATGAACTTAAAGCAAAAATTTATACTATTACAGCAGTATAAAAATACATTTTGCATCTGATTTTCTTTTTCCTCCATAATGCTGCTGATCTGTATGGGAGGGTTTGAGGACGAGGTTCTTGCTACTTAAAAGGAGAGAAGTAAGTTCCCTGATAAATGAAATGGCTCTACTCCTTCTTGTGTTGGTGCGGACTGAGATTTTTAAACAGATGTTGCTACTAGATCTATTTGAGTGTCAAAGTTGGGAAAAGATCCTTGGAGTCATTCTACATTTGTTTTTTTGGTTGCCACTGTTAGTTGAATAAGCGTGGGTCTGCAGGTGCTAGGTTACGTCATGCAGTGCTGGATTTTAAGTATTGCATAGCAGTGGTGGTGCAACTGGGATGCTTTAAGGGCACGAGCTAGGTGGAGTTTGCAGATAGAAATAATATGTAGAGAGCTTGAATATGCAGACCTGAAGAAGAGTTTGTGTTCTCACAAGTCAGTACATCCTCCTTTCTATACCAACTGGGCTCCTGAAATGATGTCTGCCTAAAATTTCGCTGGTTAAAGTGGCATGTCACTGTTGAAGGTGCTGTCATTTCAGAGAGGACAACTACTGTTTAGGCAAACAGATGACCCGATGCTTAGAACAGTGCTAACACTATTTCCTAACAGTCTTGGTGTTCTGCACTGTTTTTGCAGAAGACTCAGAATTGCAAAATTAGCTTGCTGCAGATCAGACCCCATTAGAACAGTTCAACGTGCTCCACAAAAGTTCTTGAGAAGTTACTTCATGAGGGAGTTGATGAAAACAGTCTTAAGAAAATAGCACTTGAACTCTGCTCTGTGATGGCTCAGAGCTTCCTTTTTTTTGAAACTACCTTTCTGAAATTCAGTACTCTGCAATTCAGTTGTCTAAACTACTTTTTCAGTCATTTAAATTAATTCCAGAGAAGCCTATCAGACTTGTGCAAAACAGTTTGTCAAAATTTATTCTGGTAAATCCTATTTTCATCAAAGCTTGTGTCGCTTCTGGTGCCAGTGCTGTATTTGAACAGCAGAGAGCACCAGCGCATGCTGATGGAGAGCGGTGCTAATGCAAGCACTAATGATTTGTTTATAATGCTCACCTTGATACTTCTATAAGCTTCCAGCCTGGAGTATGTGTGGGATAAGAAACAAACCTAAATTCTCTGAACAGCTGCCTGGATAGGTTTAATTCTCCACACTCTCCGATCGATTTTGAAACTTGATGTTTTAGCTGATAAAAGTCTGTCTTTAAGCACTTTCTTCTTTTTGCCTCTGCCTGCCTTGTTCAGCCTTCCAAGATTGTGAAGGTCCATGCTTCGCTTCTCCTGAAGGATTCGCTAGAGGTGCATTTGAACAATGCAACAAGAGTTGCTGATGTCTTGAGGCAATTTCAGAAGAACCTGTGCCAGAACGGCTGGAACATTGTTAACACTGTCAACCTCCTCAAGTGGTAAATGGCTTTTTCTCTGCTTAAAAAAAAAAAAAAAAAAAAAAAAAGTACTAGGTGGTCTAGTTGCTGGTTTCTGTCTTCTGGCAGAGCTGCTGTGGTGGCAGTGAGCTGTTAGGAGACTGTTCTCTGCTCTTCTATTCTAAGCTTTGGAAATAGTTTGCTGGATGGGGCGAGCAAATGTTAGTTCAACTGATTCCATCACTGTGCTCAGGCTGTTGGGAGGTCAGTAGTCCCCTCTGGGCTGCTGGACAGCAAGCGAACTTTAGCAGTATGTGCAAAGCCTTGCTGAATGGAAGGGAAAGTGGAATAACATTGACCCTGCAAAACAAACCCTCTCTAGCTCTCCTGCAGAAAAACATCACCCGTGCAAATTATTTGCCTGGAGTAGTATTTCCAGCATGCATATGTTAATATAGGGATTTCCAAAAATAAGCTCTGTGGTTCCCTCCTATGCTCGCTCCAGTGGTGAATTGCTGAAATAACCCAAAAAATGAACAGAAGAATTCCTGCCCCGCTCTGTCACCATGCCTGCAGACTGTATTTAGTAGGTAAAGTGTTTGTTCATCTCCTGACTGTGTCCTTGGGCAGCAAATGCCTAAACAAGGAGGGTGGATGGGAAGTTGGCTCAATATGGGTCAGCTGGTATCTCACTAACAAGCTACTACAGATGCCTAAGTCTTCCTGCAGATGAGCTTCTCTTGAACAGGCCATCAGCTCTAGAGGAATGCTGCCAGTGAACTTTGGTATTTATGCCTGTAGTCTTCCTATTGAAAAGTTAGTGTTTGCCTATAGTGCACTTCTCGCTAACAGCGAGGAATATCTGCCTTGTATTCTTTTTTCCAGTTTGGGGTGTGCTTTTCAACAGCTGCACTGTTCAGGAGGATCAGCAAGGTCTCTGTACCATGGCCTCTTGCTTCCTTGACCATTGGTGGCCTCTGAACCATAAGCAATTCTTCTGGAAGAAACATTACTAAACTACCTAACCTGCCTTTCACAGAGCTTTGTTAACTTCAGTGTGTTTTTCTTTCTGCAGTAACAACTCAATGGAGTGCACAAACTTGCTCCTGTATGAAGTGGGAGGCAATATTGGTAAGTCTGGGTGGCAACTGAAAATAAGGACTCCGGTATCCAGTTTTTATGCTTAACTTGCCTTAGGAGGGAGTTATAAAAAGGATGAGATTTGGAGGGGGGCTCCAAAAGTTAGAAGGCAAATGAACAAGTGTGGGTTAACCTCACCTACAACAAAAAGCACCTGTCAAAGCTCTTGTGTTGATCGTTCACATGCCTTCCAGCCATCACTGCAAAGCCTTTATAGTGCAAGTATGTGGGAAGGTTGAAGCCTGGACTTCCAAAAGTACTAATGGATCTTATTCAGAAGCTGCCTTTCAAGGAAGGTGGAAACTAAAAGAGTCCAGAAGTCTTGAGGACAGAGACATGCAAAACTTTGTCCATCTTAAAAACAAACCAACCTCCAGTTCTGTTAAACATACTGTGTTAAACTCCCTCTCCCCTCAACGATAAAGGTTTGTGTTTGGAATTAAGTGTAGAACTTAAGGTGAATGTAGTTTATGGTTTTAAGTAAAAGGCAACTTCATCCTATGCTACTAGGCTTTTAATTGGGTGCTTCTTATCTGGGCTTTAAGTGTAGTAGGCTGGCACATGGCATCTGTATTAATGACTCCAGCTCCAGGTGTGAATTCTGTCTGCCTTCATGAACTTTCTGACAGAAGAACCCATACTAACTTGGGTGGACGTTTCTCAAATCATGTAGTTAAACAAGTTGATGATGTTCATTAGTCACTGATTTCCACTCATCATTAGGATAATGTCATCAAATAGAGAGGAGACTTAAATAATATGATTGCAGCAGCAGATTAGGGGTGTCTGAAAATGGAAAGGAATTCTTATGCCCTGTTACAGCTGCTTCTGGAGACTGTCGGTTACTGGAGTGCTTTGGCTGCCTCTTATTATTTCTCTTAGTAGCATCTGTAGAAGAAAATCTTTGTCATTGGAAACAATTCAGTCTCTGGATTTGATCGCTAACATATTTCATTACGGTTTTCAAGTGCTAAAGTTATTGGGTATTAAAGTTAGAGTACCCTTCCGCAAAGATCAAAGCTTGGGTTTAGTATAGTTTTAAGAAACATATATTTATTTTAACATAAATAACTAGAACTTTTCCAGATTTGTGGAAACACTTTTGAATGGTTGTGATATTGAAATTAATGTGAACAAATGTCAGTTTTTAGGGGGAAAAAAACCAACACACACCCCCCAACCTAGCAATTATAGGACTAAGGATATAAGAAATGCTTTTTTTCTGAATCTCTTGTTTTGACAGGTGAACATTGTCTGGACCCAGACACTTACCTCTTAGACTTGTACCACATCAATCCGCATGCTGAGTGGATAATTAAGCAAAACCCATCTTATCCTCGCATGTATTAAGGAAAGCATGAGCAAAAGGAAGCATTTGGCTGAAGTGTTTGGAAGGCGTGGGAAAGCTGTAGAGATGTTCCTGGTATAGTCACAGACTGGACAATGCTTGTGTCTTTGAAGGAAAAACAGCTTTATTTACTACTTCCATGACAGCTGGCTGTGAGAGTACACTACCCTACATGCTAACGGGGGTGTTGATAACAAGCAGCAATTATCATTATGTAGCAGAATTTGCAGAGGGTATGATTATTCTTAAACAAAATATCCCCCCCAAACAAACCCTGCAAACAAATCTACAGTGGTTGTGCAGCAAAGATGGAACATAAGAGGAGAAACATCTGGTAGAAGACATCTGTTTCTTCTGGATTTGCTCTCTCTTTTGATCACATCCACATTTTGGACGAGAGACAGTCAAATGCTGCAGTGGTACTAGTGACATCCCTTGGTGAGATCCACTATTGACCGTTGCACATCACCAGAAGAAGTTGCGATCATGGGTTTCTCTAATAAGATACTGTTACATTCTTCGAAGAATGAAAAAAGGATGCTTCCAAAAAGGCCAGATGGGATGGAAGGCCAACATCCTGTATTTAATGACTACAGTTAAATACATATATGCAACACAAGAAAATAACTTTCCTTGGAAAAAAGTATGGGATGGACAGCAGCCTTTCAAATGTACAGTGTGATAGGAGAGATGCCTGTCCCATACAGCTCTCCTGGTAATACAAAACCAAATGTACAGGTTGCCATTGATGAGAGTAAAACATGCATTTATTTTGCTGGACAACCTATATATCAATGGATAACCAAGGAAATATTCTGAAGTTCATTTGAGATTAGTAATCTGACCTGGCCACATGAACTAAACTTCTTTTTTGGAAGACTCTGTGTGAACGTGTCAGTTTAAAAACAAAACAAAACCCCTAAGATGTGCAGTGTCTGAAATAAGGGGACTGTGCCTGTGTCTGGTCACACAGTGGGTACTGAATTGAGCCTTTACTGCTCTGACTGCACATTTTCATCCTGCACAGCCCAGCGTGATCGCTGTGGTCTGGGGAGAGACAAGGGTAGAGCAGAACGCTTGCACCTCACATCACTGCATAATCGTCATACAACCTCAGCTCAAATTGGACTGTGCTTGTGGAAGAGGAGTGCAGAAGTACTGTTTTCTGTTGTGGTGATGCTGAAATACCTCACGTGAGGGAGCCTACTACGTAGTTACAGGGGGTGGAACAAGCACTGTTTCTGAAAATCCTGATGTCTTTTTTTTTTTTATATACTGTTTTTAAACACTGTTGGATATTTATTCATGTGGCAGAAGCAGGGCCGCCCTGCAAGTGTATACTCCCAAGTATTTCATTTGCTAAATCCTAGCTGCACTAGTGACAATCTCCAGTGTTATTTCTGTTGTTAAATGAATTTGTTTCCGTTGCAGTCTGAACTGTCCCTCCTCTGCTTTTTTCCCCCAGGCTGATGTGTAGCTATCCCTATTCATTATCTCAGAGTCTTAGTTTCTATTGTAAGGGCACTTCATTCTGTGGTCTGTCTGTGTTTCTAACCTGTTGTGGATACTGTGTGAGTGGTGCTGATGTCTTGAAATGATGTGTATAATAGAGAGTGTCTACTTTTTTTGGTTGAGATGATACAGGTGCACTGACTGGTGGGATCATCTTCATAGCTGTCTTTTTAAGAACCCATAATAGAAACTTGCAAAAAAAACCATCTCCCAACCCTAACCCAGAACCCTAATGTCAAGACTTCTTGAGGTGCCTCTGTTTTACAGGGTTTACATTGTGCCTAAAAGGGCCTGATTCTTGTCCTTGAGGATGGGTGATCTGTGTCTCTTGAAAATCAAGCTGCTTTAAAATTGGGCATTAAAAATCGATGGTACCTATTCCCTCATCACTTCTGGAAATCTTTGTTGCAGTGATGGAGCTTAGCAAAGAGCAAATGCTAGAGATGCGATACTCTAAGTAATACCTAACACATAACGATATCAGTGTAAGCTCAAAGGATCATCTGTAAGTTAAATTGCATCCCTGCAAATCCCATAATGCTGCATTTTTTGCACCCGTCATATGCTGGATATTTTATTAAACATACTGGCTTCCATATGTACGAGGGGAAAACACTACATCGCTGCTTCTGTAAACAACAAATGAGTGGTTTTTTTCTGAACACCAAACAATGTGAATCAGTGCTGTGAAAAACAAGGTTGGTGGGAGGTTCTCATGAGGCAGATATCAGTTCTAAATATGAAAGGAAATGTAAAAAAAAAAAAAAAAAAAACAAACAAAAAAACAAAACCTCTTTCCAGATGATGGATATGCTTTTTTATTTTTCTTTCCTATCTTTGTACCAAAAAGTATGAATTTTTTCAGTACTGATGTGCAACCTACTTCTGAATGCTAGCTTTTAATAACTTTTAAAATAAATTTTTAATTCTGTATTTAAAATTCATTTATTCAATGAAACAATAAAAATGTAGTAAAATCTCTTGGCTCCAGTTTCATTAGTGGCTGAGAATAAGTTAGCACGGTAAATGGTACCACGTCTGTGAATGCCAGCAGGATTTGCCTCATGCCTGTAGAGGGATGTACCTGGGGTCTAGGTGAGCTTGACAAGAGTTTTGTGTTACAGCTTCAGGAGAATTTCCTCTTCAGATGATCCTATGGGGTAACTGCATGAGAACGATCCAGGAGGAGGAAGAGGAGGTCAGTGTTGGGTATAGAAAGCCCAGAGAAAGGTTGACAGGGGGTGAAGGTCTGTTTGTGAGCACCAAGGATTAGTGACTTCTGAAGGAAGAGGAGCTGTTAAAGATTTAAGCTTGAGGAAGGATGTCCATATCCCACGAGAAATCCCCTTCCCACCCTCTCAGTCCCTTCTCAACCAGGCTGTGCTCAGTGACATATGTGCTGGGAGGACTAGTCAAGTTGGCCAAGAATAATAGGAATCCAGTCTGAATCTCTAGTTAAATTATGACTAGTATTTTAGTGTTCAACAGTCAGTGATGAAATGTGGCATAAATCCACTGCTGTTTGTTTAAAAACAGTAACAGCAGCAGCCTGTCCAGTATTGCTGATAGAAAAGCAGGACTTGCTATCCTATCCAGAAGCAAAAGGAAAGGGGGGAAGATCCAAGCAGCTTTAGAAAGCTTTCAGAGCAATTATCTGAGGAAAACACCAGCTTATCAAACTCATTTTACCCATTCATCTTCAGTAGTATCAAAGTGCTAATCTGTCCTATCCCCAAGGGCTTTTTTTGATTGATCATTACACAGCTATCTCCCCTGCTCAGAACAAAAGCCCAGTATTTATTCTGTATGCAACTTAAAGTCGGGTGTGCTGAGATAACAGGACATAGCATAAAAGAATCTTGCAAATGCTGGTTAAACATATTTGTGGATGAAGTGGAACTGAAATACTACACATTAAAAAATAAGTAATCTGCTTCAGGAAAAAATGTTTGCAGAAGTCCAGGGGTCTTCACAGGAACAAATGAAGCTTCAGCTCTTGGGGAGAAATGCCATAGGAAAACAACTAAATGCACTTCATGGAGCAAAGTAAGTAAATGACAGAAAATACTGTTGTAAACAAAATACAGCTGCATTTGATTAAATCTATTTCTTTTCCCTAGTGCACTCCCCAGTGTGGAAAACAAGACAAATGACATCTGTGTTTTTGCATGCTGAGAGAATGAAACTTTAAAATTCTCTCCAAATCCTGTCTGGTCTTGATTGCACACGGGGGTTGCATATGTCTTCACCTTGGGGGGGAAAAGTAAGAGGCCGTAGTTCAATACTTCAAGTTACTAGAAAAGAGAATTTGTAGCTGCGCTGACTTAGCAGCTAGGAAATGGCCGTCACAGGATCAGTTCCTATAGTCTTCCCCTGCCATCTCTACTCCCTACAAACTCAGGCTTGTATGCTTTTCGTTTTGGTGTGGTGACAAGCATTTTCTTTCCCAAAGCAGCTCTTCATTGGCTGTCCCTTCCTAATGCCTTGTTGTCCAGGGGAAGGCAGATGACCTCATCTGCCAAGGCGCTTCTCCCCAGCACCCGGACCTGGCAGGATCCACTGAGCTCAAGGAGTTGAAGTTTTTTTCCCCACACTATGTTCTGTCATCTAGCTCTATCCAAAGGCTTGTCTAAAGGATGGGGGTGGCGGGAGGAAATTCCTTTTATCCTTAGTCCTTGGAAGGGAATTTGAAGTGGTGATGTTTTCACCTACCTGACCCTCTTCGCTGTCCCTGCTTGCCTGGCTGGTGAGGTTGAAGGAGTAATTAACTAGGGGATAAAGGAAGAAAAGAGGAAGAAAACCAACAGAAACAGAGAACGTAGGTGTACCCGTGTGGGTTGTTTGGGTTTTTGTTTGTTTTGCAGGGTTTGGAAGAGATGCACATGAGCTCTGCTGTTCTCTCCTCGCTCATCCCAAACCTTGCTCTTGGCAGGCTGCCATAGAAACTTGCTCCTGTGGTTCGCTATCCTTTGCAGGCTGAAAACCAAAGGCTGGTTTCTCTTAACCTTCAGCTTTTGCTAGCTTGCTCCTTCTGTGCTGAGAGGGTGACATGAGTCTTCAGTACTGAATGTACTTCATGTTGGTCCATGCGTGTGGATGGATGCTCCAAGCTGTGCATGCACTGCTTTTGACTTGTGTTGAAACTGAATCTTTTGAGCCTTACCCAGAGTTTTAAAAGGCCTGAGGAGTATGGTTATATGTAACCCACCTGTGTTACCTCTTGTCTCAGCTCTTTTTATGTACCTAGTCAGTGCAAGCAAGACAGTTGCTTTTATCTGTGTTGATGACTCTGTAGTAAGCATTCTCTGGACACAAGAGGCAGTCAGAAAGTGGGATAATTTTACTTTTAACAAACCAGCAGAGCTGGCTCAGGGTTTCAAGAGAGACAATTAAAAATATTGCATTGTTTTCTTCAAAAGCACAAATAGACCTGGGGGTTCCCTAATAGCTCTCCTGATTCTGCACTGTGCTCTCGGAGCATGTTGTTGTGGGTTGCATTTATTATGAGCCACTTATTATCCCTAATTATTTAGCAGGGGGGAGGTCTCTTACTAACAGGCGAATTTGTGACTTGATGAACACTCAGCTGTCTGTATTTAAGATAAAATTACTGTAATTAACAAATCGATCAACCCTACTTTGACTTTGCCTGGCTGGGACAGAACAAATGGGCTAAATGAGACCGATTTAGTACAAAGGTAGAGAAAGGGGTTTGCAGACCTCAGGATACACAGGCTTAAAGCTTTTTTTTCCTCCCACACACTGCTTTTAATGGTAATGTCACATAATTGTCTCTTGTTAGATAATTTTGTCTCCAACAAAAAGCACTCACGCTGCGCTTTCTTCAGCTCAGCCCAGCAAGGCAGAGTCACGGTGCCTGAATAGCCAGGTGGGTTGTTTTGTTACAACCTAAACTTCAAGCTGGGGGTGGGTTGGATTCTCTGGGTGCTGTGCTCTCTTGTGACTCTTACCTGGTTGTTTGCAGAACTTATGTCTTTGAGAGCAAGATTAATGCCTCAGGTTGTCTTATGGTTGGCAGATGTTGCCTGCTCTGACTCCCCCAGCTGCTTCTCTTCATGTTGCTTTGCTGTTCGAGGGTATATGTGCTTCTAGCCCTGGCCAATCCTTCCAGCTCTCTGGTGTGGGAAGAACTTGTCCCCAGCTCTTATTCCAGGTAATTTGTGCCTGCTAGCAGTTGTTCACGTAGGAAAGGAAGTTAAATAAGTGTTCTGCAGCTGCAGTTTTGCCCTGGGTTTCTGGAGAGGCATCTCTCAGGCGGCACCTAGCATGTCCTAAGTGTGTTGAAATAGCACAGGGTGTGGAATAGTCACTGGGCTTTGAATGCGTGCCCTGACTTAGTTGATGGTAGTTTCCTGATTAAAACAACACTTGGAGCCCCGTGCTGACTAGAAAGCATTCAGCTACAGAAATTTGTCCCTGTCGAAGCTTTTGAGGTATGTCTGTGCACTCTGGCAAGCACACTCTGCATCTGTTGTCAGCCCATCCTCACTGCCTTGTCACTCCAGGATTGTGTGGCATCTGCACATGTATCTAAGGTGATTCTGTTAAGTAGACAAGATACTGGAGGGCCAAGAAGATGCTCTCCATTTCACTGTATGCTGCTGTCCTGTGAAATAAACTGATAAAGTGTAGATCTGCTACAGAGGAAGAAACCAGCTCTGGCTGTCAGTATGAAAATGGGGAGGGTAACTAAGTGCCTTCCCTGAGAGATGGGGCTGTCCCCGTGATTGACTCTGTGAAGGACAGATCTGGCCATGATGGAGGGAGAGACTGTCCCAGTTACAAAATGGGGTTACTTTAGCATCAGCTGGTTGCTCTTACAGGAGGATGAAGATGTCTATGGGGGAAGCTGGTGCTCCTTGCCAACGATGGTGGTTCTTGCTACACCTACTCATCTGGCACAAGAGGGGTTTGCTTACACATGCTGTGTAAGAAAATCACGGTCAAATTTATTTCAACAGATTGTTAAAAAAGTAATCTGTAAGTGCTTCAAGAGACTGGAACTGCTTAACGTGGGGAGTCGTTTTCGTCCCATCCCTTTTTTGCATATGCCAGTGGGGAGGTTTATCCTTGCTGTGCTCATACCCACAGGCAGGCAGCAGCTGCGGTGTGATAAGGGTATTATGTCTGATGGATAAATGGGTGCCAGAGGTTGTCTGGCTTGGTCTGTGATGCCAGTGGCTCAACATTTCAGAGGGCCTCGTTTTCGCCACCTTGTTCTGTGGTGTGTGTGGCTGCCCTCCATTTTGGAGGCTGGTTGTGCCTGTTGGGTGTTTTGCTGCTCTTCTCCGATCCTGTCCATTGCTCTCCATTGGACATTTCCTCCATCCAGCTCCGGAGACATCCCTGGCTGGAGGGGACAGTGAGTTACTGCTGTAACTGTCACATACATGCAAGGAAAACCCGTGTTGAACCGTCAAAGGCAGAGCCAAGAGCATTCGAAAGCTTCATTAGCCAGGCTTTGTTCTGACGGCGCAGTCAGGCGGGGAAATAATGCTGTGAGTGTTATCAGCCATGTGCAGGAGGTGGTTGCGTAGCAACCCCGATTGGGGTACCGCGCTGCTTTTCCGACAGGAAAAAGAAATACTCATTTTCTTCAATTTAGAGGCATTGCAAACAGGAATACATTATCGACGAAGGATTCACTTAGGTTTTACATCTCGTAAAGAGATGGCAGGCGGTGTTGGCCTCGTTTTAGTATCGTGTAAGTGCAAACTCACAAGTTAAACGAACCTGGGATAATCTAGGTTTTGTTTGTATTTTCAGTTGCTGTTTTTCATCCCTTTGTCCTGCTGGGGCTCAAAATGGGATGAGGACTGGAAATTTCATTGCTCCTTTCAGACCTCATGTAAAAGCATCTCCAGGGAGCCCTCCTTGGTATCATGTTGATTATTACAGGTGAGAAAGGTGACCGTGTTCCCTCTTCCCTCCGAGCCCTGTTTAGAGAGTAAAGTGCAGAAGGGGGGTGGTTCTGCTACTGCATCTCCATGTCAGGCTGGAGAAGTGGTCAGGCTTCAGAGCCCCTGCAAACCTGCCATACCTGGGAGGCTGTTAAGGAGCATTGGATGTATGGATAGGAAATAGGTTCACCAACCTGCTTCTTGTCCAGAATCCTAGAGGGTGAGATTGAGGTAAACGGAGACTGTCCAGGATTGTTTTGAAGAGTAGCATGATTATGTGGCACAAGAAACTGAGTCCCAGCACTAAGGAGTGGGATTGCCAAGTGTGCAGTTGGATGGGGCATCCCATCGTCTCCCTGTCATGCTGCAGCTCTAGCTGTTTCCCACAGAGGGGGCACAAAGAGCTTTTTCAAACTTCAGCTTTGGTGTATATTGTGTAATAACAGCAGTGGGGTAAAGGCAGTCCAAGTCCACCCTGAAAGAGGTATTGGATTGCTGAGACGTGGGCATCCCTAATGAACCTGTCTAGATTTGGTGACTAGGTACAGGGCAGCACACTAGCCACATGCCGTTCATCTGGACAATGTGTCTGACTTTCCAAACAAACTTGCACGGACTGGAGCATCTGCCCTTGTACACTCCTCTCTGGGTGCCTAAGACAGTGCTAGCACAGAAAGGGCATGCCTGAGTGCTACCAAGGGAAGATATTAAATAGGGAATTAACAACTACAGAATATTTATTGTGCTTCTGCAGCTCTGTACAGTAATGTGGAAATTACTATTTTATTTTTTGTTCAGCTGTTAATATCTGTATTGCCAGGGTGTGCAGATAACAACAGAAGGGTGCTGGTATTGGCAGTGAGATTTGGGATCTGTGGTGGAGGAGATCTGAAACGAACATCCTCTGTGTGGTCTTCACCTATTGAGAAAGTGGAGGCATTTTCTTACACTGATTAGCCAGTGCATCAAGTGACAGCAAGTAGAAAGAATATTATTTGTACATTGTGAAACTCCTTTCTTTGCTCTGTCCTCGAACTTCAGTCTTTCAATATTGAACAATAATACATCTTCCCTTCTCATTAGCAATTCAGTTTGCAGACTGATTCAGATTAACTTGGACTTTCACTGTATTAAACACTTTAAGAATAAAACATCAGAGCTCAGGATGTTTATGAAAAGCAATTTCCTCAATGCCAGGCAGTTTAATAACTCTACAGCCATGGCATTCAGGCTCATTTATTTTAAGCTATGTTTCCAAACTGTGATGGGTCAATAATAAATAAGGCACTGGGGCAGATTTTGCATGGAAGAGAGCTCATTTCAAAGAAAAGAACACCGGCAAGTTCAGTCGGGAGTGCAGAGAATAATGTAACTCCTAGGTCTGCCAAATTTAAGGCTCATTTGAGAAAGAAAATCTTCTCATAATCAATATTTCCCTGTTGAACTATGGGCAGCAAGTGAAAATTTGGAGTGTATATGGCAAAATTGAAAATTTTGCTCCTCTCTCATCCAAACAGTTTTGTTTCTTGTAACAGTAAAATTGTTCTTCTGTGTATCGGTCTGGATTTTTCCTTTAATCAAGTTCATGGTGGAGAGAGGCATGTAGCCCCAGGCAGTCTTTTGCACCTGAGACCTCAGACCTATTCAAGCAATAAATACACACATCACAGTGTGTTTCAAAGGACTTGTTAAAAATATTGGAAATCAGTATCTTGTAGGAAACAAAGTGAGTTAATACTATTTGTTGAAAACACCTTTTACAAACCACGTGGGACGCTGAGCAGGTCAACTGGAATGTGTAACAACATTCACCTATCTCCTGCTTCCCTCTGTGGACATTCAAGCAGAGATGTTGGTGGTTTTAGGTTTTATTATCTCCCTTTGAAGTATGGAGCATGCTGAAGAACCAAGCTGAATTGCTTTGCTTTGTGTCCTGCTCCACTCATGGAAACTTTGGGCTCTCCAGCTCAGGAAGGTCTTTTCTTCTGCATCTACCATGTTCAAGATAGCAGGTTCAAAATGTAAAGAAGCTTCAAAAAGTTGGAATAGCCAGATTGTTGTTAATATATGGGAAATTGGCTTCTGTTGGTGAAATTTCCTTTCAGATTGCTCCCTGGTAATCTGAAATCTCCCTTCTTTTCTCTGTGGAGTGTGAAGTGCTGTGGATTGTTCCTTGCTAATCAAAATATTGAGCTTGATTAAAGTGTTATCTAACTCGCTAGTATTTAAGACATATCTGTTGGATAACTTCTGTGAATAATTGAGCAGGGAGGTTGTCCCTGCCACTCGTTAAGAGCCCAGCTGGGAGGTTTCACTGTGGCTGGCCAGGGAGGTTGCTGGCTCTGCTTTTATTTTAGTTGAACAGTAAATTTATAAATTAGGTGCCCAGCATGAATGTTTATTTAAGAGTCCTGACTTTTTCATAATGTTCCTGAGTGCTTACTTATTAGAAGCTCACACCGTGCATCCCCAGGAATTCATGAGATGTTTTATATATCTGTGTACTTTAAATAAACCTCACAAGTGCAGGCTGCAGGACCTGGGCAGATGTACTGTTTCTGAACAGGCTTCCCACGCTAACCTTCCCCTTCTCCAGCTTGGCAGAAAGAGCTGCACCAAAATCTTGGGGTCTTTTGCCTGTTGATGAACTTACATGTGGAGTTTCTTATTTGAAACAGGGGCTTCAATGGTGGTCGGGGTGACACTGTCTCCAGTGGTTGTGTGGATAATGGTATGAGCAAATCCAAAAATATGTCCATAAGAGCTAATGAGGAAATCTAGTTAGGTTCATCGCTGCCTGTTCATGACTTAAATCTATGTTATCACAAATAATGCTGTGGGGTTTTTTATATTGGACAGTGATCTATCTGCCTGTGACGCTTGGTGTGTCATTACCCTGCAAGCATGGGTACCTACAAATGCTATGTCTTGGTGCTGTAGCATTTCAGTAAGGCTGCTTCTGAGATCAAGACCTGGATCTTTAAAGAAACAAACCCCGAACTCTTGACCTTCTAAGAAAGGTCAGGCATAAAAATATCTTCACCCCCGCCTTCTTCCTCCCCTCTGTCCTAAAGCCCATGATCTCTACAACCTAATGAATCAGGACTCTTGGCAAGTATCTCTACCATCAGAGTGCTACAGCTGGTGGGCTAATTAGACAGAAATATAATCCCTTTTGAACCCGCATCCCCTCCGCTGCTCCTGCTCAGCACACACGATTTGTCCTATTCTGCCTGCGCTGTCTTGGGTATGGGCATATGCATGTGTGAATACCTATGCAGGGACAAATATTGTTTCTCTGGTGGTTAAAGGGTTTTATTTTTTTAAAAGCTACCATAATAAATTGAGTCCTATAGCCTGCTTACACTGGCAATGATTAAATGGAAAGAAAGCGTTATGCCTCATCCTCCTGCAGTCCTATCCGCAAGGATGTCTCTGCTCTCAAAGCCATTTCTGAGTCATCGCTTGATGAATTTGGCTGCAGGGGCATTGACTAAGTCCCCAGCATAGTCCAAGGGTTGCGTCGCAGTATGCCATGAAGGGATGCCCGCTGTTACATCAGGTGACCAAGAGCGCACATTGCTGGCTGCTTCTTGGCTTCTTTTTTTATTCCTTTGATTTAAAGGCATTCTGCCAGTGTTGTGGGGATTAATTTTGCTTAGATATGCTACTTACAGAGTTGCAGAGAGCAAGAATTGTCATCTAAATTGTTTGTAATATTTTCAGGCATAGCCTCCGGTTGTGGGTGCTTGTTTTTCTTTTCTGTTCATGTTTTGGCTCACAGGTGTTTTGCTTTCTATCTAGATTTGGAGGGATATGACTTCTTTGTCTGATTTTCTTTCCCAAATATCCTGTCTACTGCACACTGAAGGCTGAGGAAAACTTATATCTGAAAAAGTGGACCTGATTTAAGGCTTCCCTGCCTTAATCTCTGGTCAGGTAGCTGGAAGCCTATGTAAAAATGATACAGAAAGGAGATAGCCTGCCAGTTTTAACAGTGTTCAGCTCTGGCAGTGGCATCCCAGCTGTTTCCAATCTTCACCTTGCTAGAAAACCCATTTCCATGATGATAATCATTTGACAGCTTTTAATCTTCCAGTGCAGATGTGACAATACAGTTTCATAATCTGCTTCTGTGCATTAGGCTGCTCACTTCTATTCCTGAAGATCTGTGGCTGACTAATGTATAGGTTTGTCCGACGGTATGTGACACAACTGCGCTGGCTTGCACTGCTTAAGTCAAAGGGCTGTCATGTTACAGCAAGTGCCTGCATAAAGTGGGTGTGATGTAAATGCATCACTGTTACTTTTAGCATGAGTTGGAAACTTGAAGCAAAAAGTCACAAAAACCCATGGATAGCACCCTGAAAAACTTTTGTATGAGTCACAGTAAATAGAAGTCACTGAGTTGGTGTAGTAACCAGGGAAAGAGCAGAGGAGTGACATTTCTCATGCTATCCCTCTGCAACGTGACCGTTCTCAGTAACGTTAGAGGGATCAGTGGGCTTCAAGTCAAAAATAGGAAAAGGTGATGCACTCCCGCTCCAAAGGGGTACAGAACAGCAGGCACTAGTGTGCTCCCCTCTGTCGCAAAGGATGCCAGTTACTCAAGAAATCCCCAGAGACGTTTCTATAAGTCATTTGTGGGAGGCGAAAGTACAGAGGTGACGGGGAACGATTTGAGCATCGTGTCATCTGAGGTGTGCTTTGCTGCAAAACTTGTGGGAAGGGGATAAAGCATTAACATCTAACAAAGCTGCATCAGGAGGAGTGTGGGGGAACATCTGCTTATATGTCTGAATATTTCATTATAACTTGCACATGTGGTCATTTGACCGAGCATGCAGATCTATTTACACTAACAGTACACTAATTTGATCTCATTAAAGCCAAATGAAAGAATGGTCAGACACTTATCCTGAGTAAGTGTCTATACATTCACTTGTTCCTAGATGACCACGTGTGTTTAATTAAAAAATAATGAAAATTTCAATAAGTCTCAATGTATAGACAGCTTAAAATGAAGATGAAACATGGATGAAATATAATCAATATCTTGATCAATCCTTGAGTTTATTTTTGGGAAGTGGCAGTGAGCCCTACAGGAGAAAAAATGGCAAAAGACCTTTTTCTGTTGAGACCACATCCAATTAAACAAGAAACTTAATAGAAAGAAAAAGCAATTTCCAATTGTGCCTAATGAATCTACTAAAAAGCCTGTGAGAATGTGTGCACAGAAGGTTTTGACAAAGAATCCAGCAGTTGTTTTACTAATAGTAATAATACTTCAATATAGGTAAAGATGGAAACTAGTCCAAAGCTGGGTCTAGGTGCAAATCCTATCGTTTATCATCTGTGTTCTCTTAGAAACAAGAAATGACTGACATACATGCTTAATTCAAACTAAATAGCCTATAAAACAAGTTCCCCAAGGCTAATAATAATAATATCAGGAGAAATGAATATAAGGATGATTGAATACAGGATACACTGAAAAGTGAATATGGAATATAGATACATATCATGCTGGCAAGAACGGGCTGGTGTTTACGGTATCCTCGAAAGTCCAATCCATCATCTGACCAGAGAATGTAATGCAGTTAGAATCAAAAAAAGATGCCTCTGTTCAAAGCAATACATGCACATTATAAACCAGCAAATGCAAATAATCAATCAAAAGCAGCAAGCGGGCAAAAGTGGAATATCATCAAGCAATAATTCAGATCACAGCTGTGATTATGAGAAATAACCTTAAATCTGCTATTTAATTAATATTAAGCTTCTGACACCCTCTAGGATGGGGTGCACAAACCTTCTCAGGCTAATATAATAGTAAGAGAAAATGTTATGTTCCTTAGATATTTCAGAAAGTGAATTAACCATTCATTGAAGGCTCTCAGATCTGTGTGTATAAACAATGTTCTCTTCACCCAAATGCTGCTCAGGCAACAGCTGCTTTCCTGGGATCAAGCATCCCTTGTCAGAGACCCCAGTTCACCCTGGGGCAATATAGTACCCTGGTGACCTTTGGGGTCCATCTTCTGTACTGATCCACGGCTACTGTGTAGCCTGGTCTTTTCTGCTCCCCAGGGAAGAAGAGACATCACCTGCGTGACCCTCCTGAGCAAGACTGGCTGCAGCTGCTCCTTGTCCAAGGCTGGTGACTGAAGGTTGGTTGCCTCACTGTAGGGTGAGGGTGCCCGACCCAAGCACCCGGCTTCAGAAAAGATACTCCAATACCTTCAGTGGCCAAATATACATGTAGAGAAGCGGCTCACACCTGCTCCCATAGAAGAATGGAGCTCTTTCTAGGTGAGTCCATTGGCTGTAGATATATCTATCTTTGTAGTAAGATTGTAGATTTGCATCACTAATGGAGTGACCGTGATTCCCAAGTCTGGGAATCAAGCAGCTTCCACCACCTTCGCCTGTTTTGTGAGTATGTGTGTGTGGTAAATGACCTTTGGAATGAAAATATTAACAGAAAAGGAAAACATGATTGTAATTTATGAAATGTTAGCCCAGATGCCTCTAGGGGGGAATAGACCTTTCAGTCTTGCAAGCTGATACATTGCTGGGGTGCCTGCATTGACACAGGTGCATTTAAAGAGTCAATTAAGGGGAAACTGTGTATTTACACAGCCTGGATTAATTTCATGGTTTGGCAACTTTCTTCTTAAAGAGTTGAGACTACTGATATTGCTTAAAGAGGTTGCTTGTTCAGAAAGTATTGGAGAAGGTACCAGAGGAAAGAGGTGAAGCACAGACCTCTGGTAACAAAGCATTTAGGTGGACAATCCGCTCTGGGAGAGCATCAGACTGAACAGCCACTGTGTGTGCTGGAGCAACCCTTGAGAGTGGGATTTGGGCTCTTGGATGAAAATGATGTTGCCAAATGGCTGCAAATAATTGTCAAATTTCCAGGGATGTTATCTGAAGAACAAAGAAAGTGGGTGCTCTCCTGGCAAGTTGCTTTGTGCAATTCAATTTTCTGGGTAAAAGCCCTGAGTTTCTATCTTTCTATCTCACATAAAAACCTTAAGACTGTCTTTGAACTTTGAGGCAGATCAATGCCAAATGGAATGGGGGAAAATTGTTTATTGCTGAGGAAAATACAGCACTGTGAATAATAAGGAAGAAAATGCAGCTGAGGGCTCCAATTGAATCTCTATTATGCCTATGATTAAAGATAATGTGCTAGGAAAAGGGGATTACAGAAGGGTTTCTGTGCTAGGTTGGATGGCTAAAAACACGGTGATTGTAGCTGCTGAGTCCTCATTGGCCTGGGCTTGATAGCTAAATTACAGGGCTGTTACACAGAAATGAGCCTGATGCTCTGTCTGAAATGCAGAGCCCCTCCACTCCCCAGCTGGCTGGGGGAGACTGGTCCTGCTTGAGGCTTGGAAACTCTCTGTCTCTATTTGCCTTGACAACTAAGGGTTTGTAGTACTTTGCATGACCGCAGAGCTGGGAGGGCTCCTTCTTTGTCCTTTTGGCGGTGGTGAATAGGAGATGAGCTTGTTTGCTGCAGGAGAGCAGTGACATCTCTGGTGCTGATCAAACCCCTTCCTGAGTTACCTGTCTCTCCCTCGTCTGTGGCGCTGAACTGGTGCCTTCACCCCAAAGCACTCTGCAGGGCTACGACTTGAATTATCTGAATTGTTGCTTTCCTTGAAAAGCTCAGAAATACCAAGTCAAAGGAAGGGGAAGAAACTTAAATCTGACATAGCTCAGACCCACAAGGTCCTCCCCCAGCAGGACCAGTGAGTAGGGCAAGGGGAGGAGAGCCTGTGTTGAGTGAATGGGGTGAGGCGGACGAGTTGCAAGGGTTGGACTTCATTTTGTTTTATTGTAAACATCATTACAACCTTGAGCACATCACTGGCCCTCTTAGCATCTCTGACACCATGTATAGAATAGGATAATAATATTCCTTTGGTGTATTTTGGTCTGTGCAGATGATAAGATCTTTTGCAGGTGTATGTGTTTATATAAAGGTTTAACCAGATTTGGTTAAACTTTCTGGACTGTAATAAAATACACTAACGTGTACAGCATCCGTGGAAAGAAACACAAAAAGTGATAGAGACCTCTTCACAGTCATGTGGAAACTATCAGCATGTACCCTGCACCCCTGTACAGTGGTGTGCATCTACAAATAAACTGCTTAATTTTACTTAAAAACTTCATGCTAAAGCTTTTTTTTTTTAAAGAGGCTAAAAAAAAAATCAAATACATATAGGTTCTTATAGTCACCTACACTCCCATGTAAACCTCCAGACAGTTCATGAGTTGACTGCTTTGTTTTAAAACTGTTTTTTTCCCTGTGTTAATGAAGCCTGTGTCCCTTTGTTGATGACGGTAATATACGGGGAGGCAGTGCAAGATTTATGTTTTCAAGAATAAACCTGCGTATTTTTAAGTAGTTAGGGGTTGTAAGTAATGGCTGAGGAGTTGTTACTTGGCAAACTTAATTACATTTGAAATGTATCTGGGCTTGAATTTGGGAGATACTGATTTCTGTTTAAAACTAAATTGTTTTCTGGGATGAGAAGAAGATTTCAGTGACATGCTTTTATTTAGTAAGCTCAAGGCACTTTTCACAAACTTCAGAACCATTCAGCATCATAGTCATTTTCTCCGGGAAATCCTTCCTGCTCCCCATCCTCAGCCCCCACAAGCCTTGATCTGGGAATTGCTGCTATCAGCTGCTTGCAGCGTTCTGCTCCTGGCTTATCTTTTCCTGACACAGAAAGGACACTGTCAACTGCTAATCAACCTCGAGCCCACAGATCTCCTAGAAACATCAACAGTATCTGCACTGTCCCCTCTTCTTTCTTTTCTTCTCATCTTATTGTGGGGGGAGCATCCTTTACTGTCTGCAATTTCCCTAAGCTTAAAAATGGAAGCACAATTTATTATGCTCGTGAGTTGCTACATTGACATTTAGCTGAACTTATTTTTAAGCACAGAGCTACTTAAATACGGAGTTACGGGGCACACAGTTATCCACTTGGTCTTCAAACAGCAAGGTCAGATCTCCCTCTGGCACCAGTAACACCAGCATTTTGTACCATGGCACTGGGTGGGGTAGCACTATTTCTACCCTGGCTTTGTCACCGCTTTGGGGGATGTGCTGCAAATCCTGTTCCCTTGGAGTCCCAGGCTGGTCGTTGGCTGCCTGGTGTCACCTCTGGGTCACCCTCCCTCTTAGTGCCAAGTACATATTTGGTGACCTGGTTCTGGCATGTGGGTGCCCCACAGAGATCAGTCAGCACCTCTGCAGGTGCCAAGGGTCTGGTATGACAAACTGTAGTTCCTCAGCAAAGGAAAAAAGTAAAGATGCTGTAGTGAGAACTACATCTTCTGCAGGAAGACAGGCCAAATTGTAATTTGGTCCATCACCCACTCAGGTATTTTGAACTGGAGTATCTAACCTGTGCTAAATGCACCCTTTCAAGCCTCTCTTGACCTTGATGTTCCTTGGATTGTTTAGTTAAGCTGAGTTCTGTTTGTGTGGTTGTTTTTCTTTCAGTATTCCTGTTGCCACTCCTATTTCTTCTACTGCTCTGGCTGCCTGGCGTGATTTAACCCCAGCCAGCACTGAAGCACCATGCAGCTGCTTGCTTTCTCCCTCCCACCCAGTGGGATGGGGGAGAGAACCAGAAAAAAGTAAAACTCATGGGTTGAGATAAAGACAGTTTAATATGACAGAAAGGAAGAAATTAATAATAATAATAAAATAATTGGAACATACAAAACAAGTGATGCACAATGCAATTGCTCACCACTTGCTGACTGATGCCCAGTTAGCTCCTGAGCAGCAATCCCCCCCAGGCCAACTCTCCCCAGTTTACATACTGGGCATAATGTCACATGGCACGGAATACCCCTTTGGCCAGTTGGGGTCAGCTGCCCTGGCTGTGTCCCCTCCCAACTTCTTGTGCCCCTCCAGCTTTCTCGCTGGCTGGGCATGAGAAGCTGAAAATCCTTGACTTAGTCTAAACACTACTTAGCAACAACGGAAAACATCAGTGTGTGTGAAAACATCAGCATTCTTCTCATACTGAATCCAAGACATAACACTATACCAGCTAGTAGGAAGACAATTAACTCTATCCCAGCCGAAACCAGGACACTGCCTTTGCCTGGCACATTAATATCACAGTTATAATCGCTGTGCCAAAATGTGGCAGGAACAGCAAGTGTTTCTGCAGGAGTGGGGGGGGGGGGGGCGAAAGGGGACTGGGGTTCCTGGGGACTGGAGGTGTCTTGGGAGAGCTTGGATGAGGAACCTAAGCATGTGTTTTGTGCTTCTGTGATTTTACTGAAAAATCAGGTAATATGTGTGGGGTAAACCTCTAGCTCTAAGTTCTGTGCAATTTTTACTGTCTTTAAAGGAGGAAAAATGATTTGAAGTCAGAAGGTGCAGCCTAAGCTGTAAAGGCCCCAGTTGCTGGTGAGCAATGCAGCACTGGTCTGGTGTGGTTGGAGACCCATGGTCGGGTGATGCTCAGCTCCATAGTGAGGACAAGGCAATGACATCTGCTTTGTTTTATGGGTCTTGTATGACTGGTTCCTATGAATTTTCCAACACGTCTTTGTGGCTAATGAAAACCAGTGTGTGCCTGTGGTGAGCTTTAGCCTGGCTGTGCTAGACCCCAGCCTCTACCCTTCTGTATCTTGTTATTTAATGTGAAAAAACAAGGTCAAAGATACAATAGCTCCCCCCTCCTTCTTCCACAATTCTTCTGCTGTAATTTTTTAAAAGCCAGTCATGTGTGAGAACAGGCAAAGGTTAAATTGCAAGGCTTTCTTAGTCAAGGAAAGATTTGACTCCTAGCCTGAGGCAGGGCTATCTAACCTGAGTTGTTACATTGCTTGTTAGATTCTGTTTTTTCATAGGCAAAATGTGTTGACAGCATAACCTCAATATCCTTGTTTTCTGCGAGGAGTTATGGATTTGAGTAAATCTGCGTAAACCTGATCTAACACACCCTGGTAACGTTTATCCAGAACCTGTCCAACTTCAGGCTGCCAAAAAATGGGTGGCATTGTACTTTTACTGACTTATACTAGGAAGAAGCGGTTTGTGTCTCTGCATCTAGTATCTGGTTAGTGGGAACTGGGAATTATTAGATGTCTTCTCAGATTTATGCCACTGCAGATGAACAAGACTTGTGTTTCTTGTGTGTGTATACAGGGCACAGAGTTGACTTGTGACACGGCTGTGAGTACTGGCTGATTGCCTCTGCTTCGTAAGGGAATTGAGAAAATTTAACTTTGATTACCTAAGTTCACCCGCATTGAAATTTATACAAATGCAACCTGAAGGCATATTGCTGCAAGCACCTTAGGTGGCAGCTGTGCTTGGGTGTGCTGACAGACTGAGGGGGAACCTCTAACTGAACAACCTCATGGACTTTGCTGGTCCTGACGAGCCTTTGTATGGCTTTTCGTATAAAAAGAAAATGAAGTTGCAGCACAGTAAACTGCATTAAAACTGCAGTATAGGACCATCCATATGGACCATCTGGCAGACCCAACTGAATCGCTGAGCCTGCAGGGCTCTGTATCCAGTGACACGCAGAGGGAAACCATGCGTAAACAAAAGCATTGCTCATTTTATCAGCAGGAACAGTGCTTAAATATGACAAAGGATTTTATAGTGACAGTCATCCTCTATGAAATCTGTTGTAGTTAATTTTTCTTCATGGTGATATAGGCAGACCTCGCCTCTACAACATGCTGTATTTTTCTTGACCCTGCATAGATGTTGCCGTACTCCATTTTGTGGTCCCTCATCTCATGATGAAGGTAATGATTTCTCTACCTGATCCTTCCAGATTTCCTGAATGTAGATTACATTTGTAACCAAGGAGGAAAATTGCAGGAAGTCTAACAATGTTGCTTAAGTCTCAAATATTCTTTGAGATATGGTTCAATAGAGCCGTATCTCAAGAGACAAGTCTGTTTTCTTTCTGCCTATTCCTTCTAGGCATCCTTGTCTAAATAATATATTCATAAAAGAAACATTTTGTTAATCAGTCCCCACATACTGTTGCAGAATGAGCTCTAAGCTTCTTTACAAAGCCCTAAGACCCATTTTTGCAATGAGTGCTGCAGTGGAAGTGCAGGCTGTGGTACAGCTGCAGCAGGTGGGGTGAAAGCCCATCCCTGTTTCAGCCAAGGATAAAACATTGGTAGCCACCTTCCAGGTGACTTATTGCCTTTTGGCTGCCAAATTAAAATATTTGGAAGCCCAAAGGAGCCAGAATTAAAGCTGTCAGCATCTAAGGTGAATTTTGGAAGAAAGTATAGTTGACCTTTCTTTCCCTTACATGGACTGCTTATTTCTCCAGTATCTGTACAACATATGCCTCTGCAGACAGAAAACAATCTTTGCTTTCACATTGGGATTCAGATAAACAAAGGCGTCATCAGCTACCCCCAGAGAGGCTGGGCTGTAATTGAGGTTATTAGCTTTGCTATTTTTCAGAGCGCGGAGCAGGCTGGCAAGAAGTGAACCCCTCCCTGTGCCGACGGCATCTCCGCTGCTCCTGCAATTGCTGCGTTAAACGCCTCCCGCATCCCGACCGGGCCCTGCCTCCTCTGCTCTCTCTTCCCCAGACTGCCAATCCCCTTCACACCAGGGAGCTTTTGAAATGGCAGCGTGTCAGGTTAAAAATAAAATGAAATTTTAATGACTGCGGAATATCCCCCTTTCCACCCAATTGCCCTCTGGAGGAAGGGGGGGTTGGGAAATTGGGAAATGTCCAAGAGGTGACGCAGGGTTGAATGTCTCTCACGTGCTTTACTAGGGTGTGTTTTGGTAGGGAGGAGAAAAGAAATAGATCAGATATTTTAATTAACCAAATTTTTTTTGTTGTTGTTACCTTTTAGTGTTGGGGATTGAGGAAAGTGGCTAGGGAATCATTTGTTTGACTTGGTAGTGCCATACACAGGCAACCAACTCTGTTCATATGATTGTGGCGCAACTGGTGCCTGAACACAAAGTGTTTTGGAGCACTGACCAGCACTTCCAAATCTGCCAAAGCTTGGGCACTTTGGGAGAGCTGGACTGGCAGAAACCCCTGAGCACCAAGCACTGGCAGTCAGAGCTTCATGGTGAAGTCCCGTCAGGGTACGTGAGTGAAGCTGCCGCACTAGCATCCCTGGACCTTGCGATGGTTTTTGAAGGGAGCTCGGCACTGCGGTAGCTGGTGAATTCTGCTCAGTGTGCTCAGTCTAGATGGAATTTGTCATTTGTCCTCTATTTTGCCCTTGGGAAAACACTGTATTATAACATTTGGTGTTCGTATTCGCTTAACCATGGTGCTGAGCCACTGCGTTTCTTCCTCCACCACTCCGGAGACCGCTGTGCTCTAACACCTCTCAGCCTTTCTTCTGGTAGCGGACCTATTCAATCATTGCTAAAATAAATGATTTTGAGACATTGGATTAAACTGTAAATCTATAGTAAGGCAACATGTCTTACCAAGATGGGCACTGGGTGGCAAAATAACCAGAGGTGTTACCGTGCTCCTAGGGTTTGCTGCAGGAAGAAGTGTTCCCTGTGGCAGAGCATTGTGATGACCTTCCACATGGGAAATCCTCCTGGGGATTTGCAAACTCCAGCGCTTTCTGCTCAGGGTTGATAAAAGGCCTTTCCCTGCCTGTATATTCTTGCTTTGAAGGCTGTAGAAAGAGTCGAATCTGGAGCATCTGCCCTCAGGGAAGGATTGCCCAGCCGGAGCCGGTTCTGCCTCCTGCCCCGGTGGCTCACGTGGCAGAGCTGCTGTGGGCCCACGGCCAGGATGGGGCGGCCAGGGATGAATTGCGATGAGTCACCCCAAGAACCAAATCCATCCCATCGCCATGGCTGCTGGGGAAGTCATAGGAAATCCCAGAGGTTACCCAGCCTCCGCGACCCCTCCTCTGCCAGGTACGTGCTGGCACGTTTCGAAGGGTGCAGGTCAGCACAAGCCCCAGCCCTGTGGGGGACGGCAATCGCATCATCCTGGTGGGATTCCTCTCCTTTCTCTAAAAAAACCTTATCATCAGCAATCATTTTTTCATCCTGTGTTTGCTTACAATCAGAAAAGATAAAGCCACCGTCATTATTTTTATGTGTTCTGTGACTTTATAAATTAATGTGACATTTCTGGCTGCTGTAATTTGATGAGGAAAACAAGGTATTGGCATCTAGAAATTAGTGATGGGTGCTTTACAAATGTCTGGGTACCTAAAAATAGCTGCAGAAGACAGTGCTGCTAGTACACTTTAAGCACTAGAACAAGCAATGAAAGCTTTCGCAGAACTGCTCGAGGAAAGAGCAGACTCTTCATTTAAGGCTGTATTATTTAATTGGATAATCTGATTAAATATATAAGTTATGTGAGGACCTGATGCAACCCCCTTTAGAAACTGCTGCATGTACATGAAAATGGCATAACAACCAAGTGTATGTGAGGGAGAGTTACAATAAATGCTATTCTTGATGCAATTGCTCTGGAGAAATTGGTGGCAGATGCATTATGCTGCTATTTGGATAAAAGGGCTGTTTTCTCCCAGATGAATCAGTTTATGAACTGCAGCGAATTGCCTTTTGCCAAAATAATGAAATCTGAGTCATTGATACTGTGTATTTTGTTTGAATTTCCTTGTTTTATTTATCCTGTACTTGATTTACATATATATGCTAAACATATATACTCTTGCAATGGCTCTGCTGTGTGAGTAGATCCAAGTGAAAGCTGCTGAAGCTGCTATTAGATCCTTGTGGTTTTGGTAGCAATCATACCAATCCTGTGAGTTGAGTAAGCTGAATATATTTAACTTGGTGCTTTTTCTGTGCCTGAGCAAGGGATTTGCCATACCCTGCAGTTGGCTGTTTATTAGCATAACTTAATGGCTGGCTATAAATGGAAATAAAGGGAGGTGCAGACAGAGATCTGCCTTCCTAAGCCATCTCTTGGGTCACTGCCTGTGATCTTCCTTTTTTCTTTTTTTTTTTGTCCCCCCCCCCCCCCCCCCCCCCTTTCTACAGTGATAAATAGTTAAAAGGCAATTACAATGTTAATTTGTTGTGTTAATGTGCTACAGCAGGAAGCCAAAGGGAACTGTGCTGGTGAGCATGGAGAGCCAGTCAGTTCCCATTAACCATCCAGGCTGCCGGGGGAGTCCTCCGCCATGGAAAAATGCAGAAACACAATCAGCATCTTATCAAGTCTGACACTGAAAATGATGCAATCACGTTCAAGTGTCCCAGAAGGACCACAGCACTGAATAAAGATAAAGCCACTCCGCCTTTCCTTTCTTCACTGGGGTCATTGGGAAGGGAAGGATGTTATTAACCAAGCAATAAATCTCACTGCTGAGGCTTCTAGTTTTGGTTTTCTCTCCTGCAGCTCCTCAGTTATGCAAGGAAGGGGATGGCACCCAGCAGACCCCCTTGTCCCTGCACGGAGGGTCCTCACCGGGCAGCACCACGGCCGTGAGACGCTGAGCGCAGCAGCCATGCAGTGAGCACCGGGGGGAGAGGTCTGTCACATCGTCCCTCCGTGGTCGTGGTCGGTCTCTTCCAGCTTTGCCATTGCCTCTACCTGTGCTCAGCTATTGCTGGAGCATTGCCCTTTGGGGACACAGAGACTAGAAAGCAAAACTTCTTGTCTCATCCCATTCTTGCTGGCAGTGAGCCGTAGTGTGCCTGGGAAGGAATGCCAAAGCTTTGATGCTTTGCATGGACCACGTTTGGACCACATTTGTCAAGAGGGAGTTCTACTGGGGGACAGTTCTGGGGTTCATGTGCTCCAGCAGAGGTGATCATCCTTCCCTCAGGTCTATCCTTTTTTTTCTGCTACTACTGATATGTTATCAAGGGCTTCAGTCCTCCCTCACAGTGCTGTTTGCAGCTCTCCTGTGCTCCATCAGCAGCTGAAAGCTCTCCAGACCACCAAGCTGTATTCCAGTCTATGCTACCCCTTAAGGAGGACAGCAGGTTTTTCCTCTCTTCTCCTCCCCATTTACTTGATGTTCCAGTTTCCCTCCCAAGAAAGGTGGCAAGAGGCAGAAGTGTTGCCTTTTCTGTTCTTGATACTGGGAAAATTTCTCTTGCCCTGGGCATCCTTTCCTATAAAGGATGGGGCTGAGGTTAGGGGAGAATGATCCACTCCAGACTGGGGGGAAGAAACCAGTGACATACCTTATTCTCCCCTGGCTGGCATATGGCTGAACAGAGCTGCGTAATTCCTCCAAGAGATAGTACCACCTCTTTATTCTGGGGCAGAACAGCAAACAATTTGCAGTGGCTGCAAGATCTCCATGGAAAAAACAGCACTTAACGGCCTCTCTTCTTGTGTGCATCAGGAATCCCTTTGCCTAGCTAAATGTTGGTGGGGACATTAATGTTTCTGGCTTCGCATTTTTAAGCAATAAAGAGCAGGATTGTCCAACTTCTAAATCGTCAGGGAGAATTAGAAAAGGGCTGTGTGCCCTGTCCCCCTGACATTGCCTTTTCTTCTGGTGGTCCCATACTTACTGATGTTCGTTGGAATAATTTGCAGCAGAATCGTGACTGAGCTGGATATTAATGTGAGATTTGCAAACCCAGACCATGGGAAGACATGGTAATGCTCAGGTAAAGAGCCCAAGTTGTGTACTGAAATCTGAAATTTTATTCTTGGCTTTAGTGTGGGAGCAAAACCTAGCTGCTGTTCATCTTGGAGCTCCTAAGCCACTTTGTTGGGTTTTTAGCACTCTGAGCATATGAAAATTGCTTATATACCAGGGTGCTGGTAGGAATGCTCAAATTCTGGCCTTCAGCTAATATATTTATTCCATTCCACCTATCTTTCCTTTTGCATGCTTACAGAGTAAAACCTGCTCCAGCAGTACTCCTTATAATTCCTTGAATGACAAAACATAGCCTTAATCAAATGCTTTTTGGTCAGAACATACATAAATAAGTAAACCAGTCTCCAAAACAGATGACTTGCTAGTAATAGAAAAATCCCTTTTTACTGAAGTAGCTGACCTTCCAAGGAATTAAAACTCATTAGCCTCTCCCATTTAGAAAAAAGAAGGCTTTTAAACATCAATTTAGAATCCATTTGGAAGCTCTCTTGAGGCCCTGTATTACCACTTGGATCCAGTGAGATGTGTCCCTAATAAACAGCTGGAAAGTGCAGAAAAGCAGTAGGGGAACTGGAATTTCTGAAATATTTCCAATTTCTTTGTACTAAAATAAACAATTGATTAACAAATTAGCAGTTAAAAAAACAAACCAAAACAAAAAAACCCCAACAAACTACTATGGCTCTTACAAAGAGGAGAGAATTAGAAATCCACTGCCAAAATACCTAAGTGATGTAAAGTTCGGAGAGGACAAATGGCACCTTCCTGCTCATCACAACCCTGGCCTGGCACAGTGCTGAGTGCTCGCACTCTCTGTTCCCCAGGGAGGATGAACGAAAGATATTGGCATTAAAATAAATGTTATCAAGCTAAAGCATATTTATTTTTCAAAAAGTACTCATTAAAGAACACATGCAGAGCTACGTTACTATTTCACAACTTGATACTCTGAAACTTGATTTTTCAGTAGTCCAACTCCTCCAGTCTGCAATTAAAGCCAACAGGGTTTGGATTTTGAAGATACCAGTTGCTGAAGAATAGTAAATTCCATTAGACAAAATGAGATCCTGTGTGTTTCAAGTTGACTGTACAATTAAAGCACTATTTCATACGTAAGATGGGAATAATGCTGCTGTGTCCTACTGAATCGTTGTGCAGATATATTTATTAGTGTTTGAAAAAGCTGGTTGCTCTAGCGGCCATGAAAAACAGCCTGTGGGGAGACAAACACTCATACATTCAGAATAGTGTCTATCTCTACGCAATGGCTGAAGCTTGTGGCCACAGAATGGACAGTGAAAATAAATGAGAATGTTACTGTTTATTCTCTCAGGGAGTATTACCCTTTCCATGTGCAATGTGAAGCAGGACCCATACAGAAGTGTGTTGTTTGGAAGGCTGAATTTTGGATCTGCTTAAAGATGCTAAATTAAGGTTGTAGGAATAAGTTCAACTCTGATGCTTTTCATCTCCTTCATGCTCCATTTTGCAACGGTCACCAGCTTCTGTGGGTGTGGTCTGTGTGTACTTCCCTGCCTTTAGAGAGAAAATGGTACTGGGCTTTGCCATCCCTGGTGAAAGCCAGTCGGCAGCGTGTTGGTGTGTTTATTCAGGAGGTAGCACAGCCAGTATTTAATAATCCTAATGCTGTATGAGATCCTGGCTCTATATAACTTAGTCATGGTGCAGGTTTTTTTAAAAACATTTCTATTTTAAAAAGTAACATGAATACTGTAAATCTGGTGAACCCATCGTTCCCCTTGGGATAACTGATGAAGATACTGCAGAGAGGTTTTTAGCTTCCTCACCTCGGTCCTGCTGTTACGCTGGAGACAACGGGAGTAGGGATTAGATGGTATGGCAACCCACAGTATCCTGTGCTAGCTCTGTCACCTCTAAATGTCATGTGCTGTGCTAAGGTGTTGCAGGTGCTGGATGAGCACAACAGAGCATGGGGACAGACCTCCTAAAGAAACTTGCTGTGGGAGGATATAGGGCATGTGGCAGCTTTCCAAGGTGGGAAGATAAAATTAAGTAATAATCTAGATTAGATATTTAAATGTGGCAGCTAGTGTTTAAAAAAGATTAGTAAGGACTGTGTCCCACTGATCTCTGAAGAAGTGGGATTTGCTTCTCATAAAGTAGCCTGAAAAGAAGGGTGGTTTAAGTACATCAGTACCTTCCTGATTTACAGAGATGATGTCTTGAGATGGCTCCATATGTCTGCTCTTTCCCCTTGTTACACCTCATTTTGATACCTTGGGTCCTGTTCACTTTATTGTCATCACATTAATGAGCTTGTGCTGCTGGTTCTTTCACAGTGTCTGAAGGCACCCTTGTATGCAAGAGCTAAAGACCAGGTGGTTAAAAAGACCCATCCCATTAGTGAACTTAATTAAATTAGTGATTGCTAACATAGTGTTAGTGTTTTCCTACAAACTGAGGTGTTTACAGACCAAGTTGCAGCTGAAGTGGTGGTGATGGGAGGTAGCTGTTGCCTATGTCTCTTCTTGGATCTGGCTGAGGGTTGGCTGCACATGCGTAACTCAGCAGAACAAACACAGCACCAGGTTTGCTGTTTTTTCTAGGGTATATTATGATAAACAGTTGGCTGACTCCAATACGGCACAACAAACACAGTGTTTAGGTTGAAAGTAGATGTAACACTGTAATTCTCATTTAGTTTGGATGGACAAAAAAAAGTCAAACTACAATGTCTTTCCTGTATATCTTTTCCATAAAATCCTATTTAATGGTAGTATATCAGCATAGTAGAGGAGCAAGGTATGTCACTTGACTATTCTTTCTAAGGAGTATTTTTCTCTTTATGTAAATTTAAACACTTTGCCACATTTGCCAAGAGAGACAGATTGTTAAAGGCCAGAGAAACCCTTTCCCTCTCTTGGCACTCCACAGGGCCACACAGTTGGTGTGAATTCTAATATTGTGATCTTCAATTTAAAAAAAATTAAGCCAATTTTAGAAAAAAAAAAACCAAACAGGATTTTCCACTAAGCCTAGCTCATCCCCCCTGCCCTTTAAAATGTTATAAATAGAAAAACATCATCAACAAACTCCTTCACTGTGCAAGAGCCTGATTTCTTCCTCTCCACTGGGATCTGGTGTGTTTTTCAGACTCTGTCATTAATTGTGCTGTATTGTGTGCATTTTCTGCTTCACTAGTTAGTCAGATAGGCAGCAAATGGAGTCAGCTCTAGGTCAGAGAACACAAAAAGCCAACTCCTGCTGCCTCCCAATCAGGTAGAGATATTGAATTGGGCTTCACATAATTGAAAACATTAGCAGGCTAGAAAATAAGCCAATTCTTAAACACACAAGTCTGAAATGCAGAAAAGAGGCAAGGTCTGAAAGTCCCAATGGGCCTGATCCACCTCCCCCTGAAAGCAATAGAAATTCTCCCACCTCTTGTAATGGGATCAGAGCAGGGTGCATGGAAAGAAATACGGAGGGCACAGTGATTTAAAGGTAGAGATCAAAATATTTAACAAACAAATGATCCTTCCCCAAAACTTGTGAATAAAATAAGGTTTAGCATTGCCATTTTCTTGAATAGGCATGCTGAGACATAGAAAAAGTTGTAGGGTGTTGTGCCATGTTTTTTTAAAATGAATGAATATGGACTTTTTCTTAGCTATGAATAGAGTAAATAGGCACATCTTATTTGTCCAGAGCTTTTCCTTCCCTAATCTGATGTCTAGAAGTTGCTTTTAGTATGTTTCCAACAAAGAGGAGAGTTTTGAAAGGCAGAAAATATCCCGCTGTTACATGGTGTGCATTTCCACAGCCATCAGCTCTTATTTAAACAAGACCGGGACCTCTAACTTTTCATAATATTGTCATGTTTTCATCCTGGGCTCCTTTTATAAAGGAAGCACAAAAGCTGAGGGCTATAACCTGATGCTGCAGATGTTGACTTCAATACGTACAATGTTTGCTAACTAGAGGCTTCAGCCAAAGGAGAGCCACGCTTGTGAATCAGACTTTGGCCATTAAATGAGATGATGGAAACTTCTTTGTTAGTCACTCTCTTTTCCAGCTGAGGAGATCTTGCAGGCTGACCCTTTTTTTCCCCTGGATATTCTGTATCTAAGTGCAAAATGGGGACTTTTAGAAATACAGATCCGGACCGGTGCAAGAGGGACATCTCCTCTGGGTACAGTCACAATTTGCACTAACTGAGAGTGTCCCCCGTGGGGCACAGCAGATCCCCTGTAGCAGGGGGTATTTTGATGGCCTTAGGCAAGTAAATATCCCTGGGTAAGTAGTTAAATATTTCCATGCGCCTATGTGTATAGAATAAGGTTTCCATACGTCCACAGCCATAAATATTTGAGTTTCCTTTTCTTAGCTTGCTTTTTTGATTTCGATGTCTGAGTCAGTGGTGATGGAGATCACCTTGGCCACAGGAACGTGCAGAAGAAGAGGTTACAGTACCTTAAAATGTTCTGCTTTTTATTTATAGTATAATGCAGTTGCAGGAGGAAACCAGAGGCTCCAGCACAGACTGGAGGTGTGTTGAAGATAGGGCAGGGGAAAATGGTGCCCTTGGGGATGGGCTGCTCTGTATGGAGCATCTTCAAATGCCTACACTAAGTCTCACCTCTGCTGTTCAAATACGGGGAAGGGAGAGGCAAGGAAGGAAACGTGCACCACACCTCTTTGTGCAGCAATTATTACTGGGGTAAATATCATATTGCTTCCCACAAAATAGCATGGCATTCAGCATAAATTTGCATGTTACAGCGTAACATGCAAATATCAGGCCTCCAGGTCTGGTCTCCACTGTGAATGCTGTGACACCAGCAGCCAATATAGCCATTTTAATTAGAGTTAGTTGCATGTGCTTTCTTCCATATCTGCTTACATCTAAGAAATGCAGAATAACAGTTGTGGCTATGCAAAGTATGTAGGGAAAGAAACTGTACATATGTATGTGACAGAGCTTCCCTTATCAGGTGAGCAGCACTGGCAGATGCGTACTTCTGGGACCTGCCAGATCAGGGAATGGCAGAAATGATGACGTACACTGAAGGAGGGAGATAAGGCAAGGAATAATTCCCCATGGCTTCCTGCTGCTTCAGGCCTCCTATCTACATCATCGCAGCCCCTTGGTCTGTGTACACCGAGCATTTGGCAGTCCGTCACAACAATACCCATGCAGCGTATCAGCAGCACGACCAAATGTTCTGGGTTCGTTGCCCTGAATCTATTCAGCTCAACTGTTTTGAAAGGTGTGAGTCGGAGCTGGCCGCTCCTCTGTTATTGGCCCCCAAAGAGCAATGTAACGCCCTGAGCAAAGGGGCAACTGGAATAAAGATGGATGGATGTTGATGAGTGGCTGTACCTCCAGTATCTGCCCAGTAACCTACAGTAAAGTGCCCTAGAGAGAATCTAAGGGCATGGAACAAATGAATCAAATCACACCGTACTGTAACTCCACAGGAAAAAAGAAGACCTACTGTAGCCACTGTATTCATATATATAGCAGTTACACCTACGTACAGGGCATACCCGTACATTTTGCCACCTCCACATTTTAAAGACAATTAATTTTATTATGGCTCAGGCAATAAACTTGCTTCTTTCATAACGCAGTACTCTGCCAAAAGGTGTGTGCCCATTCAGAAAGACCTCTTTACAACCTCAGGCTTTTTTTTTTTTTCTGATGCAAATCACACATTAGAGGCATAGTACAGCAGCTCCCCAGTCTCATCATGGGCATAGGGAAGTGCTTTGGTTGTGCAGCTGGATGCAAACCACAACTCACAGCATGCCTCTTCAAGCATAGAAAATGTACAGTGGGCCGTAAATTGATCAAAATGATGAAATCTGTGTGAGGTGTTAAATGTTCAAACAGTAGAACACATTTTAGCATTGAATTTTCTCAATATCACTCTAGAGAGCACCTCAGAGCTGTATTCCAGTTTCTGATAGCAGACTGCAAAGGGGGAAGCACAGCTATTATGTAGGTAATATATTAATGCTATTGGTGACGCAAGCAGAAATCCCTTGGACGTGGTGATGGAAAGGGGGGTTGGGAACATCTGAAAGTAGTTTCCTGAGATGCTGCTACTCTCTGCACACTTCCGTGCTGCTGTACCACTGATTATACAGCCACATGGTTTGTGAGGATCACAGAAAAACAGCTGTTTGCAAGTAACATGGCCATACAGGTGACCTTCATTAAGTTTCAGAGTAAACACCACATAGGGATGAAGGCAGCAGTTCACAATGCTCAAAGAATAGTGAAAGAGATTACTTCTAGGCTTTGCAATGATTTCAGAAAGGTGAAAATGAATCTCTACCTTGACCCAGCTGTATGCTGTAAACTGACACCTTTAACAATGTGCTTTTACTCCTGGTGTTGTTGCAGCTGAGACCCCTCCACAGCTCCCGGTGTGTGATGTCTGCGCTCAGGTCCATGTGGGAGAACAGTTGCCACCTCAACAAAATGAGACAGCTCTCCTGGGCACACTGGCAGGGGAATGAGCCTTGTGCTTTTACAGGCATTGTAAATTTGGTGATGGCCCTGACCAGAAGCAAGCAGAGGATCTCTGCCTTGTTTCCAGTGACAGATTTCATAGTAAATCCCCCCTTCATCCTTCCTCAGTGCCTTTCACAGCAAGCCCCTGCATGCTCCTCATGCAGTGCTGCAGAGATTGACCAGAAATTAGCCTTCCTCCATGAGTGAGTCTGTCTCAGGGCACCGGTGAGTGGAAGAGGTTGAGCCTGGTGTTGAGGACAAGGCACTCAAGTAGAAAAAGCCCTTTTGTGGTTATTGATATGAGTGTGGGGTCTGGCCCCCCTGCAGAGAGCCACACAGAGTGGCTTGAAAGCACCTGCAGGTGCTTTTGAACCATCAGGTCTCCAGTGGTGATGTTTGAAGCCAACAAGTTTTGTTGGACAATAGGAAGAGGCTAGGGATATCTACACAGCTGACTGCTGAGATTTGGGTGACGCGCGGTAACTTACTCTACTGTAGTAACCCGCTTACTGTAATCGTCTGTCCATAGCGTGACTTCTTCGGTCTGACCTGACACCCCTTGCTCCTTGTTTGTAACGTTGACGTTGTCTTGGCTTGTACTCATGCACCATGGGCATCTACGTAAATGCTGCTGCTTAAGCGGGTTTGCTTCTATTTCAGGCCATAAAAGCTGTGTATAGGGCTCAAATCTTAGGCTGATGCTGACATCCAGAAATATTAGGTTAAACCAGTGCTTTTCTGTGCTATCACTAAGACATAGCTTTAGAGCCTGGTAAGGTTGTGTGTGTGTGTGCGCGCGCTGGCAAAATGGCATTGATACTAACTGAAAATCAAAGGAGATGGTTCCAGAGTAAAGGGAACGAGAAAAAAAGAGAGATATACAGATTTTGATCATAAAATAAAACTTTAATTCTTATAAAGCCCTGAATGAGACACAGGAAGGGCAAATATTTGTTCTGCTGCTGACCTTCTCAGGCAAATAGCGCACCAGGCCCTGTGGGGCTGGAGACATCGCACTGCGGGGAAGTGAGAAATCACCGAAAGCGAGAGAGGGCTGTAGAGAAGCAGCTGATTACTCGGGGGAACCATGATGAATTCCCCAAATTCCAGTGCTGTGAGAAGCCCTTCTCTGGATGAATGTGCCCGAATAACCCCCTTGGATTTTGAGAGTGAGGTCTGTCCAAAGAAGCCCACCCACCCTTTCCCCAGCTGGTGCTGGCTGCGGGAGGGGAGGTACCAGTGCAGGTTCAAGGCACCGTCAGGAGCAGTTTTGGGCAGCCATGCAATACCAGAGTGTCCTCCAAGTCCCCTGCCCCCAGGGGTAGCAATTCCTTATTAAATTGCTTTAAATCTGGAAGACAGTTACTGAGGAAGTGTTTAAACAGTGACTTAGCAGATAGGGAAGGGCAGCTTAGTTGAAAATCATCAGGCAAATACATAACTCTTGAAGAATAAGAAGCTCTTTTGCACAATTAACAAAACAATTGCTCTTACTCGGATTGACTATCAACTTTATAAAGCTTAGAATGAAAGCAACCCCCGAGTTAATATTTTTTCTTCCAGTAGTAAAATGGGTTTATTTTTGCAGTTACTCATTGCTGCTGAAGAGAGAGGAATTAATTTCCAGTGTGAGTCTAGAGTTGAAATTCAAACATATTTTCAGCATATGTGTGATTTTCTGTGTGTGAGTGGTCCTGCTGTCTTAGCTACAGAATTTTGAGCTGAAGAAAGATCTTCTAACAAATTTTGGTAGAATTTGCTGTTCCATCGCACTAAGAAGCTGATCTTGGTGATGTGTGTGCCTTCAAGGGCATGGCACTGCTGTCACACTGGGCAAAGGCTCTCACCTGAGCTGAGCACAGTGCAGAATCAGCCACTTATTTTACGTACAGCTCCAAAAAGCGAGTTTTTTGTCCCACCTGGAGTGCTCATCTGGGAGATGACACCAGCCACCAAAGCAGTGGTGGCTCTGATCTCTGCCCAACCTGGAGGTTAGGACAGGTTTAACATGAAAAGGAAAAAGACTACCCAGGAAAGGAGCTACAAATACTAATACCTGCCTGATGGGTTAACGGGGTGAGCGTTACTCACAACTCCTAGTCTCTTCATCACAGCCCTTCTCATCCTAAGAGCACCCTTTAGTTGAGCCAGTGTCTTTATTGTGGGCAGCCGATCATCTCCGTAATGATGCCATTTGTGACTAATCTTCCAGGATTAAAAATGAACTGTAGCTGCTGCGGCTTCCACCTTTGCCGCATAGCAACGAGAGCAGAAAGTCAATTAATTACCTTCTCACTGGAATCCAGGGGCCCTTTCGTCCTCAGCTCAGCCGAGTGTGTAATGGAAAAGGGAGCGAAAAAGGCTGCGGCTGGCCAGCTGGGAATTGCATGACAAAGTGAAAGATGAGCTCTGGGAAAAAGAGGAGAGGGAGGGCACTGGGGGGAAATCCTTGTCCTACAGGTTCATTAAAAAAAAGTAAGATGCCACTGATTACACAATTATTGATTTATTTCCCTGCTTTCAGCCCTAGCAAAGGTTCTGCAGACACCCTTGTCTCCTTGCAGGGCACCATCTGAGCTCCTGGGGACATGGGGTTTTCTGCTCTGAAATCATCCCTGCTTTGGAACTGTGCTTTCAAGAAGTTTCTTTCAGTATTGGTCACTTTTTGACTGCTGTAACCTCTCTCGTTGCCCCAGAGAGATGCCACATAGCAGCTATTTGGTTGCTCTGAGAGCTGGTTTCAAAGGTGACTGTTTTAGTGCTCTTTCAGGTGGCTTTCTATGGTGAAGATTAATGGGAAAATCATTTTAAAGATTTAATTTCCTCAGAAAGATTTGACTGATAGGTACAAACACAACTGAAAAACCACGGGTGATGATCTGAACAGATACTAGGTTTGACTCAGAGCGAGAGGAGGTGTTACTTCTAGCAACTTGTCTGTGATGCGGGGACTTAGAAGGTCACCTTCAGCCCTCCCAGACTGGGACTCAGTGAGCAGAGCCCTGTTCTGAGTGAAACTGGGAAAATGAGAGAAGATAAGGAATATTTTAATGTCCATTTATCAGATCTGGCAGCTTCAGACCCCTCAGTAATTAACTGTTAATGAGAGCAAGTCAGTGTTACCTTTGGTCCCTCCAGTTTAGCAGCATCCCTCAGGTCACCTGGCATGGGTCAGGACATCATGAAAGACACCTCCTGGGGCAGAAAAGCAGTGACAGTGGAAGGGGGCAGGATGAACTGGGATGTACACAAACCTCCAGCACAGCTGGTGGTTGAGCCAGGCAGAGCCATCGGGTGAGGAGGGGACCCCTGCGGAGGGCTCTGTTGGGATGGCAGCCAGCGAGGTGTTAGGGAATATCAGAGGGAAATCTGGCATCAGATGACCAGAAAGGCATCCTGGTTTGTAGAAAGAGTTAAACCTAGAGACATCATGGAAGGTGAGATTCTCTAGTTTAACTTTACCTCCAGGCACTTCTGCCCCATTATCAGCTGGGCTGTGAGCTGAACTGGGCTCAAATGATTTATCCATAGTGACAAATCTTCAGTGACTGAAATAGGAACAAGAAAGTTTAATCTCTGCTTTCCTGCACAAGCTGGTAAAGTCTGGGATCCCAGGTTGCCCCTTCCCCGTTGGGGGTTTGTATCACATAAAGGAGTTTTTGGCAAAACAAAACCTCCAGCTTTATCAGCCAAAGACCTCTGACACAGCAAGAAGGATGTCAGCTCCTCCTGAAAAGACTAAGTGGGTGCTGTGCTCAGCTTGGTAAGTTCAATGACAGTTGCAAGTCTTGAGGAACAAGTCCTGAGGATCTTCTACCCTGTGCAATCACCAAAACGTGTTTAATTAATAAGTTAATCCTAAGATTAGGTGGTTTAGTATTGGAAGAGTGTTCCTGAATAACAGTCCTGCTCTCAGATCGCACAGCCCTCTCCTTTCCCAGGCTTGCAGTCTTCTTTCACTCAGTTTTCTGATGTGCTCCATGGAGAAGTAGTAACTTTAAGTCTCATTATTAATTTATCTCAGCCACAGTTTACATGTGTGCAGGGGGAGGTAATCACAGAGCTACCTTCCCTGCTGTTCTTTTCCTGAGGTTTTACACTCTCCAAATTCCTTTTAGTCATAAATCAAATTAACTAAATTGCTTAAGAAGTACTTTTCTATTAAAACAAGATAGTGTTATGATGCCAAAAGGTTTATTATGAGAACTGTCTGTTTAATAGTAATATTCTGAGTTTATGGGCTGCTATCTTCTCTTCAAAGTTTAAAGGCTTTGAGCATGCTCAAGACTCCCCCATGAAATGAGTATTCTAGTATGCATTTACAGAGGTCTAAACCGAGGCACAAATAGGTGAAAAGGTATAAAGGTGGCTAAAACATTCGTTACTATATTTGCTGAAGACCCTTGGATCCCTGTGCAGAGCAGGAGTGGTACCTGGCATCTTGGTGGACATTCATTGCCAGGACAATTAGCAGTTCAGATCAAATCAAATACAGCTTTAATTTAGGTGTTTACGCAGCAGGGTTTCAGTGTTAGCCCAGCACAGCACCTAACCAGACCTGGTTCTTGGGTGGGTTGACGTGGTTTGACCACAGCAGCACACACTGATAAGTCAAAGCTCTAGTTTTTGGACTTATGGCTTTGGGTCTTTAGCACTTTGGGATCTCTGCCCTTCATTATATTTTATGATGGAGACATCATTTAAGATGCCAGACAGATGGAGCCAGTAAATCCCTACCCCTCCTTCCCTTTGGGGTTGCCAGCAGAACTGGAGACTTGAAGGGGCTGGGAAATTTTTTCCCCCTCCAGGGACCGTGCCAAGGAAACCCAACAAGCCAGTGTGGTCACCTGAGCATTAGCAGCATTCAAATAGATTCAGGGCGATAGACCCTATGGTCCTCTAAAATATGCTCTGAGAGTGAATCTGGGCCCCATTTAGCCTTCAAGCTCTGTGCTCATTGAGAGGCTGAGAGCCTGCTGATCAAAGCAGTTATCAATGTTAAGAAGCCAGGCAGCCACAGCTGGTCCCAAATCGGTTTGCCAGCCATGGGGACATGAACAAGGTCATGGTCCTGACTGGTTTTGGAAAGCTCCTGAGCTGCAAAGGCCAGTAAGGCCAGCTGGTGCATTCATGGACTCTTTCATGGGACACAATTATGTGCTTCATAAAGCAACATGTCCCCCTTTTGCTATTAGGTGCTACCCTGGAAAGAAAGCGGTGGGGGGGAACAGCAAATCAGCACAGCAAGATTCCCCAGCGTTTGAGCTTCCAGTGCAGAGCAAGATGGAAGAGCAGCAGCACAGGAGTGTAAAACCCCCTCCAAAACCTACAGTGTGTCCCAAACAGATGCACTGCCCTGGGTTGGGCTCCTGGTGTGCTCAGCGGAGGGGTGGCAGTGGCCTCCTTGGCACCACGAGCATCTCTGAGCTTCAGGCAGCTGCCCCATGCTGCCACCCTCTGCTCTCTAGTAAGGATGGAGAGGGAGAGCAGAAATGCTGCTTTAGTGCCCAGAAAGTACTCAAGGGTACTGTGCGATCACTGCTTCAGTGGGCTGTTTGCTGTGGTGGGTTTTTAAGGCTAAAAGAGAGTCAATGCAATAACAAGAAAATGCAAAAAAACCCAAACCAAACCAAAACCCATTATTTTAAAAAAGAAGGTTTTTCAGGCTGGAAAAGCAGGGCATTTAAAGAGGAATCAGAGCCAATGGCTAAAGCATGAAGTGGATGCTCCTGTGACAAAAGCACAGGCTTGGGATTCAGGCATTATTAGCGCGTTGTCTGGCATGGGATAAAAATTGTTTGTACTAGTAATTTAGGCCAAGACATATATACGTAATGAAGTGCTTAACTGCAGTTTTCTGCAGGGGGTAATGTGGGAGTTAGATGCGTATGTACCTATTGTACCTGTCTCTTCATGCCTCTATTTATCATGTCTGAAAGGCAGAATAACCACTTCCCACCTACGTAGCAGCACTGGGAGCATGACACAGCCATCCTTGTGAAAAGCCAGGGCACCACTGGGGTGGTGGCTGAGCATGGGCAGAGCAAGCACGGGATGGGGGCCAGGGAGCTGGGATTCAGCATCCTCTGGGTGTAAGTTCTTACTTTCTCAGCTTTCTAAATGGTAATAGGAGTGGTTTTGCCCAGTTTTGCAGGTGCAAGGAGGTGCACGTCGTGATAAGTACATATATGCATGTGTATGCGTATTTTTATATATATATATATATATATATATGATATTTTTCAGTGGGGGTCGAGGGTACCAAGCACTATTATTTGCAAGTATTTTTTTAGTCCCATTTGCTTTCCCCTCTTAATTCAAAGGCTTAAGCTAAATTCATGGGAGAGCACAGAAGTTGTCCCTGTAACACCCATTAGCCAGATACCCTCGGGCTCCTGGCAGCAGCCAAGCAGACCCCTGGGAGAGGAGCACCCTGGCTGGCTGCACCTTGCATGTTCCTGGGTCTGTTTCAGCCTCTCCCTAGTGCAGAGCAGCCCGCCGGGAAGCCTAACCGAAAAACCCATGAAAGGTTTGCTGCAGCAGTAACAGGTGATATTTTTATTTTGCTGGAATATTTGCTGTGGGTTAATGTGAGCTGCCCAGCTGAAATGTGGGCTGCTGCATCACAAAAAAACCATCCTCTGCTATAGCTGTGATTTCCAGCTCATGGTCTGTTCCATTCTTGTTTCCTGGCAAGGGATAATTTCAGTGATGTCCCAATATCCGTTTCTTTCTGTATGTTACACTAGATGAAAGAAGAAGAGCTGCTCTGCAATGGTCTGGTCTTCCCTGCATGAGATCGATGCTGAGAACCCCCAGGGCTGACTGAGCTCCTTTGGTGCCCCTGGACAGGGAGCTGCTCCTGCAGCATGGCTCACTGCTTGCCTACTCGTAAGGACAATACGTTTTACCCCGTCCCAGTTTTCCTAATCTGAAGTGCTGACAGGAAAGCTTTCCAGGTCAGGGTGTTTGATAAACTATATAGAAATGCTACATTTAGACTGAAATTAATATGTGTTGTCCACGTGACCACATCTGGAGTCAGCATGGAGGAGCTGCCTGCAGTGTGAGATGGTCTGCTGCTCTGTTGTGTCGAGGATTAGACGCTTGGCAGAGGCAGGCTGCGACAGCGAATTAAGACACTGAGATTAGCTGATCTCTTTGAGCCATGTAAGAAATAAGCAGGTTCTCTATTGTTTGTGTTAGACATAGGCAAATTGCATTTCCTTGCATTTACCCTCAGTTACACCGTTAGTCACAGGAAAGATGGTTCTGCCCGATCCTGAGTCCCGTTTTGGCTGCAGAAAGCCCAGCGCTCTCACCCTCCTAGGGCTGTAGCGTGTTTTCCCAGTGCAGTGCATTGCGGTGCTCACACTGGTACATGTGGGATGAAAGAGAACAACATGTGTGGAGCCTTTCTGCAAAAAGAGGCTTTTTTTTTTTTTTTTGCCTTTTTTTTTTTTTTAAGAGCAGGACTCTGCCCGCACTGCAGAGCAAAGGAAGCCGAGTCAAGCACAGCACCCAGTCCTCACCCACAAGCACCACTATCTCGGTAGCTAGCAGTGGGCATGCAGGAGACTCACCAACACCAGTACAAGGTGAGGTTTTTCTGTCTCATCCTCTCCAGCAGCAGACGCAGTGGCACTGGAACTGTTGCTGTGGGCTGACCTGTCTTTCCCTTTGGATTGAGCCATGATGTACCTCGCTTTGCCCTTTGGTTTTCCTTACGACACAGCAATAGCTTCCCGAGGCGTTTTTCTTGGCTCAGATTTTGACTGTATCCTTTATGTGGCTTTTATTTTTGGCCTCTGGAAAAAAAGAAAATAAACTAATTGGTGATATCAGCACACGGAGGCTGCACATCCAAATCCTGCCTCTGAAACAGCAGCCTCCGTGTGTGAGGCTCCACAAAGAGATACAGGGGCCAGGTTCAGAGACATGACTAAAATTTTGCCAGTAGCAGCAGTCCCTGGCTTAGGTGTACCCTGTTTGCGTCACTCCAAAATACTGAGCAAGGTCCTGTTAAAGGGAGATACACAAGCCTGTGCCTGCTGCCTTCCCTTGTTAGCCTTGGCTGAATTGCCAGGAATACCAAAAAGTGGGGGCCAGGTTTTCCCAATGTGCTGGTCTTGGCTTTTGGATGGGGCTGGGGGATGTTTGCAAGAGATGTGAGTAACTGTCTTGTGTCATTGACCTGCTTTTATGGGAAATGGACACAAAATGGAGAAGGAAAATGGACAGATGGGGGATGGAGCTGGCTGAGATTGAGCCCTCCTGACAAGAAACACCCCAAAGGCAAGCTGGCTGCTGGCACTGTCCCTCTGCTCTGAGAGGCCCTTCCTCACAGCCTGCACAGATCAAATAAAACTAAGAAAACATAATATTAAAAAAAAAAAAGGAGGAAAAAACATAAGGAAAAAAAAAAGGTCATATAAAAGCTCTTCACTACTTGGGCATCATCTGACCACAAGCTGCTTAGGGAGAAATATCCTGTATAGACCAGTCACTGTTCATTACAGTAGCTTTTATTCTATGCTTTGAAGCATCACCTACCAGCCAGGATAGGGTATGGGGCCAGGTGGAGGCAGGTCGGATCCAGGCAGCAGTTGCCGGGTCCAGAGACCACTGTGCGAGGAGCTGAGCTCACCGTGGGGAGCAGGGCCAGGGTCAGCAGAGCAACCAAGGGACGTCGTAAGCGTTTGCCCCTTGACTGAGCCGAGCGGCTGAACACGCGCTCTCCCGGGCACGATCCTCAGTCCTGCTCCGCTCCGGAATACGCCGGGCTGGGCTGGGCGAGGCAGGCGTGGATGCTGCCTGTGCAGTCACTGCCCGTTAGCCTATAGCTGTAGGTAATGCTTGGTTCCCTGCAACTTGTGCTTTCATTGCAAGTTGACCCTAATTTTATTTAAAATCATAAAGAAAAAGGAGGGAAAAAAAAAAGCAAGCCCAAAAAATAACATTATGCTGGAGGAAAACAGCCAGTCTAGGACTGGGGAGCACAATAATCTAATTTTGAAAAACAGCACTTAGACTCTACAACTGTAGCAGAAGAGCTTTTGATTTGAAAGCTGACATTAAAAAGCCTGGCATCTAGGAAGTATACACTTTCCTTTCCTAGTCCATAATCACTTCCTATGAAATACAAGAGCATGTACATATATGAATATTTAATTTGACAGTGATGAAGCTTTATATATTAAGTCAATGAAAATGCTGTTAAGCTCGTGGGAACAACACTACTTGTGTACTGACCTTGGAATTTGGCATCTCAAGTAACCAATGGTTATCACTTAATTTTTATGTCAACAATAAATTTAATTCCAACTTATTGGAACTATCTTTGAGAACATATCATGGTTCAACTGCAAATGAATTTTTAGTTTATATATGATAATGCTTTATCAGGGCTCTTCCCTTCTGGGAAATGAAAAACACAGAAATTCATGTACAAAGTGTCTCCCAAATTGCAGATCAGAAGTTGTCTATTTTGCAAATAGTGAGGTTAAATCAAGAAGCCTTTATTTAGTTTTTACGTATTCTCCAGGCAAATTTTCTTATCATGAGACATGCTAATGTAAAATAATGATATTCCCAGGCTTTATATGCTCTGTCTTTATTTTATGTGTCTCTAATTTAGGCAGCCATTTTGTGTTCAGTAAAAAAATTAAGTAAGGAGGAGACATCCCTTGCAGACTTTCTCCTGGAGACTTTGCTTTTGGATTTTACTCTCTTATGGTTATCTTACTGCAAAGTGTCTGTCTACAACTGCCTTTGTCTTGAACACCATACTGTGCATGAATCCAGCCTCAATATCCAGCACACAAACCGAATAGCAGCTTGTGTGATTCTATATCCACCGTTTCTACTTTATACTCTAAATGCTGACGGCAAGCTCTAAACATGGGCAAGAAGGAGAAGGTGTAATCCAAGGCAGGCGTGTTTGCTGCACTATGCTGGAGCTGCTTTCTCGGGGTGTTTCCAGAGCACTGTGCTGCAGACCGCAGCCCTTCCTCCCCTCCAAAACCCGTTCGCCCTGCACGACGTACTGACACTGATACTTTTTTCCTTCCCTACCCTCCCGAAATTCCCAGAGCTATTAACTAGGTCACGGGAGCTGGTCCCAATCCAGTAGTTTATCTAATTGCCTTTTTATAGTATATTGTGCAACTCTTTATTATCCTGTCAGAGTTCCTCTGTATGGTGCCGGAGGGGGGGAACGGGGAGGCAGAGCTGGGATGAAGCTCACTGCTGCACAGCCAGTCATGGTCGAGAGCCGAGGGTGAGCTTGTGCATCTCTGATGCTGCGAGGATGGTAACGGCCTGGGCAATAAACCTAGGAGGTGCTTTTAGCAATGGCTGGGGGCAAGGTGGACCGCTTCTGACTCCTGTGATCACATCTCTAGATACATACATACATGTCCGGGAGGGATGGCTGCTTCTCCAAGGAGCGAGCATCTGGGCTGAACTGCGTTAAGTCTGCTCTGGGCAGGCTGGTTCTTGGGCAGATGTGGCTGGGGAAGCTTCTTGGCTGGTCAGGCAGAAGGTGCCCCCCCGGCCTTCTCATCTCTGCAGCTGGCAGCTCTGCTGACGATGCCTGGCAGCGGGTTTTAGGGGTGTGGGGAAATATTGTGGCATAAGCAAGGAGGCTCTGCGGGAATCAGGGGGTTACACACCTGCATTCGGACATCCATGCTTTTTGTCAGTATTACAGAGGAGGATGAAGATGGGCATGCAGGAATTGCCTTAAGTCCCCTTCTTCACGGGGACCCATTTCGGACACGATTTGCAGCACAGTGGCTTTGAGGCAGTTCACAGCCCACCGAAGCCCATGAGAATCAAATCCTTTGGGATTTGGGAGCCTGACTATGCAGTGAACTAGGAGCGATGCTCGTCCTGCTCCCAAATAATCACACCTTCATGCACCTGCCACTGTGTTGTGCCATCCAGCAGCCTGGAGAGGGTCTGTCGGTGAGGGCTGTAGAAAGACAATTCACTCGGGGTTGACCTTTCCTGCTTTTCTGAAATGATTTGGGAGCACGAATAGCTCTTTTCCCTCAGTTTATTAATCAGAAGACTCAGCCACAAGCCCCCCACTCCCCGAGCCTGCTCTGTGGAGATAAGGCAGAGTCGCTCCTCCGGCTGGATCTGCCGGTGCCTGGGGAGGGTGGGGGAGGTCTGGGGGAGCTGTTCCCCGCAGGAACAGGGCTGCACACCCCCAGCCCTGCCAGGGTTGCCTGGCGGGGGACGAGACCCTCAGCCCACCCCGGGGAGCGGGTGCAGAGAAAGCAGTCAGTGCCAGAAACCCCCAGCGTCAGCCCCGGGCAGAGGGGAGGGCTACGGCTCGTTTGCAGGTTCTCTCTTTCCTTTTAGCTTCATCTGAGATGACTTGCAGCTCAAACACCCCCCTGGGACCCGCTAACCTTTGGATAAGGTTTGGCTCCGTTATCCTGCTTGGGCTAATTAAGAGTTAGGGGGAGCCCAGGAGTGACGCGGCTGCCTCCGTCCATCCATCCATCCATCCATCCATCCATCCCTCCCTCCCTCCCACCATCCGCCCCTCCAGCCTCCCCCCTTGCTCGCTCCGCTCCGGCTCCCCGGCGGAGCGGCGCGCTGCAGGCGGCGATGGGGAGAGAAGCAGAGGTAAATGCCCCGACCCTCCTCTCCATTTCTCGGGCTTCGCTTTCCTCTCTTCCTCTGCCTCTTTCCTCTATTCCGCCCCCCCCCTTTTGTTTTTTTTTTCTTTTTCTGTGTGCTTTACCCCTGGTTTTCGCCGCCGGTACAAATTCAGGGGGTCTTTTTTTTCCAGCCGCTGCTGCAGAAAGTCTTTTTCTCCCTCCTCTGGAACGGGGCAGGAGGAAGCCGCCGTCCCGCGGGCTGAGGCATCCCTGGGGAGGTGTTTCTAGCCAGGCAGCAAGGCAGGGTGCTGCCGGGGGGGCTCCGGGGTGCGCCCCACCAGCGGCGGGGGCAGGCGGTGGGTGCGGGCTCAGCTTCCCGGCGTTAGAACCGGGCGTGGGATTAGCGAGTGGGCGTAGAGGCACCCCCGGCAGCCTCCACTCCCCAGCTCCTGTATCCCTCGGCCCCCCTGCGGCCCCTGAACTCCTCAGCATCCCCCCGGCATCCCCTGCATCTCCTGCACCCCCCCACTTTCCTATTCGCCTCGGTGTCCGCCAAGGCTGGGCAGGCAGCCGGGGCTTTGCCGGGGGTGTTAGGGTGAGGGGTCCCTCGGGCAAGGAGGGGACACTGCCGCATCCAGCAGCGGGAAGAAAGATCCGCCGCCCCCAGGGCATCCCCGCCCGGAGAAACGGTCCGGGTCGGCAGGCAGGGACGGAGGGTCCCGCAGCCCACGCAGGGAGCCCCTGCCTCGGGGAAAGCCTCTCCGCACCGGCCCGGCGAAGCTGGACTTATTTTCAAGCTCCCTGTGTTGTTTTTTTTTTTGTTTGGCTGGTTTGTTTGGGTTTGGGTTGGAAGGGGTTTTTTTTTGTTTGGATGGGTTTGTGTTTTTTTTAATTTGGTTTGGGGTTTTTTGTTGTTTTTATTATTTTTTTCCTACGAACTATCTCCTGAGCCCAGTACGTCCCTAATACGCTGGATGCTCAAGGAGCAGCCGAAAGCCGGTCTCCACCACCCTTGGCGTGATGCCGGTGGCTGGGACCCCCTTCCCTGGCCCGGGGGGGTGTGTGTGGGGGGATGCGGCGCGGTGCCCCGGCGGGGCCGCACCGGGACTGCCCGGGGGCTGCAGCAGTGCCCCGCCGGCTCCCAGCCGGGGCAGGGCCGAGGTTTGGGGGTGCCGGGGCAGAGGAGGGGATGTGCTAGACGGGTTTAGGAAGTATTCACGCACCAGACAGCGGTTTGGGTGAATTTTCGTTCCTTCCTCCGTGATGCCCCCTGCAGCCGCCAGAACCAGGTCTCCTTCATGTCTTCTCTCACAATGAACTTGTCTTAGGCTAAATTAAAAAAAAAGAAAAAAAAAGAAAAAAAAAAGAAGAAGAAATCGTTGAATTTATCCCCCGAGGTGTTCATTGTAGCAGTCCTTTTCCAGGACTGTAAAGAGACGAAACGGCGACTGCGGCAGCCGAGGGCAGCAGTGACGGCCCGAGCCCCTCGCGTCCTCCTCCCCTTGATTTTAATTGTCCCCGGTGAAACCCCAGCCCGCCGCGGCCCTGGGGGCGGGCAGGGCCCTGCTAAACCCGGGGCGAAAGCCTGCCCCGCTTGGCTTTCTCGACCTATTTGTGCGCTGACATGTAATAATTTCTCCGCAAAGCCAAGGATGCGCCTCGCTTAGCCGCCTTCCCCCTCCCCGCAGAGGAGCGGTTGCTATAAAAAAGCCCCATTTTGGGGGGGCAGTCTGCTACAAAAGCCCCCCCGCGCCGGGAGCCGAGAGACCCCCCTTAGGGATAAAGTCCTCACCGGGGCCTTTTTTTTTTTTTTTTTTTTTGACACATTTCAGCCGCTTTGCACCCAATTTCCTTTTGGATTCTGGCAGAAAGAAAAAAAAAAAAAAAGGTGTTTAAGTTTTTTTTCCTTGGAGCCGGGTGGGGGGTTCTCTCCCCACCTCTGCTCGGTGCCGCATCCCACCTGCAACTGCAGCCCCAGCGCTCCCTCCCCGCTCCCTCAACAACGATATTACGAAATAATTTAGAGCTGGCTTTTCCGCCCATCTATAGTAAAAAAATATTATTTTTTTACCTTCCAAAGCGGCAAACGAAACACAGATTCCCCCCCGGCCCTTTCAAGGAACATCTATTTTTTTATAAAACAACGATGCAAACGATCCCCCCGCAGCAGAGGGGGACGTGCTCTCACACACACCGCCCCAAAATGCCAGCGCTCCCCCTGCCACCCTGGACTTGTCTTTGCCAGAGCACAGGACAGGGATTTCTCGTTGCCGTTGTTTGCTCAACTCGGAAATATTTTAAATAAAGAAAAAAATCGTAAGGCTTTTTAATTACAAATAAGCATAAGCATTTGGAAGCAAAACGAAAATACCGGTTTGGGTGGGCTTTTTAAGCAAAGGAGACTCTCTACATTAGATCGTGGGGACCAAGAGGAGAAATCCGCAGCCGATATCCCCGCGGGCTGCCGGTGTCCCGCAGACGCCGGCGCGGTTCCGCGGGGCAAAGGCGCTGCCGCCCGGCTGCGAGCCCCGGGCGGGAACGGGAACCCGTTTCCCTCCGTTTTCGGAGCACGCAGATGACAGGAGTCGTTACAGGCAGCTAAACCCTCGATCCCTGGGCGCAGGTTTCCACACACCACTGCGCTCCGCAGCTATGGCAGGACACGCTGCCCAAGCTGCCCCCGCCGCTGCCCCCAGCCTCCATAGGGGCCGCACGTTTTGGGGGGAAGAAAAACGAAAAAGGAGGGCGTACGAGGAGGAAAATTCCGTTAAGAACCGGTCGAGAACCGTTTGTCCGCCTCTTCAACGGGGCTCTTTTGTTCGCCGTGGGGAGGGGGCTGGCGGCCGGGGGCCCCGCGGCGCGGCTGTGGGGCAGGCTGTGG
>NW_010973369.1:2890825-2894744 GCF_000737465.1 Haliaeetus leucocephalus | reverse complement strand
CCCCGGGCGGCGGAGCCGGCCAGCCGGCCACCATGGCCACCCTCCTCCGCAGCAAGCTTTCCAACGTGGCCACCTCGGTGTCCAACAAGTCCCAGGCGAAGGTGAGCGGCATGTTCGCGAGGATGGGCTTCCAGGCGGCCACCGACGAGGAGGCGGTAGGCTTCGCCCACTGCGACGACCTGGACATGGAGCACCGGCAAGGGCTGCAGATGGACATCCTCAAGTCCGACGGCGGCGAGGAGGGGGGCGAGCCCCCCCTGGAAGGCGACATCCACTACCAGCGGGACGGCACCGGGCCCCTGCCGCCCTCCGCCTCCAAGGAGGCGGGCGTCTGCTCGGAGCTCTCCGGGCAGGGCAAGCCCAAGATCACGGCCTGGGAGGCGGGCTGGAACGTCACCAACGCCATCCAGGTACGACCGCCACCGCGCCGGCACACCGCCGGGCACCGGGGAGCGCTCCCCGGCCCCGCTCCCGCTCCCCGCTCCGCGCCCGGCCGGCAGCCCCGGGCTTGATCGCAAGCCCGCTGCGGGGAAAAAAAGGAAAGAAAAAACAGAGGAAAGACAGAGGAAACATGGGGGGGGGGAGGAAAAAGATTAAAAAAGGAAAGGAAAAAAGCGCAAACCCGGATCGCTGCTGCTTTGCCCCCCGCCCCCCGAATACGGCGCAGAGCCCGGGAGGGGCGCCGGGCCCCAAGCCACGTCCCGCTGCGCCTCCCCGCGGGGCCGGGCTGGCGGGGGTCCCCGTCGGGCCGCCCCGGCACATGGGCCGGGGGCGAGGGGGGAACCCGGGGGGCCAGGGCTGATGGTGGGGGCTGCGCCGGGGTGGGCCCGGGCCGGCTTCTCGGCTCTGGGGGTCTTGGTGCACTGCAAGGGGCTGGGGACAGAGAGGGTAGAGGTCGGGGCAAAACCCGGGCGGCAAAACCGTGCTCGCTTGTTCTGGGTGCTCCGGGGTGAGATTATGCGGGTGTGCGTGAGTGTGCGGGTTGTGATCGCGCGGGTGTGATTGGGGGGGGGTGGAACGTCAGAGAGAAAGGAGGGGTGCGTTATCGTGTGTGGCCGTGATTGCATGGCGTGACTGTGCGACCGATTGCGTGGGTGTGATGGTGTGCAAGCGAGACAGCGAGCGTGCATGTGACTGCGACTGTGTGACTGCGTGTGCCTGGGTACAGGTGCCTGCCTGGTGAGACAAGCAACACGGTTTCCATTTTGTCTCTTTCCAGGGGATGTTTGTTCTGGGCCTGCCCTATGCCATCCTTCATGGTGGATACCTAGGACTCTTTTTAATAATTTTCGCTGCAGTGGTTTGCTGCTACACTGGGAAAATCCTTATTGCCTGTCTTTATGAAGAGAATGACGATGGGGAGATAGTCAGGGTGAGAGACTCCTATGTGGACATAGCAAACGCGTGCTGCGCGCCTCGCTTCCCCACCCTCGGAGGCAGAATTGTGAACGTGGCTCAGATCATTGAACTGGTCATGACCTGCATCCTCTATGTGGTGGTCAGTGGGAACCTGATGTACAACAGCTTCCCCAACCTGCCCGTCTCCCAGAAGTCATGGTCCATCATTGCCACGGCAGTGCTCCTGCCTTGCGCGTTCTTGAAGAACCTCAAGGCAGTCTCCAAGTTCAGCTTGCTCTGCACATTAGCCCACTTTGTGATCAACATCTTGGTGATCGCCTACTGCCTCTCCAGGGCACGTGACTGGGCCTGGGACAAAGTCAAGTTTTACATCGATGTAAAGAAGTTTCCCATCTCCATCGGCATCATTGTCTTCAGCTACACCTCTCAGATCTTTCTGCCTTCCTTGGAGGGGAACATGCAGAACCCCAAGGAGTTTCATTGCATGATGAACTGGACTCACATAGCAGCTTGCATCCTTAAGGGACTCTTTGCCTTGGTCGCCTATCTGACCTGGGCTGACGAGACCAAGGAAGTCATTACAGACAACTTGCCGTCCACCATTAGGGCAGTAGTCAACATTTTCTTGGTGGCCAAAGCCTTGCTCTCCTACCCCTTGCCGTTCTTTGCAGCTGTGGAAGTCCTGGAGCGATCCCTTTTCCAAGATGGAAACAGGGCATTCTTCCCCAACTGCTACGGGGGTGACGGGCGGCTCAAATCCTGGGGACTCACCCTCAGATGTGCCCTGGTAGTTTTCACCCTGCTCATGGCTATCTATGTCCCGCATTTTGCCCTCTTGATGGGTCTTACTGGGAGCCTCACAGGCGCAGGGCTTTGTTTCCTGCTCCCCAGTCTTTTCCACCTCAAACTCTTGTGGAGGAAGCTCTTGTGGCACCATGTCTTCTTTGATGTTGCCATTTTCGTTATAGGTGGTATCTGCAGCGTCTCTGGGTTCATCCACTCTTTAGAAGGCCTCATAGAGGCCTTCAGAACCAACGCTGAAGACTAAGGAGGGGCCAGAGTCAGCTGCAGTAAGAGAATCGCATCAAACATCCGCATAGCCAAATAATTCTGCATCCCTTTAATGGAAAGAGTCATTATTTTCGTTACGTGCATCCAACAAATTCTATGTCATAGAATCTGCAAATTAAAGGAAATAAGAACAGATTAAAGTGTTTGCCCTGCCGTCTTTTTAAACAAGCTAAGAGTTAAATATATTTTTTTGTTATTTAGAATTTTTTGAAGGAAATTATCCGGTGCCCCACCCCTATCTCCTCACTCGTTGCCTGAAGCTTGGCCCCCCACGAATGACCTGTTGGGAAACAGTCGCAGTTTTCAATACTCCTTACAGATATGCAATTCAGTGTTTCAGGAGCTGAAACACAGGTGCCGATCCGATGGGATTGGGTTACTGCGCTCACAGACAGAAGCGAACCAGCCGTGGGTGCTGGGAGCAGGGACCTTCATTTTACAGTGTGAGATGGATGTAGATCAGACCTAGATTGTACGACCAGCCCAACAAGTCCAAGCAGCGGCTGATGACCAGCGATGCCAGTTACCTGCAATGTTTACACCGTAGTCACATAGATGTCAGGACAGCTTAATTCTTCCATCTGAATTCACACCGAGGAACGGCGCTTCCCATCGATTACAATGTTTTGCCTCTGGTTGGAATCGCAGACCTGGAGTCCGCTTCTCGGTGACTTTTTGTTTTGTTTTGTTTTAACGATTGTTATTTCTAAATTATGAAAAGTTAAAAAAAAATAATTGTTGGATTTGACGTCGTTCAGGATACAGGAACAAAACTACGACACAATTCATTCTGTGCAATCTACCAGATCCGTGGAGCTGTTTCCAATGTACGTGTGGTGTCATTGTGATAAATAAGATGAAAAATGTATATCAGAAAAAAAAATCTATCTTTAACATATAATGTGGTACATAAATATATCAAATAAAGAGAAAACATAGCCGATGAGGCTGGCCTCGTTCGTGGGGGGGTCGGAGGAGCTGGGCAGGGGCAGAGGGAGGTTCATCCTCCCCGCGCCCGCTCGCACTGGGGGGTGAGGCGTGGGGCTACCGCACATCCTTGATGGTAACGGAGGGGTAGCGCTGGGTTGTCACCCACAGTGGGATTAAGCTGTTTGCAAGAGGTAGGACACTTATATTTTGAGAAGGAGTCTGCCTGCAGTTGGGGGGGGGGGCTGCTTTCCCCCCCCCCCCCCCAGCTTTGCTTTATCCCGTAGTGCTCAGAATCCAGAGATGGAGGGAGTTTGCAGAGGTACCCTGAGACTTTTGTTCTTGTGAAGGAGGAGAAAGAAAAAAAAAAGCACCCTCACAAACAAACAAATGCAGTGGAGGGGGGGGAAATAAACGAAATAATGGGCTGGGGGTATCACCTGGCTCGAACCACTCACTCTGCCCTGGTCACGGGTGCGGAACGTGGGGCTGATCCCCGCGGCGGGGATCAGCCCCACGTTCCGCACCCGTGACCGAAGACACCTCGATTGACACCTATTTA
>NW_010973369.1:2852473-2890815 GCF_000737465.1 Haliaeetus leucocephalus | reverse complement strand
CCTCCCGGTCCCCCCCCGCCCCGCCGCAGCCCCGGGACCTCGGCGGCAGCGCAGCGCCCTCGCCCGACGGCGCGGCCCGGCCCGGCCCGGGAACCATCCCATCGAGCCGCCCAGGATGCGGGGAGGCTGCTCCTCCTCCTTCATGAGTGCTTGCTGCTTTTTTTCTTCTGCCGTGAGCTCTCTGTTCCAGCTCTGTTTTCTCCCTAGGGTGCTGAGAAGGGACCAGCATGGGAGAAGATCCAGCTCATCTTCTCCCTGCCCTGTGTAGGGCTGAGATAACCCCTCGGTTCCTGGGAGTAAGCGGAGAACTGAGGAGCCCTTCGCAGGTTAACGCCACACTCCTCTGCACATCTGTGGTTTGCATCTGCTTTGCACGCGCGGGTTTTAGGATCCGTTTCTCCCTGCATTCCCCATTTGGATGGCAGGAGTGTACGGGTGCAGCCAGGACGGCTGCCGTGCCGTGCCGCAGCGGTAGCACAGCTCGCTCGCCTCTTCTTGCGGACAGCTGGCTGCGTGTGGATGGGGGATGCTCACAGACTAACCTGGCTCCTGTCTTTGTGTTTTTCAGGGGCCAAAGGTTTTCCGGTTTGGGGCACATGATGATAGAAACCTTTTTACGAAGCTTTAACTTTGCAGAGGTTTTAAACCTAATTCAGCGCTCCCCCCCCCCACTTGTGAACAGAAATGGCTCCTGCTTTGAGTGTATTTGCGGTCTAAGATGATTTGTGCTCTTTTTGCTACAGTGGGGGAAAGTCAGGGCAGCCAAAGGCTCCTTGTCTCTATTCCTCAGGGTGCAGAGAAGGGGAGCACAAGCAGAGAGTGCCCTCAGCCCCTGCAAGGGCACCTCAAATCCCCAAGTCCCGCCTAGGCACAGCCCCCCCAAGCCCCATGAGACACCGCCTGGCTGGAGGGACTCTGCGAGGCATTTCTGCCTCCCCTGTGACGCCTGGCAGCGGGCTGTGCGGGTCCCAGGGATGACAGGGCATCTCAGCATCTGGCTCGCTGCAATTTTCAGCTGTGGTAAAGCCAGCGATTATCCAGAGGGCCCCAACGGGCTTTGTCTCACTGTCTGTTTTGCTCAAGCGCTTTCCTCTGTCTTTCTGCCGGGTGCCGACGCACACTCGCGGCTGACGTGAGATGAGCTTGCGAAATGAGCCCGCTCAGCAAGCTGGAGCAATAAGCCGAGGCTTTGTCCTCTAAACTTGTCCGTGGCTGGAATGAGTGCAGCTGTTGGTGCAACCCTTGTGACTTGGGCTTGAAATACAGGCAGCCCCCTCCAGCCTGCTGCAGCAGACATTTTGATGCTGTGCTGATGCTAGTGAAAGCGTACATGAACCAGTGTTGTGGGAGATGTGCAGTCTTTAAAGCAGGGATGCAGTGGACTGAGCAAAATAAACCCCAAAATAGCAGCAGGTTTAACTTGGACAAAGCAGAAATCTTCTGAAAAGCCAGCACGATGGCAAAGTCTGATCTCTGTTCCAAACGGCTTTTGTCTGCAGCTTCGTAGCTTCTGGTCATGTGCTGCAGCAATCCTCTAAACCTTCTCATTCTGAAAACGAGACAAACAAAGGCCCTCTCTCCACTAGCAGGGTACAGATTTATTTTCCTCTGTGTCTTTATGGTTCCTCAAGTACAATAGGGACCTCTATTTGGGTTCGTTCCCTGAGACATGAGGGTAGTATCAAATCTGTTTTCCTTACGCACCCACAGGGCCATGCCACCCAATGGGACTGTCAGTGGGAGCTGGAGTGAGGCAAGGGCTGAGCCCACTCCTCTCCGCGTGCTGCTGCTGGTGCTGGAGCTCACAGAGGGGCAGGTATGGCTCTGCCTTCTCCCCACGCACATGGAGCCGGAGACCTTGGCTGCAGTGGCAGCTGGCTGTCTTGGCCTTATGAACCTTGGATGCTCCAAATCACATATTCCAGACTGCTTCAGAAAATGCTTATTTTGATGGTGACACCAATGTTCTCCATCACCCGATTTTATATATCTTTCTACCTGTCTGTGTATTCAAATCCTGACTCAGCTCACCCTTTTGTTTTTGTAATGGCCTCCCTGTCCAGTGCCCCTTTTTCTTTCTCCTCTCTGCTTTGGGATTCACAGGCCCAGCTGAGACAGGCACGTGCCAATGGCGAGAGGTCAGTAGCTTGACAAATGCTGGAGGAACTGTGCTGCCACTCATGTTTTCTCAGAGCTATGGGACCTATCAACCCACTACATCATGGTCTGCTGCCAAGAAAGGGGCAGGTGCAAAAGGGCTTTTGAGGGTGAAAGAAATCTTCCTGGTAATCAGAAAATGCCTCCTGCATATGAAGTTTGGATTTTGGGTGAGGAGCTGGAGGCTCCACCAGTGACCAGCAGTGACTCCACCAACACGCTCAACCATCAAACTGTTATTTGGGCACCCACTCATGCAGGGATGTGCCGACCATTGGTGCTGGGCACCTGCAGAGGGGAAGGGAGAGGAACAGGGAGCAAATGGGGGAGGGTACGAATGGAGGGCAGTAGATTCTGGCTCCAAAAGGGCTCCTCTGGGCTCAGTTCTGATGTGCTCATGGGGCTCGGTCCTCATCAGCTGCTCAGGTGCTCGTTCTTGCATATGTGTGGCCCAGGATGGGGAGCATGGAGCCAGAGGAGGGTCGCGCAGGAGGCAGAAGTGGGGTTGTAGCACTGTCACACCTGCAAAGTTCAAGCATGTAAAAGTCCCTGGATCTCCCACCCTGGACGTGGTGCTGCCGGGGGACAAGGCTCCACCTCACCTAGTTCATTCCTTGCTGGCAAGCTCTGTGGATTGCTGGTGGATCGACAATGGGTCATGTCCACATGCAGGAGGTCTTGCTGGCGTTTGGGAGGTGATCCATGCTTCATTACCTCTGCGAGGACCCGGTATGTGACCCGGCACAGCCTCCGGTGAACAGAGCACTTTGTTCTGACCCTTTGCACTTCCCTGCTGGTGAGCTGCCCTCTAATCCCCGCAAGGAGGGATTTTCCTCTCCTACCCCAGCTCCCTGTGCCTCAGTCCCCTCAGAGAACAGTGGCAGGGGAATAATTTACTTCCTGCCACAAGCCACTCCTTCGGACTTTTCCTTTGACCTTCAGACCGAATCACCAAAATAAAAACTACAGGAGGGAGAGCGGCACATGCTGCTGGAGCGTGACAGTGCCCACCAGCCCCACTGCCGGAGCCCAGGAGGCCGGCTCCCCGCACCTCGCGCTCTGCAGGTAATATCGGTGTACTTTCTCTGGGATGATTGCGACTTTCCCTTATCTTAGTAAGGACCTAAACCCATTTGGGAGAAGCAGAGGTTTTTGTGAAGGGCTCGTCCCTTGCTGCCAGGGACCCAGCCAACACATGGAGACCTGCTCTGCAGGGGTCTGGCTCAGGGTCAGAAGCTGAAAGTGGAGGGGGTTTGAGTTCCAGCAGTGGGGTTTTTTTCCCAGCTGTGGAGGAATCCAGAGAGGAGACAAGCAGCCTCCTTGCTCCCCCTGGAAATATTGTAATAGGTGGAAAGCTTTCTTGCATTAACTGTGCCTCCCCCAGGAAACTTCCATCGCCAGGATCTTCCATCACCCTGCTTGTGTCCGCAGCCCCACATCAGCTCACCTCCCTGGGTGAGCTCCTATGGGGATCAGCCACAAGTGTTTCTGACCCTGGGTAATTTCAGGAGCTGGCAGATCAGCAGAGGTAGCTGGTGACCGACCATGTGTGTCCCCATGTCCCTGAACCACCTGCACGGGGAAAGGAGGTTTGGGATGCACTGGGCTTTTGCAGCCAGCACCAGAAGGGTGAGGTTTGCACCAGAAATTTCCGGTTGTTTTGGCTGTGGTGTCCCAGGCTGTGCCTCTGGGACCAGGCTGGGCCCGGTGAAGCTCAGGGGTGCTGTGTCTGGCATCCCTCTAGCGGGGCATCCCCGACCCCCTTGCTGGCAGGACAGGGAGGGCTGTTCCTGCTTAGTGCCAGAGCAGGGGAACAGAGATGGGCTCAGCAGATTTCAGCGAAGGTCTGCTGCTCTTGCACAGGGGATCACGGGTCCTGACAACGCCTTGAGCAGCACTTGGCCCATTTTGGACTGGGCTGCCCACTGGATCTAGTATATATAGCTCTGCTGGAGGCAGTCTCTGGCTGTGCCAGCACCAGTTGCTTCTCAGGTTTTGCATGCGGATAAAAAGGGGTGAAAACATGCATCCCATGCAGCGGAGCTGGAGTCGGCAGCTCTCAGGGACAGGATGGGGATGGAGCAGGGCAGAGGGGAGGCATTCCTAGGGACACTTTGCCCACAAGCTTTCCTAATGAACCCAGCACTGTGCCAGCAGCGAGGGGCCTGGTTTTGGGCAGTGCAGCTCCCCGAGCCGTCTCCAAGCTGCTAAGCCCTGCTCAATCCGGCCGGGAAACTGCCTCTCTGCCCTTGTTCCTGCCAGGCTGGTCACACTCAGGGCTTGAGCTGTGGGTCATGGCCCTGAGTGTGCACTCTGTGTCAGACTGACTGCACTGCCGGAGAAAAGAGGCGCTCATCCCCCCGAAAGACGGTTGTTTGGGTTTTTTTAAGAAAGGCTCTAGGACAAAGGCTGTAATGTGTCCTGAAGTCCTGCTGGGGAGGAAAGGAAAGGAGAGCAAGCAGGAGGATTGCACCTTCCCCAAGGACAAGGCTGGCCAGCTGCTTCAAACTTTGTGTTATTTATTCTGAGACTGTGCCTGCACTTAAAAAACACTTGGGATCAAGAAGGTCCCAGCCAACTAATTTAATGGCAATAGTAAGATCAGGCATTTATTCCTCTGAAGATGTAAAGGCTTTGCAAGAGATCAGTAATACTCTGCCACATTCATATTTGTAGAAACGGAGGCACAGAAAGTTCCAAGAGTTGCTCAAACCCACTTTAGCTGTCCTTTGGAATATAAACCTGATCCCTTTGGAATATAAACCTGATCCTGATCCTCCTCTTGGCTCTTTTCACCAAAACATGGGAAACTTCCCAGCACCCCTGTGGGACTCCTTGGCAAAATCAAGGGCAATGCCTAAGGCAGAGCCCTGGCTTTTTGATACTAACAGAAAAATATAGAGAGGGGGAAAAAAATTTTAAAGAACCCCAGTGGTCACCAATAGTCTATTTAGTCTTTCTTAAATCCTCTTAAGACAAAGAAATAGGCTCTGACCTTTTAAAGAATATTCTATCCTACCCTATCCTATCCTATCCTATCCTATTCCTTACCCAGCAGAGATAACTGAGTAGCCAAACATTTTAGGTCACCTTTCACTTCAGGTCAATGGAAACTTGCTTTGTGCTCCCTAGAGAAATATTTGTTTTAATCTTATCTGGACCCTACCCTGCAATTCCAATTGCTCAGAACTTTGTGCTTCCAGTTCAGTGATACTTTTATGATTATGGTTATGGATATTGCTAGATAGGGAGGTTAAGATAGTATACCTTTCTTTCCCTATAAAATTGCATATATGTGTAGCATATAAAATACTATAACAGAGAGAGAGGGTGGTACTTCTCTGCATCTAGAGACAATGGGTTGGACCTGTTGTCCACTGGACATGTCCTGCCCCAGAGAAGTTGCAAATGTGGCTTCCCTGGGGTGAGTGGCACCGGCCAGAGCTGGCCCTGCTGGGAGAGACCAGGCTCAGCCATGGAGGACCATGCAGCCCTCAACCTCTTATAGGGCTTGGGGAAGTGAAGGCAGCTTTCCTCCCTCGGGGAGAAAAGGAAAATGTTTCCAAGCGCAGGCAACGTCTGGAGGCTCTGAGCTGTGCCAGTGCAGCTGAAAAAAAAATCACCTTTCTGTGGCCAGGGGTTGCTCCCACCATTGTCTGACCAAGTCCAGCCCAGGCAGGAGACATGCACAGAAGGGGTTAAATTGCTTGAGAGCTGCTCATCACTTCTGAACCCAGGTCCAGCCAGAGGTTTTCCTGGCATAGATGTGCTCTCTGGAGGGCAGGGAAGCACCAACCCTGCACAGAAGACCAGCAACACTGGCAAAACCCAACACTGACACCAGCAGATCTCTGGCTTTACTAGAATTGTTTAATTTTGTTTAGGAGCCTGCAGGTGCTGGGCAGGGGAAGGAGCCAAGGCCAGTCCTGGTGTAAGGTGTGCATGGCCACGCCTGCAGCACCTGTAGGGATGTGTGCCTACATGCCTATATAACGTATGTGCCCTGCAAGTGCTCCCACAACCAGCAACCCCTTCAGCGAGGCATTAATGTGTCCTGTCGTGGGCAAGGGGCAAGGGCTGCTGCAGGCTGCTGCTGGACATGGCCATGGGTGCACGGAGGCAGGGCAAGGGGGAAAGTCTCACCTCTTGCACATGAGGAGGGTTGCCTGGGTGCGCAGCACGCTGGAGGCTAACTCTGCTCACATCTACCTGTTCCACTCATGTCCTCTGTCATGGGGACAACTGCTTGCCCAGGACACCTCTCCAGGGAGAGTCATGGGGGTCTCCAGGGCAAAGCCCTCTGCAGCTGCCCCGGGCATCTGGTGGTGTCTGATGTTGAATCCCCAGGTGGGGACCTGCCCTTATGCTGGGGATTTACCGGCGGTCCATGTGTCCATGTGCTTCCAGGGAATGTCTTCTCCTGTGCCAGGGAGCCACTGGTGCCTGGGTAGTCACCCTGGGTACAGGGAGGACGGATTGGGTCTCAGCTCCTCAAAAGCATCGAACAACAAAATCCTTTCCTGAGAGCAGAAACCTGTGAATTTAACAGTTGTAGGGTAAATTTCTTCTGTTGTACAGAAGTCAAACAAGTCAACCAGTACCACCCAGCTCTCTTCCAGTGCCCTCTATCTGCCAGTCCCAAAGCTCTTTGGAGAGGAATGCAAAGAGAGGGACACCAGAGCGGTGGCAGAACACCCCCATGATCTCTACCAGACCGAGTGCCGGGTGGATGCTGGCCAGACGAGGCTCAGGGAGCCAGCCCTGCATCCCAGAGCCATGCCCGCTGGTGGGCAGCCAGCACTGCACCCGAGGGCTTGTTTCTACTCTTACTCCTGTGTCCTTCACCTTTGCAGCCAGAGAAACGTCTGCGTGCTCTGCTTCCTGAGGACGCTTGGTGCCTGTCCCTGAGCTCCAGCCCCAGCCGTAAGGAGAGGGAACTATTTCGGCTGGCTTTATGTACGTGGCCTGGATGGAGCCCTCCTCCACTGCCCTGGGGAAGACGAAGGGTAATGCTCCTGTCTGGTATGGTGTCACTAACCCCCTGGGGATGACGAGGGCGTGGAGGAGGCATCCCCACGGAGGTCTCCCACCGACGTTGGGTTGCGGAGCAGCTGGCAGAGGGCAGAGCCCCACTGCATGCCTTCCAGCCTGGCTCCAGCCTGGGTCAGGCTACAGCCCAGCCTCGCAGGCATGGACGGATGGGGCTAACCCTTCCCAGCAAGGGCTGCAGGGATCCCAGCTCCTATGGGACCTGTGGGGGGCCCAGGAGGTGGTTCTGTGCAAGGGGGGCAGCAGCTTCACATCGCACACCTGACCCTGAGTTACACCCAGTGTGTGCCCAGCCCTTGAGTGTTAGCAACCCTTACAAATGGAGGGGACACGATGGACAAAACCAACCCAACCGTTGCTTTGTCCATCAGTGTCTATTATCATTACTGGCCTCACTCCAGATTAGATATTTTATGCATTCTAGCTGGTAAAAACTTTTCCTTCCAGGATCCTTCTGCTTCCTCTTCTTTGGATAGAAAATGGATTTTTAATTAAAGATGCCTTTCTGTGGAAAATAAAATCAAGTAGATTTTGTTGATAATACCAAGGTTTTTATTGAAAGAAACAAAAGCTGAAGATACTGATTTGCAAATCTAAGTTAGCTGCTGAATGAAACTTGACCATTTCAATGCAAGTAGAGGCAAAACTGGAGAAAATAAAAACATAATAGGAGATATTTTTAAAAGCTGATGATGCTAACAGCTTGAGGATGTTGGCTGAGCAAAATACTCAGGCTTTGACCTGAGAGAGAACGGTATTTCAAGCAACATGCTGCTTCCCCTCTCTTGTTACACGTGGCAATGAGCACATCAGATGTTTCAGATGATTTTCTCCTGGTAGCTCTAGTTTGGGGTTAGGGACCTGTCCCATGGCAACCAGCCCCTCTGCTCTCCCCAGGGAAGGCTGCCCAGACCTCTGCCTTTACCACCTTGCACCCACCGCTTAACTTGCTCTATAAGCTGGCTTTTCTCCTGCTGCAGCTGAATGCAGGGAGATTTTCTAGGAAACTACAATGGAAGCAAAAAACAACTGCTCTATTTTTAACGAAGAGAGAGAGAAGACACCAGCCCTTCTCCAATGTCTCCTTTTGCTCAGAGCTTAGTCTCTGTTCTCTCAAATCACCGTGTGCCTCCGACATCAGGTTTTCCCCTCCATGTGTGTTTATGTTTGCATTTAATACTGCTGCAAAGTGCCAGTCTGGCTACCCTGGGCTGCAGCCTTCCTGGGTCAGTGGAGGACACTGGAAGGAGCAGCTTCTTCTGGGTTTGACCTGAACTAAATGACAGTTTTGACCTTCCTCCAAACCACAGGACAGTGGACAAATTGCCAGCTTACTAACATGTAAAACATTGTTCTGTACACCTGAGATACCTGTTGGGATGCAATTTGCTCCTAGCCACCACCTGCACCCCTCCCTCCCTCCTCATCCAAAACTAGTGCCCACACCTACATTCTCACTCCTTGGGTATATCTAGCAGGTGTCTCTTCATTTTTTGCAGCTGATCAGCTTTTCCTGCTCTCTTTAAAGGGCTGCAGTGAGCTGGTAGTAGTAGCGTGATCACCCTGAGGAGGTGGAGGGTGTTTATGGGCTACATGAACTGCTACAGGAAACAAAGCTATTCCCCTCTGAGTTTTAGGAAAGAGCCTTGGGCTTCTGGTCTGCCAGGGCAGCCAGTAGCAGGGCAGACTAGCGCAAGGATGGGAAGTGTGGGGAATGAGGGGTCTCTGTGCTTGCCTGCTGTGGACTGCTTCCCATGCTTCAGGACACAGCCTCTGCCGGTAGATGTGCTCCCAGGTGCGTTTGATGCTTTGTTCTCTATTTTCATGGGATTTTTTTTTTTTTTTTTTTTTTTTTTTTTTTTGCTAAATGCTGCAAGCTTTAGCCACCTGCTGTTTTCTTCCAGCTTTGCATGTAGTTTTTCCTCTAAAATGTGGAGGGTTGTTTGTCTGTGGACTCCAGCTTGCTCAGAGCCAGGGCTGCTTAGCTGGGGTTCCTGCTCTGGTTTGCAGTGTCCCTGGGGTGTAGGGGAAAGGATCCACAAGAGAAAATTGGACAAGTCAGGTAGGAGCTCTGCAGAGGGCAGCTAAGAAAGCTTCCCGAAGTGAAGAAGTCCTTTAAAGTCTTTCTTAACCTCTTCCTGGACTTGCTGTGTGCTGTAGTGCCTCAATGGGAATGAAAGTGGAGCCCGGTGCTGGCCTGGAGCTATCTCTTAGATCTGTAGCAGGGGAAAACTTGAGCTTTTTCTTTTGCCAGTAAAAGCATGTGTTTGCAAGAGTCCTCCTTCCCACCTCCCCCTGTGCTCCTTCTCTGAGCTGAAACTGGGGCATCTCCCCCTTACGCTGCATGCAGCCCCTGTGCTGGATGAAAGCTGTGGGCTGCCTTAGGTGCCCCTCTGTCAACCCTGCCCCTCGAAACCATGTGCTTCTTCCAAAACATCGCCTGCTGTCCCAGTGACAGCCTGCCAGGCCTCCTTGCCTCTCCAGGCTGGCAACTAGCCCTTCTCAGAGCAGGAGAGGACGAGGGACTTGCTCGGAGGGGTTTGCAATCTAGGTTAGGTAGGAAATGATGCCGAGAGCAGTGACATCAGGGAAGAGGGTGGGAGGCAGCTTGCAGATGACGAGTCTATGATGTTGCCTCTCCGTGCAAGGTACGCGTTGCATTAGTAATGTGTTTGTAGCAAATAACGCTGGGCTAGCATGGGAATGTGGGTCACTGCTGGCAGAACTGTTGAAGGAAGAGGGAGCTGCTTGTGCTGTGCTGGGAAGAAAACGTATGTTACTGAGGGATGTTTGGTGGGGGGAGATTTAGCTGCAGTAACTGCTCCAACTTGTAAGTAGCAGCTTTATGTTGTGTGAGAGGGTGCCTACTGCCTGGGGGATGCCTCTGGCCCAGGTGTTGGGGTGAAATGGTCTTTAAGGGGAGTGTGGGGTGTAGTGGTTTGTGTCCCTGGTGTGTAATAGTCACACCATATCGGGAAACTCCTAGACTTGCTTGCTAATGCTCTCTGTGGCCCTGGCCATGCCTGGAGCATCCCTGCTGCCCCAGCAGGCACAAGGAGGGATGCAGCCGGGCATGTATAACCAAGTATTCCAGCGTATTTTCATGACCTATTTCTGATTCTGTTGTTGAGCATGTGTGCGCTCAGGAAATCTTTGTGCTTTAGGGGAAGTAGGGTTTGTTAGTGATAAGGAAAAGCCTGTTTGACTGCTCAGGAGACTTAAACCAGAAACTAACCTGGCTTTCAAGGTGGACTTAGGCTGGGGAAGGTGGCTCTGAGCCTGAATAGAAAGTGATACAGGATGGGGATATGCCTATCCTAAAAATATGTGTGGTACTTCACTGCAGAAAGAGAGACTCTTGCCTCAGAGCAAGTACATTTAATGAAATAGCTTTGTTGGAAAACACTGCTGTTGGTCAGCAGGGACTTGTTGAGTAGCTTCACTTCTAGCAAAGCAGCATTGGAGCAGAATGGGGCTCGTGGAGGGAAGCATGAACAGGCTTGCCAGGCTGTGGCCCTGGAAGAGCTGTGCAGCCTCTGATCAGCAGTGATGCCCCTGCCTAGCTGTAGGTTGTGGAGACCTTGCTAAAGCAGCCTTGTCCAAGCCCCTCAGAGCAAGTTGGGAACTTGTCCTGCATCCTGTGCTGCCAGCAAATACCCCCAAGGCAGATGGATGTGTTTCTGTGGCTTGCCCACTTGCTCCCCAAGATGCCCAAGCTGTGACATGTCATTATTTTCCCCATGCGTCTGGGATCAGAACAGTGTCAGTGGCAGCAGGCTGACCCTACGGCCAAAACCAAGCCAAACCAAGCTTGTGGGGGTTCAGATTTGGAGGGAACAGGCTGCATTGCCTGATGGAGCCACGCGTATGGAGTGGAAGCGAGGTGTTAAATTGTGTGGCCTTGGTTGGGTTGCTCTGGTAAGAGGCTCCTGGGCAGGGGGTGGGAGCCCTCACTCTACCTACTGCTGCCATTTGTAGCCTGGCTCTTGTTCCACACATGCCTGCGTGCCCCTGGCCATCCCCTGTGCAGATCTCCTCCCTGGCACTGAGCTTTGAGTGAGCGTTGCCTGCTTGCAGACAGCAGGGCTGATGTCCCTCTGCTTGCAACCACGGTATCTGGCCAGCCTGTCTAGCAGCCTGTGGGACAGATGCAGCCCCAAGGCAGGCGTTGGATGACCTTCAGTAGACCTCGGTGAGCCAGGGAGAGCCAGACTGTCAGAGAAATAAGGACTCTGCCCAGTGGGAGGAGATGGGGATTGATCTGTCTGGGTGCTGCCTGCATGCTGTCCCTACTGGTGGGTGCCTGCTGGGACAAGCTCTCGTACCTGCTGCAGGGCAATGTATCAGACAAGGTCAGGGTCTCAGACCAGCCTGATGTTGTAAGCTCACTCACTGAATGGTTTGTGGGGTTTTCTTTAAATTCCTGCTTTCCCTTTCTTATCCGTTCAGAAACTCTAAAACAACAGCTTGGTGTTTTTGGCTCCTCATCCGATCTGCACCCAGATCCCAGAACTGCCGGTGGTGGCCAGTTCAGTGGCTTTCTGGAGCGTGCAGGTCCTTCCATCTTCCAGATCCCAAGACCTGTGCAGGAAAGGCTCTGTAATCGGCTTGTGTTTACCTCAAAACTTGTTGTTGTCCTACAAACCCCTTGCCTGGGGAGATGGGCTCTGGCAGTTGGTGCTGCCTATTCCTTGGTCTCTAGAAGAGCTATTCCAGGATGACAACTTGCTTGTGTCTACAAAGGCCCATTTTTGGGGGGTGGGAGGGAAGTATGTGTTTCTGTGAATATTTTGATTCTTTCTTTCCTTCCAGTAGCAGAGCTAGGGCAGGGAGTAAAACTTGAGTCTTGAAATATTTGTTACCTACTCCTAAGTAAAATAAGCAACTCCTCCATACAGGCTGTAATTCTCAGGCTTTTCTCTTGCTCAGCCTGGGCAGTAGGGAGCAGGCTCTGTGAAGGGAGAGGTGATGATGATGGGTACTGGCAACTGCCTGTACAGCTGAGCAGCAGAGATGCTCTGTGGTGGGAATCCCAGCTTCTGGCACTGGCTGCATGTCCTTGGGCAAGTCACTTAACTTGCTGCAACGTGTGTGTGCTGGCTTACCTCCTGCAGGGGCCTGAAAGGTTTCATTCATGTCCCTAATTACTCGCAGAGCCCTGAATGAAAGGGGCAGTGGATGTGCCAAGTGTGTGACGTATCCCAGTACAACATCGTCCTTGTAAGCACTCCCCTTGTCCCTCCTGGGGACCCGGGGTGGCTCAGGGAGGCTTGACAGTGGTGTTCTAGCCTGAGTCCCCTCTGCCATGGGAAAGGGTATCTGTTTTGTGGCACTTATCCCTGTCCTATGAGCTATTGAGGGCTCCTGGCAGGGCTGGGAGGGGAGCTGTCCCGGTTCCTATAATTTCCTGGTTATTTTGGTACGTGGGTGGAAGGGGGAGGAGGGCGGCTGTGGAGAGAAGAGCAAGGTCGGTGAAGAACAAACGTGCCTCTGTGCACTTGTGCTCACGCTGCCAGCTGATCGGCTTCAGTGCTCCAACTTTCCTCGCAGAACTCATCAAGCACGGCCGTGAGAGGATAGGACAAACCATCAAGGCCTCCGGCTCCAGGCTCTGCTCATAGTGAGTATGAAAACCTCCCAGTGGGATGAGAGCCCTTTAAAAACTCAGCCTGATAACCCCTGCGCTGGCTCGGTGGTGAATGGAGCTGGCTGGCACCGGCCAGATGTGGGCAGTCCCGGGGACAGCCGCCAGCACCCGCTGCCGTCCGGCATCTCCTGCCATGGTCAGCCCAGCCGTGGAGAAGGGGGGCTCTGGGATGGCCGTGGGTCTGTGCCTGGCAGTGCACGGGGGTGGAGAGGGGGAGCACCCACAGGTGAGATGTGGTGGAGCCTGGTGGGAGCTTCGGGCCCCCTTTTTTGAAGAGGCGGGGTGGAGGGTGGCTGAGGGGATGAGAGCCTTTGGAGCCTCCCTGTGGCGTATGAGAGCTTGGTGGGGCTGAGGGGGAATGGACAAAGATCTCTGGGGGCAGGGGACAAGGTAAGAGCTGCTGGTTTTTTGGTTTGTTTTTTTTTTTTTCCCTTCTGTCATCTCTTTAATCCCAGCTTTTGCGAGGAGCATGGGGGAACCCTTAAAACCAAAGGGAGGAATCCCTGGGGTGGCAGGACCCATCCTTCCCGAGTAACTAATGAGCAGGTTGGATCTGAACCAAGTGCTGTTCAAGTCCACCTTCTCCAGCCCCAGCAGCAGCTGCACTGGGTAGATGAGAGCCCTGTGCTTCAATGCCTCTGCTCACCGAGCCAGCCCTGGCTGCTGTGGCCAGCCCCTCTTCCCTGCAATGTCAACAGCCCCAAACTGCCCTGGTCTGCCCTGCCTTGGGGGAATGGCCTCTAGCTGCTGCCAGCCCAGATGGCATGTGGTGGTCAGACCCAGCTGGACTCTCCTGGCTGCCCTGTGGGGACATTCATTGGGTTGCAGGGCTGAGTGCTGCAGATTCCTGCTGCAGTGGGGGCTGCATCTGCCTCGAGAGGGGTCTGGCCATGGCTGGGAGCGCTGCAGCATTGTCTGGCCCTGATGCTCTGTTGCTGCTGGGGCTGTGCTGGTCTTGATATGTTGGTGCCCTGACCAGTTTCTGCTATTGCAAATCAAGGGCTAACTATGGCATTTAATATGCTTGTGCTTGTTCAAATCACTTGGGTGCCTAGGAACCTTCCCCTCCCTGCCCCCCCACCTCCTGTCAGCATGCACCCACCATCCCCTGCCTCCCCCAGAGCCTGTGCACTCTCACCCCCTGGGATTAGCAGTGTGACTGAGGAGGTAGCTGAGGTCTCCTATGACAGAGGGGAGCACACACTGGGGTCTGTGCTGGTGCCTGGCAAGTTCATGGTGTGAAGCTGTGTTTCTCTTGAATTCTGTTTTCAATACTGGCTTGCTCTTCTTTTCCCAAGTGCTGAACGAGTTGCTTTTTTAATGGATCGTTCCCGGAGCCCGGACAAAAGCACCCAGGTGAGATCATGGCTCTGAGCCAGCAAGCCCTCACCTTTGGGATGAAGAGAGGGTTGGTGCCTGTAGGAGAAAAGCAAGAAGGAGAGCCTGTGTTAGCCTGCTAGGAGTCTTACTGCTGCCTTGTCCCTGTGAGTGATGCTGGGTAGAGAAAAAGGAGAGCAGAGAGGCCCTATATGGCCTTTTAGATAGGCATAATGCTCCCAGAGTCTGGGGAGGGGAAGACTCCTGAGGAGCAGGAAGAGGATGAAGACCATGTGTGTGTATGTACCTCCTTCTCACTGGGAAGAGGGAGGCTACACCTCTGTGGTGATGCGTATGTGTAAGGCCACTTCCAAGGCTCCAGACTTGGCAGTTTTGGGGCTTAATGGGAGTGGGGAGAGGGCTGCAGGGTTTGGGAGGGATGCTGATGTCCTGCTGCAGGAATGCTCCTCTGTCTCAGAGCTGTGCACAGGGCTTCTTGCCTAGCACCTCATTCTCTCGGTGCTGCAGTAAGCAACTGAGCCATGCAGTGTGGCAGCACAGCAGGTCTTGAAAGCGTCAAGCCAGGAGCCAAGCAGTCGCTTAGTACTTTTTCTTTGTGCAAGTATGGGATGAGGACTTCAGCACAGAGTAGCTTAGTACAGACTCCAGCTTGGGGATAATATTACTTCAGTGCATAGCTCTGTTCTCCCTTTCCCCATCACTTAAAAGTTTGCCAAAGCATCCATTGTGTCTCTTGCTGATGGGTGTTTATCAATGGCTCTGTGCAAGTGATGCTGTATTGAGGAAAGGAAAGCACAACCTGCAGCATGGTCCTTGTGACTAATATTGTTGTTATTCTCTCTAGCCTCCAACACCAACTGACAACATCAACCTTGGACCTTCTGCTAACCCAAAGTAAGCTCCCTGCAAAAGCTGGGTAGGGTATGGAGCATGCAGTGAAGAGATCTGGCAGGGGAAGGCAGTTGGTCTGTCTTGTGTGGGTGGTGTCTGCAAGAGTCCTAACAATTGCTTTACTTGGCCTTTAATACCATGTGTATCACTGATGCACCAGCTTTCAAGACATTCAGCTATAGCTGGTCGCTGTTATCATAATCATCCTCTCCTGTCCATGTCTGCAGCCCCTTGTCCCATGTCTCTTGAGAGGTAGTAAGGGAAGATCTTCCTTGTCACTGCTGGCTCCCTGACTATCTTTCTCTAGAAATGGGGATAAACTGTTTCCCCTGCAAAGGTGCTACTTGGTCCTGACAGCTGCTTCCACCTGCTGCTGTGTTCAGCAGGTGGGTTGCTGAGGGATTGCTCATCCTCTGCTGGGTGCACTGACATATACAGTGCGAATGTGCTGTTTGCTGGGAGTGAGGGTCATCTGTCCAGTGCCCTTTAATCCCTTTCACAAACACTGGTGTTTCCAAGAAGGAACTCTGATTTGATGGTAGTGTTGCTGTTGCACGTTTCTCTCCCAGAAACATTAACTTGTTTCATTCTTGCCCAACAGTGCCAAGCCAACAGACTTTGACTTCCTGAAGGTTATTGGCAAAGGAAGCTTTGGAAAAGTAAGTGGGTTTGTACAGGTGGGCTGTAGCTCTTTAGAGGCATCTTGGAAAGAGATTTTCTTGCTGAAGGAGGTTCTAGCTGTGTCTTTTGCTTGCACCTCTCCTGAGGAGTTTGGCCTGAGTGGGACTGAGGCCAGATGAGACCTGAGGTAGGGTTTTCATCATCATTCTTACTCTGAGCTCTCCTGCAACATCTCCAAGGACAGAAGTGTGAGGTGTTTTATGCTCAGGGTGGTGAGGAGCAGTACTTGATTCAAAATAAGCTTCAGAGTTGTTCAGCTAGCAAAAGATCTCCAGGCAAATCTGTACCTTGTGAGATGGCAACAATCCCAGTTAAAGTGGATTCTTGCTAAATGTTCCAAAACTATTTTCTATTGGACGTGTAAGAGATGTATGTGGAGATGTTGTGTGCTTTTTTTTCTGGCAATGAGAAAGTGCTGGGAAGTCAGAGGGCTGGAGCTTGATCTCTAAAACTTTGTACCTGACCCTCTGAAGCTGCACTCTGTGTATCATCACTCACAAGAGTGAGCTAATGAGGAAACACTAACCAAATGGCAGAAGGTGAGACTGAAACCTGTGACCGGGACCTTCTGTTGCAGGTTCTCCTGGCCAAACGCAAGTGTGATGGGACTTTTTATGCAGTGAAAGTCTTGCATAAGAAAACCATCCTAAAGAAAAAGGAGGTATGTCTGCTCTCCTTGGCCACTTCTGCAAATAGTGGTCAGTGTATAAGCTATCCTGGTAATGCAATTGAGGTGTCTTGTGGCTGGCATCCATGTAGACAACTTGCATGTTAAACATGGATTTCTCTGTGCCGTGGGAACATGGAGAAGAACTGAGATGAATCAGGTCAGAAAAGAGAGAGTGGTCCCCTTCCTGGGGCTGGAGATGACCCTCTTGGGCTCCCAGTTTCCACCTGTTTTGAAAACGGCAGTGAGCCCCTATGGCAGACTGCACTGGACCCTTGCCTGAAACTCTTAACGTCTTGTCTGCTTTTTCATAGCAAAACCACATCATGGCAGAACGCAATGTGCTACTGAAAAATGTCAAGCACCCCTTCCTTGTGGGACTCCATTACTCCTTCCAGACCTCAGAGAAGCTTTACTTTGTGCTTGACTATGTAAATGGAGGAGAGGTGAGTGTACTTACAGGCTTTATTTTAACCTTCTGTTTGGTCCTTCCCAAATATGCTGTTTTATTGCCTAAAACTGTTTCTGATCAGAAGATAATGTTGCTTTGTCTGCTGGCAAGGACCAGCCAGGAGTAGCTGGCATGCTATCTCACCTGTAAATTGAGTGAATATCTTGCTGGCTATGACCTGAGTCAGATGATTCCCAAGGCAAGGATACTGAGAAAAGCATGTGTTAGGGGTGTTTTTAAAATCCTGTGGGGAATATGAGAAATACTGATTTTGGCAAAACCCAATTGTGGGCCAGCTCTGGATCCTAGTCTACTGCTTGGGTGATGCTATTGCAGTATGTTAGATTTCTTTTTTCTGTCCTCCAGAAGCTTACCTTTTTTTGCAGCTGTCTCTTTCTGTGCTATCTGAAACTGGCTGGGACATATTGTTGACATGGATGTCTTGCCCAAATAGAATTCATATTGGGGGTCTTACTGGGTTCAGTTGTGCATGTACCACTTCTCATGGCCACACTACTACTATGATTGGCCTGTGAGTTGTAGCAAGCTAGGAAGCTTAACTACATCAGCAGATGACCATTTTGGGGGGAATGAATTCTTAAGTGAGGTGGTGACATAAAAGGAGGACAAATGAAGTGATTTCTAGAAAGGTGTTTAGATTGCTTAAAGCCACTTGGTTTGGGCTTATTCGGTGCTGTTTGTGTGCTACTTGCTGCAAACCAGTTTTCACTTCAGTAGCTGGCTTTCAGGCTTGCTCCAGATATCCTTCAGTTTTTTTTAGAGAAGAAATGATCAACCCTCTCATCTGCCTGTAGCTGTTCTTCCACTTGCAAAGGGAGCGCTGTTTCCGTGAACCCCGGGCCCGATTCTATGCTGCAGAAGTTGCTAGTGCAATTGGGTACCTGCATTCCTTAAACATCATTTACAGGTAAGGCACATCCCCTGCTGGGGAGAGCAGGGGTACCAAGTCTGCCCAGCCAGGCTGTGTGTGGTGCTGGGGGGGAAAGGGGCTTCACTGGGGCCCTGCAAAATGCAGGACTGGAGTAGCTGAAGAATCTCCTACCCCAGACAAGACAGTGTGCTGCTGGCACTTTATCCTGCAAGAGGGATGGTGTCTGCATGGGACCTGATGGGCAATAAATACTCCCAGCCTGATAGTGGGAAGGAGAGAGAATGGTTAAGTATAAAGATCTAAAATAAACCTGGCTCAATAAGTAAGGAATTCTCTTGCAGTAACAATTTATGCATAGATATGTAGGGAAATGCAGGCTAATACCTGATCCTGTATGACAGCAGTCTTTTTATGTTTGCATGTGTGTATGTTGATACCCAACAGTGGTGGGAATATGTGCTTTGGGAAGGTCTTGGTGAACTGGACTGGGAAATCTTGTTAGCTCCTGTTCTTAGCTGATGCTGTTTCAGGTCTGGCTCTTCTAAATATCTGGCCAAATGTGCTCAAACGGCATTTTTTGTCTTGCAGGGACTTAAAACCTGAGAACATTCTCCTGGATTGCCAGGTATATTCGCAGCTCATGCTGCCTGCCTTCTGGTTTTAAAGCATCAGAATCATAATCAGAGGACTATGGTTCTGCAAGCTGGGCTATAGCTTACTTCATTGTATGGATTTTGTGTGTATGCACCACTGCATTTCTGTGCAGATCCTGCAAGAGGGAGTGAGCTTGCCCTCTGCAGAACTGCACACTTGGGGCCCTCTCAGCTCGCTCCCAAGAGCTGGGACCTAACTTGTGGGCAGGGATCATGGGTGCTAAGAGCAAGTTGCTGCTGCTACTCTGGTGCTGACTGCTAAACTGACTCTGGGATAAAAGCGGTGGCAAAGCACAGCAGTGCTGGATCTCAGCATAGCTATAGAATTGTAGACAAATTAAAAAAAAAAATCTAGAATCTACTTTCTTTATGGGCTCCTGTACTTGTACTATAGGATGTCCAGAAGGTGAGAGAGGGGAAGCACATGAGCAGTGGGGTACTAAAACATACATGAGGTGCAATATGAAGGCCAATGCTTGGAAATCCTCTCTTCTCTAGAAAGAGTGGGCCAAGCTGAAATGTCTCTCTTCTGTAGGGACACATAGTATTGACAGACTTTGGACTCTGCAAAGAAGGAATGGAGCAAGAGGAGACAACTTCTACTTTTTGCGGCACTCCTGAGGTACAGCACGTGCTGCGGTTTCACTGTGACCTTGGGGCTGAAAGCCTTCAGAGACTTGCTACTCTGGGTCTCAGACTTGTGTGGGTGTTCATGTCTCAAAATATGGGCTCTGTGAATTAGACCACCTTGGGCTCTTTGAGGTTGTCAGCCTGAAGCTGGAGTTCAGATAAGGTCTTTCCTACTCAGCAGAGGTGGTTTTAACTATACCAGCTGATTAGTACTCTAAATTTGCTGTGCTATCAGGGGCAGGGATCCCTGCACTGGGAAATGGCCAGTCTTGTGAAACTGGGTCTGCTCCAGGTGACTGTGGAGACAACCTTGACCCTGGGAGCCCATGAGCAAGCCTGTGAGCAGGCTGTTTACCTGCTCTAACACCCTGGAGCTGCAGAACAAGGACCCTGCTGGTATTGACATACACAGGACCTTGCTCCGCTCTTCTGCATGTCCTTGCTAAGCAGGAGCTGCAAAACACCCTGTGTGGAGGAGAGGACCAGGCTCTCCTCTGGAAAGTGAACACTGCTCAGAGGGGAGGGAATGCCTTTTCTCCAGTGCACGCTCAATTAGGTTTTGCTAAAACCTATCTCCAATTTGGCTGCTTGGAGGCTTTTTTTTTTTCTGCTTCTTACTGAGCTGGGGATTTTGGTAGCACTTTGGCCTAGGTAATGCACCTGTCCTGTTGCCCCTCCTGAGACAGCTTGAAGAAGGGTCTGTAAACAAGGTACCTTTCAGTATTCAAGCTCAGAAGTGGGCAGGAATTTCCTGGTGGGTGCCCTCTGCTTTCAGTGGGGACCCACTTACGCAATAGTACAGCATGAATCAAGCGGGGATGTTTGAGCTTAGGTTTGTGGTTTTTAATGTGTGTTGGTTTGGGGGGTTTTGTGGGGGTTTTTTTTGTTTGTTTTGGTTGTGGTGGTTTTTTTTTCCCCTGCCCTAGGTAGGGAGCCTGATAGTACACAGAGATAATCCTGTGAGACCAGACTTGGTGTGCTGCTTGTTCTGCAGGCCACTTGAATTCTTCCCTGTTGCTGCTTGGTTGTGGTTATTAGCAGTTTTGCTGCTTTGGACAGACTTACTGGGACTGAAAACTGCAGCTTTCTCAAAACCACAGGAGCCTCTTAGAGGTGTAATGTGTCAGTGCAGGACAGGTTTGCTGATTGAGTTGTGGTGGGTGGCAAATTCTTGTAGAAGTTCTGTGTAGGAAGAGAACCTTCTGTAGCCCTGAAAAACACTTTGGGGGTTTTAGTAGGTGTCTCTCAAACCTGTTGCTCTGAAGCAAGTGGAGAGTCTATCAAAGCATATTAGGAAACACATCTGTGTCCTTCCTAATGCATTTGCTCAGTTTGGACTGCAGCCAGGTTTGTGTACTTATGAGGACGAAGACCTTCCTTTATAATTTGACTCAAATATTTACTTCTGACTTTTCCCAGTACTTGGCTCCTGAGGTACTAAAGAAGCAGCCGTATGACAGGACAGTAGACTGGTGGTGCCTAGGAGCTGTCCTCTATGAGATGCTGTTTGGACTGGTAAGTTTGGAAGCTGTTTTATGCTACATGGTGGAGAGTTTATTTTTGAAAGTTGTGATGTAAGGTTGGTCTGGTGTTCACATGGTACCTGACACAGACAACTGAATCTTGAATTAGATGACCTGCTTCAATCATACCATTGCCCTTTGAACAGAGATATCTGTTTGATATTTGAGATATAGCAGGTCTCCCTCATCTACTTGCTACAGGACTCATTTTGACCTGCGATGTGTGGTTCCTTGTGGTAGCTCACGTTTTACCTGCCCGCTTCTCCTCTCTTTCAAATTAGCCTCCTTTTTACAGCCGGGATGTGTCTCAGATGTATGACAACATTCTGCACAAGCCACTCCAGATTCAAGGAAGCAAGACTGTGGCAGCTTGTGACATCCTCCAGGGACTTCTCCACAAGGACCAGAAGAGGAGGCTGGGTGCCAAGACAGACTTTGTAGGTTGCCTTCATTAGGATCAGGAGGGAGGATGGAAAGGAAACCTTTCTGTTCTGAGCCTTTCTTTCATGATAACAGCACTGCCTTGGGAAAAATCTTCTGATGCATACTTATGTCTCTCCAGCCCCCTAAAAGGGGTATATGGGGTTGACTTGGATTTCCAAAGGGAAACACTATGATTCAAAGTGTGGTGGCAAGCTAGGACACCAATGTGTGATGGTGTCATCTCCCTTCAAGGGATTACTGGACCATGACCCTCCTGTACTAAGGATTTGCTACGTGGCCCCTACATGGATATGTGGTAGCTCCAAGTCTTGCTTCAACTACTTAATGCTGTGAAACCAGCTGGCAGGTGCTGGAAAAGGAGGGTTGGCAGAAGACTGACTTTTTTTTCCCCACTGCTTTCTGTGCAGCTTGAGATAAAGAACCATGTATTCTTCAGCCCAATAAACTGGGATGACTTGTACCACAAGAGGATTACTCCACCATTCAACCCCAATGTGGTAAGTGGGTATTTCTGTTGCTATCTGTTATATAGTGGTACAAAAGGAATCCTCTCCAGGTGTCTTATGCTGACACTGAGGGATGCTGAATTGCAGGTTAGGGACTGCAAATGCAGTGAGTGGTGATGATGCTTTTGGAAGAGCAGCTGTGTTACTGTCTGAACACAAATGGTTGTTTGGGATCTGCTCACTTGAAATGACTATGCATGTCTCTGTTCCTTGGCTTAGGCTGGTCCAGCTGATCTGCGACATTTTGATCCAGAGTTCACCCAAGAAGCGATCTCCACCTCCATCACTCACACACCTGACCTAGCAGCCAGCAGCTCCAGTGCCTCGGATGCATTTTTAGGATTTTCTTATGCACCAACTGAAGAGGGCATCTAGGTTTTATAAAGGCTTTGAGAAGCCAGATTTTAACTGATTGGGTTTTATGTTTGGTGGGTTGTTTTGGGTTTTTTTTGTTTGTTTTTTTTGTTGGGTGTTTGTGTATGGGTGGGGGTTTTTTGTTTGGTTTTTTTTTTATTTAAAGGATTGGTACTGTCCTTTGCTCACGGTTTAAGGAAATTGGGACTAATGTACTAACTGCCTGGGATGGAACAGAGCTCTTAACTTTTGCTGTTTGGTGGATTTCCCTCTAAATGACTGTTCCCCTGGCAGGGAAAGTGGGATACTGATTATTATGATCTCCCTCCCCTGAGTGTCTTGTGCTACTTGGCAGAATTGTATTCACTCTGTGGTTGTATTTATGGTTGAGGTATATACCACCATTCACATGAACAGCCATGTCCCTGTAATGGGCCACTTTTTTTTCTTTTTCTTTTTTTCGGCGCTAACTCTGCCCTGCTCTGTCCAACTGCTTTGCCCCCCTAATAGAGAGGGAAACTCTTCACACTACTGAGAGCAGTGGCTTCCTCTTAAGTGGACTGTGCCACTTAAGCCATTTGTCCTGGACTGAGCTGGGTAGAGGAACTGTTCATCAGTTATTGCTCCACAGGCAGCTGCAGGTCTGTAAATCCTGAGCTGTGCTGTGGTCTTTCATGCCAGCTATTCCCTCCCCAAGGTGAGTGGATTGTGTATCTCTCTGGTCCAGGATAGGGATACTGCTGAAGCAATAAGGAGGCTGTTATGGAGGAGCCAGTGTGTGGGAGGAAAATCCCAGGTAAAAATGGGTGGGGAAGAGGCTGAGTTGCTTGGAAAAATAAAAATAACCTTATGGCCAAACCCTGCGTGGGGTGGGGTGGGGGGTGTCCCTTCACAGCATGTGCTTGACTTGCCTGAGGCACACCAACACTACTGCAACGAGCACTATCTGGAGCGCTATGGGGCACAGGAGGGCACGCAGCAAGGGGAGCCTGAGCCCAGCTCTGCACCCTGCGCTGGGGTGGCCAGCGGTGCTGAGCCCCCCCCCGTGCAGGACAGGGAGGGCAGCACCAGTCCTCCGGGCTCCAGTGCCCAAATGAAGATGCCTGTCACTGGTGTAGAACAGTTCTTTATTCTGCCTTAATTTAAAGGCTGATGTACTCATTGAATGTCACTTCCCACTTTCTTTTTTTAAAGTAGTTTTGTTCTGTTGCTGTGGGGAGGAGAAAGGGGGCTAAGACCTTCTAACTGAAACACAGGGCTAAACAAGGGCCCCTCAAGAAATTGTGTGATGCTCACGCTGTTGCAAAGCTTGTGCTGGAACAATTTTTTTTTTTTATCAGACTTTATCTTGTACATGCTGAAGTTGTCAGAAATATGACATGGTTTATATTAAAGTGCATATACTGATGTGTTTCCCTCTCTGTCCTGTATGTAAGGGGGTGGGGGTGTTGGTGTTATGCCGTGGCTGTACCCCAGCACTTGGCTGCGTGCAGAAAATCACTGAAACTTCAATTAAAAAGAAGTCCCTACTCGAGGCTAATAGAAGGCTTTTACTTGGGTCCAAGGCCCAAAACCCCTTTTTTTGGGGGGGGCGGGGAGGTAGCTACCTGAGGGGCCACTGCCAGGCGAGGGCTGCTCCGGGGTAGGCCTCAGCGGTCACTGGCCAAGCGCCGGCCTTGCCCGGGGCGAGGCCTACACCGACCTCGGCGGGAGGCCGAGGATGCGGTGTCTCCCGGGCCCGGGCACAGCGAGGGCCGACCGGCCCGGCTGAGGAGCCCCGTTCCTTTCCCCCCAGCCCGCCGCAGTGGCACCGTCCCGTTCCCCCCGCCCCCGGGAATGGAGCAAGCCGCCGCAGCGACCTCTGCGCTCGGGGCCTCGGCCTCCGCGCATGCGCCTGGTGGCTGGCCCGTTGCTAGGCGGTGCGCGCGGTGGTAACGGCCGCCGGCCCCGCTCTCCCCCCGCCACCGCCGCGGCGGGGACCCCCCCCCCCCCGGCCCCGGGCCCGCCGCGGGGGTCCCGCCGGGGAGCAGGAGCGTCGGCGGGTCGCTTCACGTCCCGAGAGCTGGCGTCCTGCGGCGTCCCCTGCGGTAGCCCCGGGTAACCCTATGGAGAGGGGCCTGCGGAATGCCATAGTCTTCAACGCGTCCAAAGGGGAGGCTTTCACTCTCGCCAGCAGCTACAAGGCCCTGCGCAAAAGGCTTCGCGGTAACTGGAAGATACAGAGGTGAGGGGCAGCTTTCTGAGTAACTGCCGGCAGCTTTTTTTGAAGCGCTGGCGTGGGAGAGAAGCCGCGTTTCTGCGGTCTGAGGGTCCTTTAGAGGCAGGGCCGGAGGCGCGCCGAGGTGCCTTGCAGCTAGTGGAGAAGAGTCTTCTCTCAGCCGGCCCAGGCTGTGTGGGTCCACCTCATCTCCGAGGGAGAGATCGGCCCCTCCTGAGCGAAGAGGCTAGGATGCCTCATCCTCACCACTGTGCAGCCCCGGTGGGTAGGGGCTGGGGCACCTGCAGTCGGTAGAGAGATCCTGAAATTTGTGTGTGGTCTGCATCGAATACCCAAACAGCCTTTGGGAATGTATATTGTAAACTACGATCTCTCTTTTGCATTGATTGCACTCTGTGGCATTAGCTATAATTTCACTTTTGGATGCTGTCCATAGCTCTCTGTCTTTGGAGCTTCCAGCTATCTTATCTGTGGAAGAGAGAGCACGTAAGTTACAAGGATGAAACTCCTGATGCAGGTTTTTGAGTCTATCTTGATGTACAGTTTGGGATAAAAAGAAAACAGCTGTTGTGCATATGATATTGCCTGCCCATCCACTACAAAATGTGCCTAGAGCAAAAAGAAAAAAAAGAATAAGAGCTCCGCAGGTGCAAAGTTTAATAGCAGCTGTGACAGTTTATACCAGTTCTGGATCTGCCGCAGTACCTTGTTAGAGGGGCTTTACTATTCAGTGAGTTGAAATTTGTAAGGATTATTTTTGCTCAAGTTGTCAACTTTAAACCCAGATAAAAGGATGTGAAGTGATTGAAGTGATTTGCTTTGTGTTTATTTGCCAGTCCTTTAAAGAAAAAAAAAAAAAAGGAAAAAAGTTGTGGTTCAGGACTGTATCCAAGAATAACACATCTTTATTAATCTTTTTATAGCTTAAAAGATGAGATCACATCTGAGAAACTGTTTGGGGTAAAATTGTGGATTACGGCAGGGCCAAGAGAAAAGTTCAGTGCTGCTGAGGTAAGAAGTCAATAATTATTTTCAAATTAGTTATGTTTTAAGATTTGCTTAATGCAAAATAGAAAAGAACAACATAGAAGACTTTGCAATAGTACTGCTTTTGAGTGAATTTACACCAATTGAAATTTGAATGCTTTTCTCATAGGAACAAGTTAATTGCAAACAGGCAGACTCAGTTACCTTCCCCTCATCTCAGTATAACTTCCTGCAGTCTTGTGTGTGGCTTTTTTCACATGGATTTTTTTCTGGAGCTTTGTTGTCTTCTAGTTTTCAGTTCTGAAGAAATTCCTGGAGGATGGTGGAGCCATCCTGGTGATGCTAAGAGAAGGCGGAGAGTCACGACATGGCACAAATATTAACTTTTTGTTAGAAGAATACGGGATCGTTTTCAATAATGGTAATGGTTTATTCATCCATTTTCAGCAAAATCTAAAGAATGGGTTCAGGCTTTGTAGATATAAGCCAAGCAGATCCCTCTAACAAAGTACCTTTTGGTCTAAGAGATGTTTTTTCTTGAAATCTACATGTACATGGCAGTGTAATACTGGACCACACCAAAGGCTCTCCATGGGCAGAGTACCTTGATGACAACTTAGCCATCTCCATTCCTTTGCTGTGGTTGTTAGTTTTAGTGGTATTTACTAACAAAAATTAATTCTAGTGACATTTCTTGGTTTAAAAGCCTTTCATTTAAAACATTTTTCCACGTGTTTTAATGGATTGAATCAATTCATACTCGCCCTGAATAAACAGTGGCACTTTTCTTTAGCAGACCAATAAAATGCCATTCATTAGGTTTTGTACTGCCAATGTGAAAAAAAACAAACCCAAAACAACTGTGTCTTAGTGTACATAAAATATTTTTAGTGTCTTTGGTGGCATTTCTAGACTATGCCTTTTTTTTGTATCGACAGTATTCAATTAATCATGCTGTTGGAAGATGTGTAAAAAAAAATTGAACTTGTAAAACTTGATACATATTCTTTTAACTGGATCATCCTTTTGCCTCTTCTGCTTTGCAGAAGACACAGAGGTGTGCTTATTTTTCATATTTTTATTTGAAATTGCAAATATATTCCTGTTCTAAATATGTATGTCCAGAAGAAAATGGTAGTGGAGGCTAATTTGAATTCTTTTGGGAGCCACATGCCAGCTTTGTGGTGTTAGAAGCAAACACTCAGGGAATCCAAGAGCTAAACTCATTTTTCATTGCTACGTGTAGCACCCTGATCAGCTAAAATGTAAATTTCTTTATTTTTTTTCTTTCTTCAAGATGCTGTAGTACGAAATGTGTATTACAAGTACCACCACCCAAAAGAAGCACTAATCTCTGATGGAGTTTTGAATAGGTAAATATTTGGGGTATATAAATCTTTACAGTAAACTCTTATAATCCGTATTGTTTTCAGTAAGTTTTGCTTTTCAACATCTTGTAGGGGAATCAGTGAAGCTGCAAGAAAAACAGTGCATGAGACAACAGATGAAGATGGAAGTGGACATGACTCACAGTAAGTGTCTTTCTTTGAGGAAGCTGATATGAAAAGATTTAGAATAACTTGGAATTAGCAGGTTTGTAATCTAGCAGGAGCGTGTTGTGCTTATGTTGAGGTTTTCTAATGTATTTCTTATGTCAGCTTCTTCCTCATCAGGGTTGTATCTGGAAAGGAGAATCTGTTTAGTATTGCTTGATAACCAAAGGAGGAGCAGGAGTGATAGGTTTTGAAGGGAATTATTACTCTCCTGATCAGATCTTTTTTGCCCCTAGTCTGTGGATTTGAATTTGATTAAACAATGTAAATATGAATAACCTCTAGACAGTGGGTGGTCTGGCTGCAGGCATGAGCAACCCTACATCTTTTTAAAAAGTCTTAATCCAGGGTAAGATAGATATTTATTGCAATTTTTAGCTTTCCATCCCTCTGTGCTGCAGAGGAGTGAAAAGGCATTGAGAAGAATACAGCTTTTCCATAAATAACCATAAAGGTTTGTATTCTTCCTTGAAGCTAGTTTTTAGACTAATAAATGACCATGTAGTTGATTACAAGGAAAAATGTAAGTGTAAAAACCTTTTGTGTAATTTTGTTCCAGAATATATATTCATTTGTGAGTTAAATACGCCTACTCTTCTCTCAGATACGGAAGTGTGCAAACAGAGATCAAAAGTGTTCTTTGTTCCTTATTTAAGACAAACTATCAACCTGAACCTGTAGAAAGAGACTGGAGTGTTGTTACAATGATCTGAATTTTCAAGAGGATGCCTCTTGGCATTCCACCACCGGTGCACAATTACAGTTTGCAGTTTAGGGAGACTGAGTTTTATAAATATGTCCAGCCTACTTGATACATGCAGGTACTTACAGAGTTTCTGTATTTCCCGCAGAGCTCTCACTTTCGTGTATCCATTTGGTGCCACACTGAATGTGATGAAACCAGCAGTGGCTGTTCTGTCAACAGGATCTGTCTGCTTCCCGCTCAACAGGCCTATTCTTGCTTTCTATCAGCATGAGGTATGACTCTGCATGTGACAAGCCATGCATTCTCCCACTACCCCCCACAAAAGTTGTGAGCGTATTTTTGGGACTACTTACATATCCACTTCTATTTTTGATACATCTGCAAATTCCAGATGAGCCTAGTGACTCCTGCCTCCTTTTATGGAAAACTTTGCCTGGGGTCAGAGGAGAATTAATTTGGTGGTCAGCAAAGATTATATATTTGTTTAATTGACAGATGGATATTTTCAGTTCTTCTTTAAAGTTTGAGGGTTTTTTCCCCACTGTTTTAGTGATCATTTAGTAAGTAAGATTATCGTTAGCTTCATAAATACGCCATATTGAGTTAAGGAAGAGGACTGTCACCTTGGCACCAGTAGATTTTTATATGTTATCTTACCCATCCAGTCCACAAAGGATTAATATTGTTAGTGAACGTAAACATGTTAACACATTTTTTACTATGTAGATGAGTTTCTAATACTACTGTGTTTTTCTGATATCTTTGTTAGGAAGGTGTTTTTTTTTTTCCTGAGGATGCCCAGCTTCATCCACCCATGTTGTGGCTGAAATAAACTTCGTAAATCAAAGATAATACAACAGCATTAGGTGAACTTAAAAGTACACTTACTGCTTGCGTTTTATCTGCAGCTGTCAGGGTAACATATAATAAAATCCCACACAATATTTGCACATAGATCTAGTGGACCCATAGACCCGTGCCTAATTTTGCACCCATGATAATAGTGAAATTACTTGCATTAATGATAGAGTTGTCTTTTTGTGACATAAGTCATCTAAGTTATATAAAGCCTTAACTCTGGGTTTATAGCCTTGTTGGTTGGTGTTCTTGTTTCAAGACTGTGCCTGTTTATATGGGGTCTAATGTGCTTCACGTAATTGGTATGGAGAGGAGTGTTTTCTTCTAAGAATTATAACAACTAAATTATGCTGTAAGTGAAATCCATATAAATTGCTTGCACCTCCATGAAGTGTTTTGCATGGGTTAATCACTGACGTGTAATAGGTTTGTGCAGTGGAAACCATTACACATCATATTGATAGTTCTTCGTTTGGTATAATACCATGACATAAATGTCAAATAGATGGCATCGTCTTCCCTGTGTAGCTCAAGGAAGTTACAGACACAAGGGTAGAAAATTAAGCCAGAGACAGAGGTTGTCTCTCAAGCAGAGCAGAGAAACTTGGTAGAAGGAAAACAAGATCTCTTGGAGTGAAAAAGAGATATGGTAAAGAACAGCAACAGAAAGTGAAGGAATGGAAAGTAAGAGCAGAGGATGCTCTGTTATTCTGTTGTGGGTAAAGCATGTAGAATTCAGGTAAAACCCTTGCAAAACATGGAGGATGAAACATCAGAAATTTGTTAAACAAACTGGAGCTTTGTTTGATCTATCTTCAAATTCGTTACAGCAGTATTTATGGTTATATTACGCTTTGAGTTTCACAGTTGGTGCAGGGAGCATTACAGGGTTTCTTGTTCTGTTGAAAACGTAACTATTTCTTATATATGTCCTTATGGATGGATGAAGGGGTAATCTTAGAGAAGAACTCCAAAGATGTTTCATGAATGCATTTTCATGCATGTTTAATTTAGCTAAATTAAAATGTAATGACCTGCATATTCTGCATTTTAGCTTTCAAATAATAAAACCACCAAACTCTTCTGTCATTAGCTGACATGAATATGTGCAGTATTGACATGCATGCATGTCACTGGCCTCTATGTTTACATTCTGAATACTGAAGAATAGATTGCAGAAAGTTAATAAAGCATTAATTTCACTTAATTCTTTTTTACTTGATTGAAAAAAGTGTTCTTTTTCTGCAAAAATAACCTAAGTGCAGCTATTGTTGATGATATTCTCTGGTTTTTGGGGTTTTTTTTGATTGCCAGTCAATTATCTGTCTACTCTTACGAAATGCAGATCAGTATTTTTAATAAATTTATGAGCCTTAAGAGCATATATACTTAAAATGCTGCTGCGCTCTTGTGAGCTTGCCAAGTTTGAAGCTGCTTTTGCCAGTAGTTATTCCAAAATTTTCTATTTCTTTAAATCGCTTTGTAATTAGACAGCATTACCAATTGCCTCTAAAACTGATTTGGAAGGATTTTTTGCTGTATTGTATTCTTTGTTGATAGAATCAAGGTGGAAAGATGGCAGCGCTGGGATCTTCCCACATGTTCAGTGATCAATATTTAGATAAAGAAGAAAACGGTAAGATCATGGTAAGTTTTGTTTTGTTTTTTTTAAAAAAACACCTTAGTGGATCTTCACAGTACTTACAAAGCAATCCAAGCTTACTAGCTTCATCGTAGAGCAAGACAGCTATGAAATGGATTCAGTATGGAGATTCTAACCCAATACTAATATCCTGAGGAATTTATTAAAGCACAACTAACAGGAAAGCGTTTTTAAAGATATAGTTTATTATTTATGTTATAGGACTCTGAAAAGCTTTTCCTAATTCTGTTCACTGCTTTATTGTTATTGATATTTAAATATTAAGTAGGGGTTTTTTTTGTCTACTACTTTTTCTTAGCTTCTTTAGTGCTTGATTATGGCTACAGATTAATAATAAACCTTTGCATATATGGTTTCTGATACCTGGAGATTGTAATGCACTTTACAAAGTGCAGTATGTAACATTGTTATGTGTAAGAAGGGGAGTTTCCTGCTGAGGTGTTCCTGAAAGTATGCACGTCATGTAAAGTATGCTCATTGCCATGACTTATTGCTTCCATATGTAAATACAAATAAAGTTTGTATTTTCTCCACAGATATTCTTTGATTTATTACCCATTTTCTTCTTTTTTTTCATGGTCTGTTATTCAATAGATTTAATATGAATGTTTAAGCATAATATAAGATTACTTGGTCCCTCCTGAAATTAAGTTTCGCCTTTCTCCAGGATGTGCTTTTCCAGTGGCTCACAACATCAGATATCCATTTAAACCAGATGGATATGGAGGACCCTGAGGTAAGAGAGATCCATCACAAGGAGGTAAATAATAGTGTGATCTAGCAGCACCAGTTTTGGCAAACTGTGTGTTTAGCACAAAGTGGTTAACAGCTAGATGGATGCTGTTGTTGCAGACCCTTTATTCAGGGTCTAAGATGGAGTAGACAGGTAGATTAGGCATCAAAAATATTGGTATTGTATCTCTCAGACTTAGATTGCTATTCATTATCAGATTTCATTTGTGAAAGTCTCTTTCCAATTTGCCCATCTTTATGAGATCATTTGCTGCTCCAGTGTAGTAAGTTTGCACTTTGCTCTGAGTCCTCAGACAAGAGGAGTGTGGATGAAGTGAAGGCAGATTTTCTGTAGATGAGTAGAGATCAACCTGTGTATCAATTTTAGTTGTTTTTTTAACTGACGTATCAAACGCTATTTTTATTTGGAAATACTCTGTGTGATAAAATTGTATACTCTGTGTGCATAAAAAGAACAACGGTCTTGCACAGTTGACTAGTAAGCTGTCTCTCTTAATTTTAAAGGATTAACAGAAATCCAGATACAACGTCCATATGGTGTGTAGGTTTACAGCTAGGAGAACAGAGTTTTCACAGTTTACTAATCAAGTAAGCTGCACTGCAAAGGGTCATACCTGGTAAAGAGTGAAATAATTATTTCTAGATGAGATTTTAGGTGAGAGAGAAACTAGAAAGAGACTATGTAAATGGGTTTTTCTTTTTAAATCATAGGTGTGTCTATCTGTGTGTGTTTGTGTGTTCAGATTTCAGACTATACCCTGCTCCCAGATACAGCTGCGCTGTCTGAGCAACTGCGAGTCTGTCTGCAAGAAGGAGACGAGAACCCAAGAGACTTCACAAAGCTGTTTGATACATCCCTTTATCAGCTGGATACAAGTGCCCTCCCTTCAGTTATCAAGTCAGCAGCTGTGATTTATTTATTCATTTATTTATTTCCATTCTGTATTCTGCATTTTCTATTTGTGCTTAACTGTGTCTGCTTATGAGCAGAAGAGACTGAGCTGTAGGCAGCATTCTGAATATGGATATACCAGAAGATTCATTTGTATAGTGTGACAGTGATGTTTTTTCTCGTTTCTTGTCTTAACTGTAGTTCCTGACATTGTTTTTTCCTTTTTTCTGACTATTGCTGATTCAGTGAACTAATATTTTTAGTAGAATTGTATGCAGTGATGTTGGGTACTTTCAGGAGTGATAACTGAGAGCTGGTTGTTTTTCCACTTTTGAATTACTTGCCATTTACTGAAGCTGCACTTTGTTCATCTTTGCATTTCCCAATAACTGTGTCTTGAGATTTATCTGCTACTCAGTTTTACCAGTTTTGTATCACTAGCAGCTTTGTCCCTCATAACTCATCTGTTACCCAGATCGTGTGTGAACATGCTGAATAATAGCAGGCTTAACAGAGATTCCATGAAACTACACTCAGTTGTGGACACTCTTTCTTCTTACTCTGTATTTCTTGTATTTTACTGGATGTGAATTCATAGTGGGATCTCCCTTCTGATCCCGTAACAAATAATTTTTTAAAATAGCTTTTGGTTATGGACTTCCTGAAAAACCATTTTGAACTGGAGCACTTTTTCCTCATGCACGTTCACCCCTTTAAAAGTTGCTTGAAGAATTGAGGTGTGACTTCCTTCTTTTTTATCATCTTGTTCTGGTTTCAGCTGGGATAGAGTTAATTTTCTTCCTAGTAGCTGGTATAGTGCTATGTTTTGAGTTCAGTATGCGAAGAATGTTGATAACACTGATGTTTTCAGTTGTTGCTATGTAGCGTTTAGACTAAAGTCAAGGATTTTTCAGCTTCTCATCTCTAGCCAGCGAGAAAGCTGGAGGGGCACAAGGAGTTGGCACAGGACAGAGCCAGGGCAGCTGACCCAAAATGGCCAACAGGGTATTCCGTACCATGTAACGTCACATCTAGTATAGGAACTGGGGAGTGGGGGTGGGAGATCACCACTCGGGGAGTAGCTGGGTGTGGGTCGGTGGGTGGTGAGCAATTGCACTGCGCATCATTTGTACATTGCAATCCTTTTTATTATTGCTGTTGTCATTTTATTAGTGTTATCATTATCATTATTAGTTTCTCCTTTTCTGTTCTATTAAACCATTCTTATCTCAACCCCCGAGTTTTACTTCTTTTCCCAATTTTCTCCCCCATCCCACTGGGTGGGGGGGGAGTGAGTGAGTGGCTGCGTGGTGCTTAGTTGCTGGCTGGGGTTAAACCATGACACATCTTAATATATTTACCTATCATTATTTTCTTCTCTGTCATAATTTTAACTAATTTGCTCACTGTAGAAGTCAGTTATTATCAATACATAGGTCTCTGGGATCCTTCTAAAATGAGGCATCCCTTTTTTTTTTAATGCTGACTGTGCATAATGTTGTCCCTGGTGTCTTCAGAAAAATTCATCTTTATAGCCTGCAAGTGGAAATGGATGTTGTATCATTTCTTCTCTCATATACTTTGTCTTTTTCTGTGCTGCAGAGCTTATGAACAGCTGAATGTGAAACATGAACCTCTCCAACTCATTCAGCCTCAATTTGAGACTCCACTACCTGTCCTCCAGCCAGCTGTGAGTAATCTCCTTGTTAATACCATGCACAGAGAACCCTTCCGTTTCATGTAAAACCTCTGTGTGTCATTTCCATAGTTCTTTCAAAAAAAAAAAAAAAAGGCAAAAAAGTGAGAAATGCTGTGGTAATAATTAATCACTTGGGAGTTGAATACATTGCAGGGACTATCTTTTAGGAAAGAGCACTTATTTACACTTAATTCTTATCAACAGCGCTTGAAAATGCAGCATCTGTTACCACAGCAGAATGCCTTATGTATGTAAGCCTTCAGCCGAGTAGCTGCTCCCAGTCCTGTGAGGTGCTGGTTCAGCCTTCGCTGTGAAAACAGAATGTGGTATTTCAGAAAGCGGTGGTGGTGTAAGTAATACAGGGGAAGAGCCAGTCTGTCCCACTCTTCTTCCACCTCCCGTATCCTTTGGGGAAGTAGAAAGTGGAGCGTTGGTCTTTTACAGCAAGGGCTGACCAAACTTTTACCAGCAGAAATTTGGGCTGGCAGCAACAACACCAGCTACGGTGATGTCAAACTTATTTCGAAAAGCAGGTATCTTTGATTTTTGCCATCATGGCTCCATCCTACTTTACCTTAGCCACCAAAGAAACAGTACTGGGATCGTTACACCTGCAGGGGTGCAACTGAAAGTAGTGTCTCATGTGCTGCTCTTTAAAAACCCAAGTGCAACTTGTGGCATAAGTGGTGACTGCATGAAAAAGAAAATAATCTTACCAGAATTAGTGGGAATATATTTCCAAGGTGAGCTGTTATGGTGAACTTAGTACCTCAGGTATCTCAGCCATCACCCGGATCTCATGGAGCAAAACTAAAAACAAACTGCAAATGCAGTATGTCTAGTTGTGATGCTAGGTGATCATTCTGGCATACTCATGACTAAACTCTTTTGGAATATTCAGTTATTTTTAAAAATATAAATGGAATTTTTTAAAAAGTGTACCTTTTACTGTGGGCTTTGGAGTTGTTTTTGACTTTATAAAAGGTGTCTTCAAGTCCAGTCTAAGTCCAGAACTGTTGTCTGAGAGATCTGTAAAGTGTAAGAAGAATGTATGGCAATAACCCATGCTAATTCTTCTCTTCAAGGTTTTTCCACCTGCTTTCAGAGAATTGCCTCCTCCCCCTCTGGAGCTGTTTGACTTGGATGAAACTTTTTCCTCTGAGAAAGCTCGTCTTGCAGAGATTACAAACAAATGTAGGTGGAGCAGACTGATTGTTTACACATTTATATATAAAGTCCAAATTTTTGGATGGAAATTGTTATATTTAGTTTTAAAACATGGGCCTCACTTATGAAAATCCACTACTCTCATCCTGGGCCAAGAAATTGGAATGCCTTGGAAATGGATAACATGACTTTACGTACCATGACATTTTATTTTGTTTGTTACATGACATTCTATTATGTTTCTGCCTGCTGTTTCCTATATCATGCATAAATTGCTTTGCGCACTCTTGCTGATTTATTTCACATCTTTTTATGCTTTGAAGTTAAAATGTTCAGATTATTCTAAACACACCTTACCTCTAACCAAGATGAGTAAATACTAGCTGCAGGAATACATCATGGCTAGTCCATTGAACTTGCTTATAGGACTTAACCTCTCAGAATGCCAACAGTAAGTGGAGATGTGTAGTAAGTTTTTGCCCAGCTGATACAGATACGTGTGATATTCAACTGCCTTCTTCCCTGGGATGCTTGTTTAGGTACTGATGATGACCTGGAGTTTTACATACGAAAATGTGGCGATATCCTGGGAGTAACAAGTAAACTCCCAAAGGAAAAGCAAGATGCCAAACATATCCTGGAGCACATCTTCTTCCAAGTGGTTGAGTTTAAGAAACTGAATCAGGTATTTTTAATAACAGAATTACAAGTAAATAGTTGGTAGTATCACCACTGAGGCTGATACATCTTTGTAGCAGCTACACTTGTCGCAGGCAAGAGGTACAGCGATGTGTTAAGACATTTGTGTGCAATAGATTAGACCAGCGAATTGTGATCCAGAATACTTATGACTGTTCATCTGTATAGAATGTGTAGTGCTCAATTTATTAAGTCTCTCATTTATTTTAATGGGGGGATTAATACATTGCAAGTGTAGTTTTGGTAATTTCAGCTAAATACAGTTCATTAATGGTGCATTGAGTAAAAGCAGCGTGCCCTCATGAATGTTCACAGTGCGTGGTAATGCTACAATGTAGATGTGAAACCAGCGTTTTTACTCACAACCAGTACTGTGCTGAAATAATTCTTCATGGTAAATTTGATGCTTCAAATTCTGTTTGGAGCATATTCGCAGATCACCTGTTTTTACTAACAAGTTTTCCCTTTTTCTCAAAGAGTCTAGTTAAGATGAAATCTGACATTTCTATCCTATTGTTAAAATTCTTTTTTTTTTCTTTTTTTTTTTGTTCCCCCCTTCTCTTCCCTTACATAAGGAGCATGATACTGACACAAGTGAAGCTGGATTCCAGAATGGTAACTGAGACCTGGCTTTCCCCAGTTTGAGAGAGACCTTTTAGTAAAAACATACTTTTCCATTTTTTTTCAACCTCTGTGTTCAGCATATTGATAAGGGCCATCTCAGTAGTTCACTGAATGTTTAGATCATTTATGTGTAGTAATTTGGATAATTAATGCCTTTTGAGGAAGTGCTTGTATTTTGCAAGCACTTCCCAAATAATTCCCTATTTTTCTACTTCTTTATTGAAACTGTAATTTTGTAATATATGAATAAAAAATCTTGTACTAAGAAAATGTGGTTTGGGTCCTTCTTGCTGACTCTAGTATTTATTTTCTTGTAGTAAGGCTTATTGTGGGTTCTCCTGGTGTACATGTAGTCCTTAGTTGCACTGTGGGAAAGATTGTTATTTTGGTTTGTGAACTGTGGAAAAGAAAATACAGCCATAAATACAGCAGCTGCTGAAAATATGCTAGACTGTCACCGTGAGGCAGTCTCCTTTTGTCTCTCTGCCAAAGTGAACCAAGGAGAGGTGGGTTTGTTACTGTAGAAGGAAAACGTTTCTTCCAAGGGAGGGGAAGAATTGAAATTAAGCAATAATGACATTGTTGCAGATCGCTGCCTCATACGAGACTGGAAATACATAATTTTGAAAAGAAGGGACAGTATTTGGATGAAAAAGACACTAAGATTTAATGGATCATTATTAAGAAAATGTGATACTGTGCAGAAACTCAGGAATATATTTACTCACAGTTATTTGGTATCCCAAATTCCCAGAGATAGTGAGCTAGGTAATGCACAAGAATGGAAATTCAAGTGAAATTCATAGACCACGAAATGTTGAAGCTCAAGGCACAGCAAAATAGAGCCAAGGGTATGAGTGGTGAGAAGAAAAGATGACTTGTCAACATCATTAACACTGTGTGTCTTTGTTGCAAGGACTTTTTTTTACATCAACACTGAGACTGCACTTTGACATCCAAAACATTTTGTATTTAATCTGACACCCAAGCTGTGAAACTTAAATTATTCCCCCACTCAAGCCTTCTGTGCAGCCTTTGTGACACCTGTGCTCTGCCATGCTTTTCAACGTCAAAGCTGCTTTTTCCAAAAGATCTGTTCATTTTTTATCCCACAAAAAGTAATTTCATTTTACATTGCTTCATGTTTTGGATGCCAACTTGATGCAGGTTTTTCTAAAGGAGGTGTCCCAAAGCACCTGCTAAGTTACTGACCAATTGAGATGTGCTAGTATAACGTTAGCAAAGGGGTTGTATCTCTGCTTACTCTGCAGACATGCCTTTTTCATAGCAGCATGTTTGAAATTTTTCATTTCTTCCTCTCTTGCTTATTTTTGCTTAATGGCATGGTTGTGTTTATCACAAAGAGTACTTTGTACATTCCAGCTACAGATTTACACAATAAGCTTAATCTTTCCTCTGCAGTATCAATACCAATCAGTCAACCGGCACAGACTGCAGTTGAACCAAACAACTGCATGATCCTCTTCCTAATTATAGATCCGGTTTGTACTGTTCTACGGTGTTTATACTTCAAACTGTAAATACTTTCCGGGTCCTTTTTCTGAGTTGTTTTGTCACCTGTTCCTGATGTTGTAACATGGTTTAGAAAAGTCATCTGAGCCTCCAGAGAATACAAGCAGCTCCCTGTTTGCTATTTATCTGTAGTGCCACCCTGACAGCTGAAGCGAAAGAACAGATTTTTCACTGAATGGATGTGTTTTTTTGGCCAGAAGCTGTGAAATACATGTGGAGGCAATAGCTTGCATCCCTCTTTCAAAGATGTCCCTTTGGCCCTCTGAAAGTATTTAAACTGTTACTTTGTAAACAGAAATGCTTGCTTTGGCCATGGGAATATGATACACATAAAGTTTAGGGCTGATTCATTGGGAGAATTTTGAAGGAGTACAAGCGGGTGAGGGTTTTAAGGAAGTGAGGCTAGGTCATTGGAAGGTTAGGCATGCAGCTAGCCACAGAGTTTATGTATTTAATGAAATTATTGCTGTAATTCACAGAAGTTGGGTCCAAGCAACTGTTGCTGCTTTCACTTTTTTTTCTCTCTGTCCTCTCATGCAACGTGACTTCTCATCCCTTACTCTATCCCTAAAAGAAGAGGGGGGAGCCTATATTGGTTCTTCAGCAAACTGTAAGTGCCTTGGAAAGTGGTTATAACGAGTAATTCTCCGTGTCTTTGTGTCTGCTGTAAGTAGTGATGGGAGAGGGAAAAAAGGAAGGAGAGCAAGTGGCTGTAGAAGGTGGGAAGCCCTAACAGGAGACCAAGAAACTCTGAGATGGAGGTGGGCTCGTTTCTTCCCCCCCCCACCCCGACCAGGGTGGGGGAGTTACAGAGCAAACTGTCCCCGCTCCTCTGCCTGTCGGCGAAGGCCCGCGGTGCTGAATGCCTCCGGCTGGGAGGAGGATTAGAATCCCGCATAAAACGAACCGCGGGCGGGTGACGCCGCCGCGAGGCGGGGGGCTCCCGGGAAGCCGCTCTCTTCCCCGCTGCCCCCGACGAGCGGCGCCGTGCCGCCCTGCCGGGCCTCGGGCCGGGCCGGGCCCGCCGCTCCCGCGCTGTTTTTCTCCCAGTGTGCCAGAAGAGGGATCCCCAGCCCCGGCGGCGCCTCCCACCCGGCCGCCGCCTCC
>NW_010973369.1:2848689-2852206 GCF_000737465.1 Haliaeetus leucocephalus | reverse complement strand
GGCCCGGCCATCTTGTCGCGGCGTCTCGCCCCTCCTCAGCCGGCCGCGGACGGGCCCCCTCCCACGGGCCGCGGAGCTCCGCACCGGGCTTGGGGCGCGGGGGGCTCCCCCCGCGGGCGGGGAAGGCGCTGGAGGCGGCTGCGCTCGGTGGGGTTTTGCCGGCAGTCGGGCCCCAGTCCGGCTGGAGCCGGGCCCCGGCCGGCCCTGCGCCCGTCTTCAGCGGAGCTCAGCCGGGTAGTCAGAGAGCACCAGAGACTGCACGCACAGTGAAATTTATATCTTTGTTGCATTAATACAAAAGACAGCGATCGGGGAGGAAGGGGGAGCCAGTAGGGCTGCTGCTTAGCTGGGGCTAGCTTTCGGGGGCTGCCACCGGCAGCCTAAGAAGCTTCCTCCACCCAGCAGCGCCCCAAGCAGTTTGCGGTTTCAGTCACCCCGGGCTGGGTGGTTTAACCTTTTACCAGGTGGTGCCATCAGCAAGCAAGGCCCTGGCTCAGGGCAGAGCATGGGTGCTTCATCTTCTGTGCTGCAGCAGGGACGGCAGCCCTGCACGCAATGCTCCTCTGCAGCACAGAAGGTCCCCAGGCTGGCACCCTGCAGCCCACCGTGCTCTGGCATGGAGCCAGAGCAGCATCATCACAGAGCCTGATGCAGAAACACAGGGACAGGGTCAAGATCACTCAGCTGGGTCTCGGGGGTGGCAGACCTGTGGATCAGCTTGGGGTGCTTCTTGAAGGCTCCAGGCCAAGCCAGAGGAATTACTACAGAGGTCTCCAGGGACGGCGTGTCTGGTTTGGAGCATCCCAGTAACCTCAGCTCCTCGGTGCTCACGTCAAGGGACAGGCTGGTATCCAGGGGGCCTTTTATTGCTGAGATCTCCCATCTGGGTCCTGGCGTCTTCCCAAGGGTTGAGAGGTCACCAACGAGCTCGGTGCTCTTGGAGAGCAGGCTCTCCAGCAGTTTGGGGTGCTTTTCTTTCTTGCACGGTGTTGAGGTGTTCTGCAACGCCACATCCATCAGGCAGCCAGCTCTGCTGGGGTGCTCAAAAGGCAAACTGGACAGGTCAAAGGCAGCCTGATTTTGGTGGGTCTTGCAGAAGCAGACAAGACTGAGGTCAGAGATGTCCTGGGTCAGGCTGTGCAGGTCAGTCTTCACGCAGCTGCTCAGGGACTCTGACTGCTTGACAACACACAGGGAACTGCCTTTTGCTACACTGTCCAAGTCCATGAGAAGCTCCCAGGTGTCTGGTTTGGAGACACTGCTAGAGTCCATGTAGTAACTGCAGACAGGAGAAGAATGGGTATGGCTGGAGGCCCTGGCCACAAATCCATTTTCTAGGATTTCCTTTATGGTCAGGGTGCTGGTGCCATGCCTCGTGGTGGACAGCATGGTGCAGAATCCCACTACTGTCAGGTTTATGGAGACCAGAACGTCCCTGTCAGAACAAACACATTACTGTTCATTACTGTTCACTAGCAAATTGCAGACTTAAAGTAGCAGGACTGCTCTCTGCAAAATCCTGTCTCAGTCTTGCTTAAGAAAGCAAGGAGCTGAGCAGGATCCAGGGGAGGGAGGTGGGCATCCAGCCTGTCATTGTCTTCTAGAGCAACACGATTGTACCACAGCCTGATCATTGCTTGGAGCCTCCTTAGAGTTCTATTTATTTGGCCTTAGCCTGTATACCACTACTCTTAGCTTTGTACAGGGTGTAGGGAGTCTCAGTAAGCCTCTCCATCTGTTAGTGATACTAAGATGGAGCTGTTTTTCCCCAGAGATAAGACATTTTATCCTCATTCCTCAAGTCAGAGGGCCATTAACCCCAGTTGAGTCCCTTTGAGAGGAAGGCAGTAAAACCAGGCTCTGGTTAGATGGGAGAGGTTGAGGAGCAGCTCTCATCTTACCTTTAATCCCACACCTGGTAATCCCCACCTGCAGACCTGTGGGATCCCACAGCCCACATAGGGCACCAAGCGAGGTCCTTGAGGACAGGCCCTCCTAGCAGGTCTCATGCCATACACCCCTGCCTTCTGCTCTGTGGGCAGGAGCTTCTTTCACACTCCCCCTCTGCTTGAGAGGGAAGTTCTCACTACCAGCTCAATCAGCAGCTGCCTTCCACCCACTCCCAAAGGTAACAGGGTAGATCAAGGAAGGGGAAGGCAGTCACTGTGGCCTGAAACCATTTTTACACTGAACACATTAAAAGCAGAAATAAAAAACTCCTGAATTTACTGTGCGGGGGGAGGGGGGGCTGTACAGCCAGCCTAGAAGGAAAGTCTTTAAGAGACTAAAATACTTTTTGCTTAAAGATAATAATAAAAAAAAAAGTATGTGAGAAGTACTAGGGAAATAAAAAGTACTACTTACCTTCAGCTTCTATGAAGACCCCCTTTGAGATCTTGATCTTTTTTGCCGGTGTGGCTTATAGCGGTTTTATAGTTCTGGTAATTCATTAACAGGCTAATTTCCTAATTAAGCTAGTTTGGGAGAGGGAGGGGTTGTTGCTTCTTTTTAAGCACGGGGGCTGTGATTATGGGTTGTGGCTAACTGCTGAAGGTAAACTGAGTCCTTTAAGGGCTCAGTTGTGTTTGTAGCCTGTCAGTGGGCAGCCCTGGAGAGCAGAGAGGTGTTTGCAGGAACCGTGGTCCTCTGCTGCAGGAGGAGGAGAATGACACATGGAGCCTTCCTGCCTGGACATGACACTCTGGGAGGGTCTCCAACAAAGTGACATCTCTCTTCAGTTTTGTATTGTTTGCTCTGGAACGCTGGCCAGGAGCATCCACATGCACAGGCTAAGTAGGGACATTATAGATAATGCATGGGCACTAGCAGGTGTGCGTGCTGTGTGTACGCAGGCAGCGTGCAGTCTGAAAATAGCCAGAATTCAAAACGCACATGTACGAAGTGCTGGCCTGTCTAGGACCAGCTGTCACTGGGGTAGCCGCTCCTGCTGCTTTTAGCTCTCCCGCTTTTCGTCCGTGGTGTGACAGTGCCGCTGCCCGGCCGCGGGATGCAGGGAGGAGCTGAGCTTTTTCCACGTTGACCGCCTCTTTTCTCTCCTAGGAAGCGCCAAACCTGTGCTTGCCTCTGGGGGCCCCATAGCGCACCCCTGGAGCGAGAGGTGCTGCAAAAGCAACGTGGGGAAGGTGGTTGATTTTAGTTTGGTTTTTTTGCCCATTTTGATGGGAGGTGGCTGCCGGGGGTCCTGCGTCGCGTGGCTGGCTGGCTGTGGCATGAGAAGACCGCAGCAGTGCCGTAGCAGAAGCAACCCCGCTCCCAGAGCTAATCGAAGCCTTGTCCTGAGGGGTTCCTTGTCCTGGGGGGTTCCCGGGGCCCCCCAACCCCCCCCCGGGCCGGGATCCGGGGGGGGGGGGGGGGGGGGCTGCAGCGGGTTTTGCAGGGGTAGAGGTGAGCCGGGGGAGGGGGGAATGCTCCTTGCTCCGCGCCCAGGACCGCCTAGCTGCGGTTGCTTTGGGGGTCTCGGTGCGGAGGGTCTCTCGGGGCCGCGGGGGCTCCCCCG
>NW_010973369.1:2796192-2848472 GCF_000737465.1 Haliaeetus leucocephalus | reverse complement strand
CCGTTCCCGCTCTCCGGCCGGGTAGCGGGACGGCGGGCCGCAGGCAGGGCCGCGGCCCCGTGCCCCCGGGCTCCGTGTTCCGCGAGTCCCGCTCTAAAGGCTCCTCTTGGCCCCACCCGGGGGCTGGGAGCGGGCCTGGCTGTGCCTGCGCCGGAGCTGGGGGTGACAGGGCAGGCCGAGGCGGGTCCGGTGGGTGATGTGTAGAGCCCTTTGGGGCTGCTGTCCCAGCACTAGCTGGTTGGCTTCTGGCTGCTCCTCGCATCCCATTTCTTTAGTCCAGCAATGCGGGAGACTGGTGAGCTGTAAGGAGGGGAAATGGTGCCAGTCCCTCGATGCAAAATCCTCCCAGAGGGACAGAAGGGAGCAGGAATCAAGAGAAACACTACTTCCCCTGCTCTCGGCAGCATAAAAATTGCTGGCACGCACCGGGAATCCAAAGCTGAGGGACCCCCTTACACCTGGGGTGTCTGAGTGAATGTCTGTGAGGTGTTGGGGCTCAGTGCTGGAAGAAAGTAGATCTGGAGCTCTGCTCTGTGCAGTGCAGGTTGCTCTGTGGAGCTCTGCTTTGCATGGTGGAGGTTGCTGCTGTGTTTTTATCGGAGGTGGAAATTATAATCTTTGTTCGTTCATCTCTAGCGAAGACCAGGATGAGCTGCATTACCAGGATACCGACTCAGATGTGCCGGAGCAGCGGGACGGCAGGTGCAAAGTCAAGTGGACACAAGAAGAGGTGAGTGAGAGCCTGGCGCTTGCTGAGAGCGAGTGCTTTGGGATAGGCTTCTGGCATGGCCCCTGGGGCTTGGGTGCATCCACCCCAGTCTTCATCTGCTGGCCACAATACCACATCCTGCTGTCTTCCTGCTGGAGACGACCATGTGTCTGTTTTGCTCACGTGAGCTGAGGTTCAGGGGAGTTTGAGGTGTAGCCTGGAGAGCAAGAGCTCCAACCACTTTAGCTTAAGCCTGTGGGCCCCGAGTGAGCCATCTGCTGCCTGCAGCACTCTTGTGAGCAAAGAGGGGTTCCAGAGGATGTCTGAGGCCTCCAGCAAGCTGAATTGTGCAGTGGAAATGTCCTGCCTTTTCTCTAGCAAAAGCAGGGAGCATCGAGATTGTTGGGATCATGGCTTAGTCATCCTGGCTGAGAGCCTGAAATTAGTTGGGATATTCTCTTCCCTCTTCCCAGTTACTCCATCATCTTTGTTCTGTGTAAAAACTACAAGATGTCCTATCTCCCCTTGGGTCTGAACACCAAGTAAGGTGGTCTTTGTGCAGGGATCAAAGCCTTGGGCTTATGTTGAGCAGGGAATTATTTCATGCCTCTTTGCCCAGCTGGAGCACAAAGGCAAGGACACCTATAGCAAGCTTTCTATGAGCTGTAAGAGTAGGCACACCTTGGCTATAGCAGGATTCATGAAAGAAATGCTGTAGAGCCCCGTAGCACTAAAAGACTATAGACCACCAGGCTAGTGGTGATACGCTTAAACCAGTCAGCTTTCTTGGCCAGGCAAAAGCAGTGGCTGAGCTGGGAGATGGACTGTCTGGTCAGGGGTGTACTGAGGCTGGATAAGCAGGGTTTGAACCGGACTGTACTGGAACAGAGCTGAGCTCTTGTTTTGTCCTTGCTGTATGAGATCACCTTAGTACAGAGCCCAGAACCAAATGACCTTCTCCAGTTGGGCTCCATGTACTGGAGCACTGCTAAAGGATGGTGTGAGCTACCTTCCTCCCCTGAATGCAGAATGCCAAAAAAAAACCCTTCTTGACAGTTCAAAATAGCTACCTTGTTCTCTTGATGCTGTCAGCCCGGGGTGCCCGTGGCATGTATTGCCTCAGTGTATGTGAAAGTGAATGTCTTTGTTCTTTGCAGGATGAGCAACTGAAGATGTTAGTAAGACATTATGGGCAGAATGACTGGAAGTTCCTGGCCAGTCACTTTCCTGTAAGTGACCCCTTGCCCAGGTGGGAATTGTAGTGTTTGTGTGTTGCTGCTTGTGCTCACTGCGCTGGTTCTCTGTGTCTGTGCAGCACCTTGCACAGTGTGGCTCTGTTCTGTGGCTGCAGCTCCATGCAGTGAAATGGTGATCCTTCAGGGCAGGGAGACATCCTTCTTGCATAGAGGGCTTTCAAGGGAGAGTCTGTTGGAGCTGGGGTGAGAAATTGAGGTTCCTGACTCTGTGCCCAGTGTCCTAGTCTTAGTATGTATTCTTCATATGCTTCTGCAGGTTTTCTAAGGGACAGCCTGTGTGTACGGGGACTGCTGTTGCTATAGGAGCTTTTAGAACCTTTGGTCTAACGCATGGCTGTTCTTGTTCCTTTTCCTAGAACCGCAGCGATCAGCAGTGTCAGTACCGGTGGCTCAGAGTGTTGAATCCAGACTTGGTTAAGGGCCCTTGGACCAAAGAGGAGGACCAAAAGGTAAGTCAGGGATGAGAGGATCTGAGTGTTGAACTGTGACTGTCTGCGGAGAGGATGGAGGTCTCAGACCCTTGGGTCTTTTTGTAAACTGTGGGTAACTCTTTCCAATGCTGGATACCCGTGAGAGCAGCACTCTGACCTGTTCTGAGCAGCCTAATGCAGCCATGGTTGTGATGTGCAGGAGCAAGTCTAGGCTTCTTCAACTAAATACCTTCTCCCTTTCACACAGTACTGCTACAGTAGGCTGCCAAGGGAGTGAGCAGAAAAGGGAATTAATTCATCTGCCTGCTGACAGATCTCCACCTGACCTGGCCATGCTGGACCTAAAAGAAAATAAAACTGCCATTTCCTCTGCTACGGTAGACAGACTGAAGTGATGTCTGAGGTTGGCTAGGTGAATCATGACTTCTGTGAATCTGTTTCTCTGCTGATTCCGGAGTGAGCTGAGAGGGGCCAGCTCAGGCAGACTCATCACCTTGATGTGCTTAAGAAAAGTTGGACTTCGTTCCAACTTCTACCAAGGTTTTCTGCTGCAAAATGTCCTAGTTTGTCATATTCTCTGTAACACTTCTGTGCCCCCATTTCTTTCCCTTTTGGTCCCATTACAGGCTGTTACTGTCCCTTTTGCCTCCTATCTGTGTGTTATGTCAAGCATGTCCTAAGGAAGCTTCTCATGATGTCATTTCACCTTCCTACAGCAGAGCAGTTGCTGCCTGCTTTCCCCTTCCCTTTACATGTCCTGACTGCCAGCATACCCATCTTGGCCAGACTGGGCTTCAGCTTTCTCCTCCTGACACTGCACATTTCTTTGCCCTGCAAGCTACTCCAGCTCCTTGGCTTGTGCCTCAGTTCGGTGTCTTTGGTCCATTTGTCTGTGCTTGATAGTCAAGAGTCTGCAGTAGGGACGTTTGTTGTGGGCCAAGAGCAATGTGAGCATCACCTGTCTACCCACATCTTTCAGGTGAGCACAGTTGGCTAGGCTAGAAGTGCTCTTTGAGAACCCTTTAGCCTCCTCTCTAAGATTTTGGTGGGCTGAACATTGCAGGCAATAGATTGTTTTGTCCTGACTGTGCCATGGACATATCGCAGGGACTCAGAACAGATTCCATGCCCAGAAGCATTTGCACTGAGCCTCAGGCAGAAGTGACAAAGCCCTGGTTGAATGGGAAGTGGCAAAGTGGATGGCTCTTAAGTGAATATAGCTTGTTTATGCTTTGGAGCTCTCACTATGTGTCCTGGTGCTAGTGGGGCATGGAGCTGCAGCTCTGCCATGTCCTTGGTGTGGCACACTCTGTTAAAGGGAGGCTGTGCCCAGGGGGCAGACCAGTGCAGAGCTGATGGAGACTGCTGTCATGCGGCCAGGTCCTCGGTAGGAGTGAGGGCAGAGGAGCCTTGGGGCATGTGGGACTTGGCCCTTGCTCAGAAATGGGCATGTGTTTCTAAATCTGGGCCCCTCTGTCCCTGGTACACCTGTCAGTCTCCACCCCATCTTGTGGCAGTCATCTGCATTCACAGGTACTGTGTGGCAAAATGTCTGCATGGAAACAGCCTCTTTCAGAAATTCAGCTGAATCGTTGCTCTCAAGTGTTGGTATACCTGATTGTCAGTGCTGGATCCCTTCAGCTTTTTCTCCTAAGGGGCCTTTCTCTGCCCTTACCTGGTCTCAAGAGAGGTAAAGAGCAAAGCCTGAAGATGACTGTGTTGACCTTCCCATCCTTTATTCCATTTCCTTATTTCCCTCCCACTCTCTTCAAAGGTAATTGAACTGGTTAAAAAATATGGCACCAAACAATGGACCCTGATAGCCAAGCACCTGAAAGGGCGGTTAGGAAAGCAGTGCCGGGAACGCTGGCATAACCACCTGAACCCTGAGGTGAAGAAATCCTCATGGACAGAGGAAGAGGATCGCATTATTTTTGAGGCCCACAAGGTGCTGGGGAATCGTTGGGCGGAGATTGCCAAGCTGCTGCCTGGGAGGTAGGACCTCTTTGCTCACTGGTGCCTTCACACCTGGGTGGCCTGTGGAGATCCACGTGTTGGGCTCACAGGATGGGGCTGGAGAGTGTGTAGGAGCTGTTAGCTGTGCTTTAAAGCTGCTGTAAATGGTTTCTGTTTCCTTCTGCTTTCTCTGCAGGACTGACAATGCTGTGAAGAATCACTGGAACTCCACCATCAAGCGGAAGGTGGACACAGGAGGCTTCCTCAATGAAACTAAGGAGTCGAAGTCACTATACTTCCTCTTGGAGGTGGATGACAAGGAGAGCCAAAGTCGAACGAGAGCTGGGAACCAGGTACTGCACCAGCACATTTGCAGCAGGCAGCTGTCAGTCGTCTGCTCTGCTAATGCATATCAGAGCTGTTCACCCTTCTGCTGCCTCTCATGCTGCTTTTGCCACAGCCTGGTGTCTACATAGACAGTCTGTGCCTTCCCTCAGCCTTCTCCAAGAGACCGACTCTTGGGAGACCTCTCTCTCCAGGAGCTAGAGCCCAAGTATGTTGTCCAGGCAGAGGACAGCAGTCTGCTAGTACTGTTATCTTGCCAATCCCAGCATCAGGTCTGTCTTGGAGACCAAATTTTTTTTTGACTCTCTTGTGCTGTTGCTAGTGGGAGAAGGCAGCTGTTCCAGACCACGTTGGGGGACATGGTGAAAAGGTATTGTGTTCCTTTCCTCTAAAAAAAGGAAGCAGGGGAAGTATACCCAATTATTTTTTTCATGAAGAAAGCATGTAGTTTTCAAAGGCAGGCTCTTGGAAAGTAGGAAATGCGGAATTGGTGCTACATGCTCAGCCTTTGTTCAGCTTTCTCCTGGGATACTGTTAAGTGAAACCTTCAGTTAAACAGTCCTGTGTTCATTGTGTTGCATGGACTCCTGCTCAGATGGTGTAGGGAATGGAGCAATGAGGGAGAGTGGGGATGTGAAACAAACTGAATGGCAGGTAGCAGAGCAGGCAGAGCTGAATGTGTCCAGGGACGCCTGCTCTTTTTCCCCAGAACTTGACATTGTTCCTTGGCTTCTACTAACGGCTGGACTCTCTTTGTTGTATGTGCAAAGAATGTCCTGCCAAACTGGCCAGTTGATATCTCTGAAATAAAGGAAGAGGATGTCAGCGACGAGGAAGTGACCGGTGTACAGGAGTTACCCTCAGAGCTGCCAGCTGCTGAACTGGCAGAGCATAACGCCGAGGGGACCTCAGATGATGCTGTGCCTGAGGATGCCTCTTCATTTTTCACATCACCATACAAATGGGTCGTTGAAGCTGCCAACTATTTGTACCCAACATCTGTGCCAGCCTTCAGTGAAGCTCTGGACATGATTGAATCCGTAAGTAACAGACCATTGTTCCTCCAGCTAATGTAGGGAGACTGATTCCCCACCCTTTTCCCTTGAGTGAACTTATTGGGTCCCCTGGCTCATCACTATAGGCATCCTGAGGAGGGCTAGGTCTGTCATTGGCTTGTGGCTTCCCACCAACTCTTTTCCAGGGCTGGATTACACCTTTCCAGCTCTGCCAGTATTGCTCTGGGCTTGCAGGTTCCCCTAGGTGGGTGTCCTTGTGCCTGGGCTCTGCTGGTGTGGGAGGCTGTAGATGCTGGCAAACCTGATCTCAAGCCCTGCTTTATCAGCCAGACCATCCCTAGCTCTCCTGTTCATAACTGTTCAGGCCCATGCTCACGGGCTTTCCTTTCCCTCCTGTTATGGGATGGAATAGGATAGGACAGGCTGGGAATAGGCCAGGCCCACTTGTAGTATGCAGGACAGATCCTTTCACACCGGCATGATGCCACCATTTGCTTTCAGTGGAGGTAGCTTCACTGAAACTAGTAATTTTGGGTCAGTCAAGCAGTGCTGAGGTCACCAGGGTGACGGAGGAAGGCTGGCTAGAATCAACAGAGCACTTTGCTGCCATCAGAGGGAAATGTCTTTGCAGCCCCCAGCCTGCCTCAGGAGCTTATGAGCTGATTATCCGTGAAGGATCCACTTTGCATGTGTATAGGAGGACAGAGAGTCTTTGCCCAAGGCTTAATGGCCCATCTGTGGGTCCTTAGGGGCCTGCTTGTATGGTGCTTTGGGTATTGGTGGGGTGGAGCTGTGAAACAGCTGATCTCTGAACTGGTCTGGTTATTTTTAATCTGCTTTCAGCAGTGTGTGTTACAGCAGAGCCCTGTGTCCAGCTGTATTGATGTGCCCAAGACGGTGGTTTGGTGTTGGGTGACAGTTCACTCAGCCCCTGTCCCCAGACCTATCCCCAGCTGCTTTTTTCATCCCCTCTGTGTGGGGGTGCAGCTGTGCTGTGAACTGAACTGGGAAACCAACCTTGCATAAACAGAAAAATCTGCCCTATGCACAAGCAGCAGCTTTCAGCTGGGTCAGTTCCCTGGTCTGGTTCTCAGCTGAGCTGGCAGCAGAGGGGAGGAGGGCTTGAGCTCTCCTCTAGCCAGGCTCCTTGCAAAAGCTGGTGCAATCTCACAAACGGACTTATTTCACCTCCCAGTTCATATCTGCATCTGCACCAGTTGGCTGCTCAGCTTTTCCTCCTGGTCTGCTTCTGACGGTTTCCCTTCTGTGCAGGACCCAGATGGGTGGTGTGATCTGACCCAGTTTGACCTACCTGAGGAACCCTCTGCTGGCAGCAGCAGTAGTAGCAACAGCCCAGTGAGGCAGACCCCCAGCAAGCCAATGCCATCCCTGCCCAATGTGACTGAGTACCGCCTGGACGGCCACACCATCTCAGACCTAAGCAAGAGCAGCAAGGGGGAGCTCATCCCCATCTCTCCATATGCAGAGGTGAGCTTTGGCACACCACCCTCTGTGCTGAAGAGGCAGAAGAAGAGGAAGATCTCCCTGTCCCCTGTCACAGAGAACGCCACCAGCACCAGCCTTTCCTTCCTTGACTCCTGCAACAGCATGACTCCCAAGAGCACCCCTGTCAAGACACTGCCCTTCTCTCCATCTCAGGTACAGAGCAATGGCGAGCCCAGTCTGTGCTCCTCTGCTTGGGCTTGGTCATGAGCTAATAAGTGTTAGTGCTCTGTCTGCTTGCCTTAATGCCATGTATTCCCATCAGCTCTGCCAGCTTTGTGTTTCTCCTCCCTTGAATGAGGCAGTGCCAGTGCACAGGGTGCATCTCTTTGCTAAAACAAGGTATAGAGCTGGGTTCTGGCACTGCTTGTCTTCAGTGATGCCCTTCCTGTGGGAGCAGCAGCCTGTGTCTGCCTCTGGGAGTGCTTGCAGCATCGAGGAAGCCCAGCTACACTGTGTGATGGGCAGGGCACGTGCCCACTATGAGGAAGGAGCACCACTGTGCAGATCTACATGTCTGCCCGCTGCAGGATCGCTGGAGAGCACAGTGCTTCTGTCCCCAGGGCATTGCTGCCCCCAGCTGTGGGTAGCAGAGTGGCAACAGTGAAAAGTGGCTTCCCTGTTTGTTTCTAGTTAAGTCATGCAGACAGGCTTGGCAGCACGTGCCTTGTGCAGATCTCTGAGTTGCTGTGCTTAGGAAAATGCTCCTAGGCTTGTCTTTGTTGCAAAACAGACTCAGGATCTTTCAGCCTTTGTCGCGACTCCTACAGTGTCCACACACATGTGCACACATGGTCTCCACCATACATCATCTTGGAGCACTGTGGTGTTCAAACCCACCAGCATCTGGTATATTGATGTTGTGAAGTAAAATCCTAGCAGAGATGACGGTTTGTCATTTTCTCACAGTTTAGGCTGAAGACAGATCAATGCAAAATCTGTTAACTTGTACGCTGTTGTGTTACACGGACTTCCCTCATGTTTGCCAACCTGAGGTTGGAATAGACCTTTGGTGGGCTGGCATTACCTGTCCTTCATGATTTTGCTTAGCCTTATCTGGACCAGTGCAAGGAGAGACTTCTCTCCACCCTGTAGGTGCTTATAGTCATATCAGCTGATCCCTTATGGGAAATGAATAACCTTTTTAGGTGTGAGGCACCTTGTGGCAACTTTCATGTGAGTGTCCATGTACAGGATTGTATGAGTCTGTAAGAGTCATCCTGGTTTATACTGGTACAGATCCCTCTTGTGCCACTCAGTATGGTAGGATTGTCCCTACTTCAGGTTTTCCCCATATTTAGGAAAAAGTAATGACTTGTGATACTGTGCTGGGATGCTTGAGACTGTCTTCTCTTTCTTTCTTGTGCTGTGCAGTTCTTAAACTTTTGGACCAAACAGGATACACTAGAACTGGAGAACCCGTCTCTGACCTCCACACCTGTGTGCAGTCAGAAGGTGATTGTCACCACCCCTCTGCACAGGGACAAGACCCCTCTGCTCCAGAAGAACTCTGCGTAAGTCCTTTCCTCCTCCCCCATCCTCACCTGAGCAGCATCCTTTTCCACACAGCAGTCTGGTCCAATTCAAACATACCTCCCCCAGTACTTGTACTGGCACTACTGAGAGTGAGGCAGGACAGGCTGGGGATTTTGTTAAAGCAGTGTTTCCCCTGCAAAGACAGCTCCTCTCTGAGCTGCAGGGAACAAGTGTTCCATCTGATTGGGGCTGCAGCCAAGTGACCACTGTTGTGCTCAGCTGCTGGGTGGACTGTTGCCTTCTGTGTACATCTTTGGGAAATGTTGCTGTGCTGTGAGCCCTGTGTCAGCAGAGAAGGAATTTGTTTTCCTCGGCAAGAGCTGTTCAGATCCATCCCTTTAGCTCTGCACCCTTTGCTTTGCCTGACCTGAGGGGCAGTCCAGGGTGATGATTATCCAAGGCACTGTACCAGGCAGGTGAGAAGGGGTGGGCTGCAAGGGAGTGTTTTGCTGGTGGACTGAAGCAGCAAGTGATTGGGAGTGCTGGCTGTGCTAGCCAAACTGCTCTGTTGACATGGTCCAGAGCAGCTCCCCTGTCCAGGTGGTGTGAGGTGGCTTGGCTGCTCTTAAGTGCATTTGCACCCAGGACTTCTGCTGGTCCAGCTGTGACTGTCACAAGCCCAGGCTGGCTGGGCCTGAGCAGATCTGCCAGCAGAAGCGTTGCAGAGTAGGGCTGGCCTGCGGAGCTCCATGTTGCCTCTCAGGGTGCTGTACTGCTTTCTGATAAGGGTGCTTGGTAGCTGGCAGGGTGGAGCAACATAGCTGGCACATCTGAAGGATGTTTTCCCTGCTAAACGCTCCTCCATGCCTGTTTGCCCTGCTAACACCCCAGGAATAGTCCAGCCAGGCAGATGGCTTCTGCTGCTGCCATATGAGACTCTGCAGGCTTGGAATGATGGGGGTTACTTTGTGTGGGTTACATCATGTCTGATCCTTTGTCTTTTTCTTTGCTGCCAGGTTTGTCACACCAGATCAGAAGTATGTGGTGGACAACACTCCTCACACCCCCACGCCTTTCAAAAATGCCCTGGAGAAATATGGACCAATTAGGCCTCTGGTGAGTATTGGGCAGATCTGCCACTGGCAAGTGGCAGAAACATAATGAATGGAAATGGGATGTGGGGTAGGTTGCAGCAGAGCTGTGAGCCAACTGTTATCTGTGCATAATAAAGTATGGTTTGGTAGTGTCAGGCTGAGATGGGAGGGACCTTGTCATGGTGAACATGTCATGGTGAGTAGCCACAGGACTTTTAGCTTCCCTGTAAACCAGCTGAAAATGCATAAGCTGCCCTTGAATCAGGCTGCAGTGCTTGGCTAGTGATGACCTTGAGGAGAAGCAAGGAAACAATCTACCTCAGCATCCCTGAGAAATGGGGTCTCTTAATGTGGGTGTTGTGGGGATGGCAGTTTCCAGTATCCTAGGCCTTCTGTGCATACTGGTCTCTGGATGGCACATTTGGGGTTCAGCTGATAAGAGTCTCTCATGCCCGGAGATCCTGTAAATCTGTCAGGCTAGCAGAAATCTTGTCATATCCTTTCCATCTGGGAAGTAAATAAGTTGTCTTTGTGTTTGTCCTCCCACTGTGGGCTCCCCTGACCCCATTATCCCTAGAGGGAAATACTTGTGAGTCTGCCCAGCATACAAATTTTGACTGTCTTGTGCTTTCCTCCTTTTCACACCAGCCTCAGACTCCTCACCTGGAAGAAGACTTGAAAGAGGTGCTCCGAAGTGAAGCTGGCATTGAACTTATCATAGAGGATGATGTGAAGCCTGAGAAACAGAAGAGGAAACAAGGGGTGAGCTGATTTTTCATCTACTACCTGCTGCTGAGCTGCCCTGTGCTGTTAAGGGGTGTTCTGGCTGCTTTTGTTCATCCTACTGTTGATGCCAAAAAGTATTTGGCCCATGGCTGCTGCCTTTTAATCAGCAAGAGGTGCCTGAGGTTAAGGCCAGCTTAAAATATGGCCAGCTGTGTCCTGGTTTATGCTGAACTCGGGGCATGCTAGGAGATGCTGTGTCCATAACCTACACGAGAGACCCATAGCACACTTGGAGCATCTGTGGCAAGTTGGGCTCCCAGAAGCCTGTGGGCTGGTATGCAAAGTCTCTTGGCTCAGTTGCACTGGTGTTTTTCCTACTGAAAGGGGCTTCCTCTTCTAAATCGGTGGCTTTTAGTGCCAGGAGGAGAGCACTGGAAGCTGCTGTGCCCTGTGGTGGGGAAGGCTGCAGCATGCTTTCTTCCTGAGGTGCTGGTGCAATGCGGACCTGGGGTGATGTGGGCTTGGTGTGCATCCTGGGTCCTTAAGACGGGAGTTCACCAGGTTGATTCATGCCAAGTCTTGTTTTTCTATGTCCCTCAGTTGCGCAGGAGTCCCATCAAGAAGGTCCGGAAGTCTCTGGCCCTGGATATTTTGGATGAAGATACAACGCAAAATATGCCTGCCCTCCCCAAGACAGTCTGTTTCAAAAGAGCCCAGGTGAGGGGTACTGTGCTCAGGGCAGGGGTAGAGCTGGCTTCTGCTCCAAAGAAACCCTGTGCAAGGCAGCTGTGGGAGCTTTGCCACCTGCAGCTGCCTTTGAACAGTATGTTCAATAGTATGAACATCCACCCCTGAATGTGGCTGAAGGGCTGGATTTGTTCGCTGGCCTTTTGGCCAGGCCAAGTATCAGCACTGTTAGGGCAAATTAACTTGTTTCCTTATACTTTTTTTTTTCCCCCCTTTGCAGCCTGTGAATTTCCTGTCAAGGTCCCTGAACCTTTCCTCCTCGAGCAGGAAGAATGACAGTGGTTTGCTCAACAGAGCCTTTGTGCAAGTGCAGCCAGAGAAAATGTCCTACAGGAAAATGCCGAGCCATTTCCGACCACCAGCACCGGTAAGCCCTGCAGCCACTGTTCTCCCAGTCAGGAGGTTAGCTGGTAGTGCAGCCCTTGTCCCTCCTCCCGAGGAGGAGTGAGGGGATGAAGGTCTGCATAGGCATCCATACGCTATCAGAGCTGTCTTTGCACCAAGGTTTGGAGATGCTGAGCCAGTAGTGTCATGCTATAGCTTCCTCCTGTCTCTTTGCAAACCTGCCCTTCTGCTGAGGCTCAAAGCCCTGTGGTTGATCAGAGCTGTGGCCTCTTTAGAATGTTTGGCCCTGGATTTCTTCATGGGAATCTGCATCCTGTCCCAGTCCTTCAGGGAATTTGGATGATTGATCCAGCAGTGAAGTAAACCTTCCTTTTTCCAGTGAGCACTCCTTGGGTGGACAACAGTAGGCTCATCTCTTTTGTTTCTCTGGGCATAGTAAGGCTGTGAAGTGCTGTATAAATGCGAAACAAAAAGGTATTTCCCACTCCTGTGACTTTTAGGGTGTTTCTAGGTTGTGGTGAAGGCTGTGTGCCATAGGCAGCATAGGCTGGCTTTATCCTGCTGTTTACCTGAACCTGTGGCAGTACAGAGCTCCGGTTGACAGTGTGCCACCTTGCAGCTTCTGCTGAGGTTGGTGCTGTTACAGCTGCTCTGTTCCCCAGCTCTGCATAGTTGCATCTGCATTGTGCTGGAGTCACAGCAGCCTACAAATGCCCTCTGGGGCATAAACAGTTTCTTGTGCTCTCTTTAAAATCTTCACCACTTGGTATATTTGCAGGCAGAGTGCATTAGTAGAAGGGTATCCTTGCTTTGTTAGGCAGCACAGCTTAGAGAAGGGGATTTGGACCATGATTTTGCAGGTGTTTGCTTGGGCCAAGTCATGGGAGCTCTCTGGTAGCTTGAATGAGGATGGAAATGCATGCTCCCCTTGGTGGGGGGGGTAAAACTGCACTGGGGGTTATTGTGGGGGTGTTTTCACATCCCAGGAAGAGCCCAGGTGCAGTGTTGTCTTCACTGAGCAGCCTTGGCTCAGTCATCATGGAACACTGCAGCGAGGGGGGTTGCATCTGTCCCTGGATTAGAGCTGTCTGTTGAAAAGCTCTTTCTTCTGACAAATAAGTACTCCTCAGCCAGAGTAATTCCTTCCCCTTCTCAAAATAAACCCTACTTAAACACTTCCATTTCTCCTCCTGTCCTAGGCAGGGTCATATTGCTCCGAGAGCTAATAGATCCGAATAAATAAAGCTTTGGGAGTGACTTGAAGGTGACAGTAAGGCGGCTTGTGTAGTGACAGAGTACAGGTGTGCAGTGAAATCCCATTGCCCAAAGACAGCAGAGCTGTCTGCAGTGTTGCTGGGCTCTTGGGATTTATTGTGCTGGACTGGTGTTACTAGCAGTGGCAGTTCCTTATTAAAGAAGCTCACCTAGCTGTGAGCTGAACCTAAATCAGCCCCAAAACCATGCTGTGGCTGTATGGGATGTTGTTACTGTAAGCAAACACTGAAGCTCGAGCTCTTGTTTGCAGTGCATGTAAACGGGTATTTTCCATTCAGGGCACTGTGTGTCTCTTGGCTGCATTTGTCAGAGGATTCGCAGGGGTTTTCCTGCAGTGCAAAAACACCTCGTGGGTGCCCTTTCTGCATGCAGTGACTGAAGCACACCTGATTTTCAGCTCTTCCTGTGTGCTGTGGGCCCTGCTGAAACTGAAGGCACCAAATTGCTGTTAAGCATAGTCTTTGACCAATCTAGACCTGGGGCTGAGCAGCTCCTGTAAGGAATTGAACTGGTTGGGAATAAACCCCAAAGCCTTTCTTGAATTCCATCTATCCTTCCTGGTATTTCTTCAGCACGAGGAGCCTTAGTGGGTTTGTGCTTTGGGGTTTTTATCTCAAGCCAAGTAAGGGAAAGCCCTGAAAGAGCACATGGATCATCCTGAAATGGAGCACTCAACCTGGGAACTGCTGAATGTAACCCCCCTTTGCTAGAGATTACCATATCGGCTGTTATGAGTAACTGGCAGTGTGCAAGCTTCCTCCTGGCTGCAAGATGAGTGCTCTGAAGTTTTATTTCCCTTGGGTAGCAGGTGGTTGTTAGTTTTATTTATTTTTGTAGTCATTTAAAACAGGATGTTGACGTTGTTTGTCCTCTCCCTTAACTGTGTTGTACGCATGCTTTCTTTTCCTCTCTGTAGATGACCAGGGCTTGGAAAGCAGTAGCCTGTGGTGGAACCCGAGACCAACTCTTCATGCAGGAGAAAGCTCGACAGTTTTTGGGCATGTTGAAACAGAGTCACACATCAAGGACCTTAATCTTATCATGAAGGATTGTTCTGCTTTATATTATTTTTTAAATTTTTTTATAAGTGGAGGGAAGGGGGAGCTACAGGAAAAAATAACCTCTGCCAGGCCCTAGTGTTTGTGGGTGGATTTTTTTTCCTTCTGTTCCCAGGTAGATCTATATTGTAATAAATTGGACTAACTGCTGGCTAATGTGTGGAATGCAAGTTTTGGGATCGTTATGGAAAGGCAAACGAGGGAGGGTTGGAAAGCTGAGAGCAGGACCTCTCTCTGCAAGACCTGGGTTCTGCAAAAGTAGAAGCACATAGCTGTGTTCTACCTTGGAGCAGCATGTGCAGTGGGAGGTGGAGACTGGCCTTGCAGCCTGCCTGGATTTTGTGCTGGCTGCTCAGGTACTTCGGGAATAGCTTTTGCGAAGGTTCCTGCATGTCTTGTGTCTCCTCTTCTGGCTTTCCCTGGGGATGAAGTGGTCCATCCCCCTTCACTCTAGGAGGAGGGAGGGTGTTGTGCACTCGTGGGAGCTGTGCTTTGGGATGACCGGTGTTTGGAGCTGGTCCCTTGCTCCCTGTGGGGCTGTTTTGTACTGCCATGCTGCAGAAGGGGAGCGGCAGGTGCCTTTCCCCAGGGCTGTGCTCTCTCTTCAAATAAACGATGGTGCTAACATCAGCCTGTCACTTTGACTCTGACTGTGCGTGGGGCCTCACAACACTTGGAGGGAGGCAGTGCTGCGCTGGGGTGATGAGATGCAGCAAAGCACTGGTTTTCACGTGGGATCTTTTCTTTCCTGGCAAGTTGCTGAATTACTGTTAGCCTCTCAGCATGGGGGAGAAGGGACAGTGTGTGTGTGTGTCCCCTTAGTTTCATCAGTTGTTTAGAAATTATTTTGGCTACTTTATGGGAATGTGCCACAGTGTGAGCTTAGCGTGGCAGGGATCTCTGCAAAGCTGCAGGAGTGGATGGAGGCTGCAGAAGAGCGGTGGGCTGGAGAAGAGCACCGGGAGTGTGTGATATAGCAGAGCCTCTTCTGTCCTTCCTTTGGAGGCCGGAGCTGCATCCATGTAGCTGTTCCAGTGTGATAACAGTAGTATGATGCCCTGTTTTGACACAACCAAGGATAAAATGTAGCTACTGTAGCAATATATTAACTCTTTACAATTGGAAAGGTGTTGGAAAAACTGAAGAGCAATTCACCGGTTAGACCAGCATGTGAGCAGCTCTTCGGGTGAGCTGTGTTCAGGGCTGTGCTGTGCTGTGCCACTCTTTGCAAGCCACCAAAGCCTTTGTTGCAGATCTGCCTCTGACTGGGGTGGTTGCACAGCAAAGATGTGGGGAGGGGGTCTGTTCACCCCTGAGCCTCTTAACAGGGTCACTGTCCCCAGTCCCTTTGCAGGGTGGAAAAACAGAGCAGGGCTGTATAAATCTCATTTCAGGTTGTGGCTTGCTTTGGAAATAGAGTAAAAAAATCCTTATTGACAAACTGTTAGTAAAACCGTGGATCCTAGAAAATGAGGGAATTCTAGAAACCCAGCTCATTTTTCGTTTCTACAAGTGCAGGGCCAAAGCAAATCCATGAAGTCATTTTTATTTCTGTTTCTCAGTGCTGCAGTGTTTGCTTTGGAATGACGGCTGGGACCACTTGTCTGAAAGCCTGGATTTAGCTGCTTCCATTCTGTTGTTATTTTAAGAGAAATTGTCATAAAACCATCCCTCTCCCCTTGGGCTTTAGTGGGCTTGGCTGTTCCTGTGCTGGTTGACTTTACAAAACCAAGCCCAAAATTGCATTTCCTTCCTGGAGCTGATGTGAGCTGGGAGTCCTGAGCAGGCAGGGTCTGCTGGAAAATAAATCTGTGCGTGAGCCTGGCACATATGTTTAGGAGCTGCCCCTAAATTAAAGGATTATGAGGCTGAGAAGTATTAACTGCTGCTCTGATGCTGTAAATCCAGATAGCGCTGGGTGTCCTGCATTGCAGAGTGCTTATTAAGAAAGATTGAGGGGCAGAAAATTACCAAGGAAAATGAGCAAGGCCTAGCATAGTTAATGAGTAAAAAGACAATTAGCTTTTAATTGGAAAATGGAGCTCCTTCTGGTGTGCATGTTACCAGCCTGGCTTGGCTGTCCTAGGGCTCAGGAATAGGCACCATTCCACAGGTGAGGGGAAAAAGGCCCCACTTGCTTTGTTTTTCTGTTAATTTGGATGCTCTGCTTTATTTCCAGTAAGAATCTCATAGAGGTTGAACTTGACACTGGTTGTGGAGTGCCTGGACTGGAGCTGGAGACTCCAGGAAGGAGTTTTGCAGAATACTCCTCTCAGTCCAAGGCTCTGTGTCCCTGGCTGTTGTCCCTTTGAAGCCTCTGCACTAGCACAGCCCTCTCAGGCTGCACAACCCTCATTCACAAGGAGAAACCTGGAAATTTAATTTAGCTTTAAATGAAAGACCGGGATGAAAGAGTCCCAGGAGCCTCTGCTGTGTGGGAGAGAAAGCCCCTTCCATGGCCCGGCTTGCTGGAAAGCTGCAGAAACCCCAGCTTTCTGCTTTGTAATAAACTTTGTATTTGCTTTTGGTATTTTTCATTCCTCAACAGAGCAGATGACCCCTTGTTTGAATCCAGATGTGGAAAAAGCCTTGATTTTTATCAGGGATGAGAGGGGAATAGCAGAGCTGGAGCCTCCTGGGTGATAGCATTTTCCTGACTGCAAGTGGGATGTCACTTCCAGCTGGGACAAGCCCTGGAAAAGCTGGGGAGAATAAAAATATTGGGGTAAGGGGGGGGGGGAAGGACACCCAGGGTTTTTTTACTGGCAAGCTTCCTTCAGGATGGAGCTGGGTAGTGCCTGGTGGGGCAGAGCAGTGCTGAGCTTGCATGGCTCCATGGCCAGTAATGTGGGAGCTGCTGTGTGTCCCTCAAAGGGCTCTTGGCTGCTGGGCTTGTTCCTGCTGGTTGGAGGGATTTCACCGCCTTTTAATCTTGTTTTCACAGCTAATTCTACTAAAGCACTGTACAAACAGCAGGTTGCTCACAGCGGGCTTTTTGGCACGGCACCCATGGGGAGAGCTGTCCCTGCACGCAGTCACAGAGGGATGCAAATGGTGAATAAAGTAATTTTTCCTATTTGGGGTATTTCCTGTAACTAAAGGAAATAAAAGAAAAAGGCAACTGAAGTGATGTACGCCATTCTCTGGCTCACCCACAAAACCAGCCCTGGTAAGCCAGTGCTTTGCCTGCTCCCATGCAGAGGCTTTCTGCTGGTGCAGCTGTGCTGGCTGGGGTGGCACAGCCGAGCACCGCAGCTGTGGCAGGCGAAGCTGCTAACTGGGGTGCAATTACTGGTGCAACCCAAACGTTGACCTTGCTAACACACAGTACTTGGTAACTAATATGATGGCATAGAGCAAAATAAGTTGCAGAGCATGAAACGATGAGTAATTCCTTAGCGGTGATACAGAGGTTTGAGTTCTAACATAACCTGTCGCTGCCTGATGTTTTCACGAAAGCATGGCAAGGCTGCGGTGTGCACGGAGGGTGTCTGGCAGGTTTGTCCTCCCGGAGCAGCGGTGTGACCCTGTGCTGCAGCAGGGCTGTTGGCTGCACTGGGAGCTCTGTTCAGGAGCCGTCCCTGCTCCTTGGTCTGCAGGCATGCTGCTCCATCCCTGCTCTATCCCTGCTCTCCTCCTGCCTTCCCGTACAGGGCAGCGGGGTTTACCCAGGCTGTGCATCCTCTGGGGCTGTGGGTGTGCTGTGTTGGGGTGAAAAAAAGATGAATTTCCTGTTGGTGGCTGAATTTGAGTTGGTTACACCTTGATGTTTCATGAGATTTATCACAGCTCTGTGCAGGAAGGGAGGCTGCCTTAGACCCCATGTTGGACCCTGTGATGGGTGCAAGGGGATGCTGAGGTTGGGGTGGGCATCTGGGGCTTCTGCTTTGCCAAAAAATGCTTTGACCCTGGGGATTACTCAAAGCAGCAAAATGGTTCCTCTCCTGCCTTTGCTTATGGTATTTATTGAGCATTTGCTAAGCAATAACCTTGTAAAATTTCCTATGTGCTTTTTTTGATACTCTGGCCTGTGGGTTTAGAGGTTTAGGAAATTAAAAGGACAATTTTAGCCCGGTAGGTAACGAGCTGAGGATTAGCTGAGCAGCTCCTGGATTTTGCAAGAGATGGACACCACTTGTGTTAAGAGCTGGCTGCAGCTGGGCAGGAAACTAATTGTGCTTTAGAAACTTAACATCCCCTCCTGCTGTTTCTAGAGCAAGGAAACTGCAATTCTTCATCTCTGCCAGTACAGAATAATAAAAGATTAAAATATGGTACAAGGTCAGGGAAAACATTTTGCTGTGGAAACCAGAGGGTTTGGAGTGAGGAAATGAATGTTTCCATTTCGAAAATGTTAGAAAAGAGAAATTTCAGGGAGTTAAAACTCCCGTTGTAAAAAGATTCAGCAGAACTGCCCGAGGGACAAGCGCAGGCTCATCTACCCTTGCCATGGGCAGCATCCAGCTTGTGTGTCCATAGCTGGCAGCGGTCAAAACCATCACCTGGATCATATGTGACCTAGTGACCTAATAGTTTGTGAAAGGCAAATTTAATACTTTATAGGAGGTTTTGTTTGTAAATGTATTAGGTTTCGTTTTGTTTTTTTCTTTTCAAAATACTAAACAGATGTTGTAGGAAAATAAATAGTAATTGCCTTCCTAATTCCCTAGGGTTTTTTTTTTCTATTCAGTTTTGGAAATCTCACCCAAAGCTTTGGCTTCGAGTGAGGTAGCCAGGCCCGGGAAAGGGATGCTTGCATCACTGTTGTACAGTGAGGCCTTTTAAGGTGCAATTTTCTTTCTTTTTTTTTTTCCTCTTTTTTTTTTTCTTTTGGTGCAAATGTGCTGTGCCCAGTCCTGAGTTTGGCCAGGGGCACTGAGCTGCCAAAAGTGCCTGAGTCAGTCCATTGGGGAAGGGAGAGCCCAGCACCTGTGCTTTGGGCAAAGACTGAGGGCAACATCCTGCTTTGGATGGGAAGATGCTCCAGTGTGTCGTGCTGATGTTCACCACCACCCTGTGGGCAAGCAAAGCTGCCTCCCTGCCCGCTGCTCCCCTCCTTGCTACGGCAGCCGGAGCTCGAGTGCAAAGTCTGGTGCATAAAACTGTGTTTGTACTGCCTGTGTTTGCAAAACTGTCACAGCAGCAGTGCTGGTGCGAGTGGCTGGGGATGGTGCTGCCAAGTGCCTCCGTCCGGGGAGACTGCTGGTCTAAAAATTCCACTATCAGATTAGAATCTGCAGCCTTGTAAAAATAAAACCTGTTATCTGTAATTGTGCAGCAGGTAATGGGTGCCAAAATTGGTGTCAGATCTGCCCAAAAGGACTAGATAGGGTGGGGGAAAAAAATTTTAGATTTAATTCCGTTGATGTACTCGTCTATTCCCAGGGTTAGTGTAAATTGAGGTTTGAATTAAGCCAAAACAGCCCCAGTTAATGTCTAAATCTGCCATGTCTCAGGCCCTGCAGAAGCAGACAAACACAAAATCGATATTTGCTCTAACTGTTGCTAAGTTTTCTTTACAGATTCATTTCTGCCTAATAATCCCTGCAGCCACGGCTCTCTGGAGCCCTCCTTGCCATGGGGCCGCATCCTGCCCGTGGCTCCCTCCCGGTTGGTGATCCCGGGCTGCCGTGGCTGAGGGAAGGTGGGAAAAAGCCTGCCTTACCCCCAGGACTGGGGCTGCTGGGCTGCAGCTTGAATCCCTCCTGCAAAACCAACCCTGCTCTGCCTTCAGGGGAGCTCACAGCATCCTTCCCTTGCAAGGAAGGAAATCTTTTTTTCCCCTCTCTTGATGTCAGGCATCTTTTTTTAGAAGGCTGTGAGAAGCACCACGCTGTGGAGATGCAGCCGGATTAATACCCAGATTTACACGCTGGACCCATGTTGAGCCGGGAGATCATTTTGTCCCTTTATTAGAGTTATTTCTTGTCTGAAGGCTTATTCTCGGCTCCTGCCGCTAAGGGGGGGTGTTGCCACGCCGCAGAGCCGGGCCCGGAGCAGCCGGGTCCCCTTCCCTCCCCGAGGCCTCTTCTTCCATCGGGAGCGATGGGAAAGGCAGAAGTGAAGGACTTGCCATAGCATCACCCAGGGGAGGGCTAATACCCGCCTGTTTGATATCGAAGTGGGGAGTGACCCAGATTTCAGACCCGTCCTGCACAATAAGGGTAAGCATCATCCTTCCCTTGTGACCAGATGGGTTTGACAACCTGGACCAAGAGAGACTGGCTGACCCGTGAAGCGCTTTGAGGCCTGAGGAGGAGAGATGCTGGTGAAGAGCTGGGAGAGCGTGATGAGGATGCAGGTGGGTGGATGAACTCTTGGCAGTCTGGTGAAACGGGCTTTCCTGCTACAGGAAGGAGTGGGTCAAGAAGAGAAGAAAAGCTCCAAAGCCTGCTGTGGAACTGGTCCTTCTCTGCCTGGAGAAGAGAAGGGGCTTAGTGACTTATCAGGGTAGAGCAGTTCAGGATCTCTGCTTTTGGGCGCTTTCATACGGTCTGATGCTCATGTCATAACTTACGTGCTCAAGTTGACCTCAAGGTTATTTCTCTGTCCTGTGAGATACACTAGATATGTACATGCAGTTCAACCCTTTCCCTCATTAGGACCCCAGTCCTTTTGCCTATGAAATGCAGACAACCCCATTCATCCAATTTTTTTACCTCTCCCTGCAAAAGGTTTTAGGACCTACAGATGCCAAACATGCTTGTTTATGGCTTGCTGCAGTTAGAATTGTGAGTTTTCGTTAAAAATATGTTTTGTTTTCAGTTTCTTATTTCATTTTAGATGTCATCTTTTTTCTCTTCTTCTTCCAGGACCACCCAGGGTTTTATTCACAGAGTTGGAATGAGGGGCAAAAGGGATAAAGATCATTCATGGGAACCTTGAAAGAATTGTCTGAGCTCTATGAAATGAAGATTAAAAATAAAAACAGATAGGTGAAGCGCTGGCTCCAGTACAAACATCTTATAAATACTTGTCTGTGAAACCAAGAGTTCTTCCCACTGCGCTGGGCGGTCTGTGCAGGAAGGAGCTGCTGTATGCACCTCGCAAGTGGGTAAATGGAAGCACAGCCCAAGGGCAGGAAAATATAGCAGGTTAGAAAATCTGCCAGCTCTTTGTGAAACACATTTCTGCTGCTTCCTCCCTGTGTGAACTGGACAGGTGAGCTCTGCCAAGGGTTATTTCAAAGCTGGTGTATGTGAGTGCTGGCACAGGCAGAAACCTCCAGCTCCTGGGGAGGTGAGGAGGAGGAGGGAGAAAGAGCCGTAATCCCATGCTGCCTTCAAGCACAACCTTCTGGTGCTTTCGATGCTGCTGTAAAATGAAGGGCTATGGTGATCGCTGCTGCCCTGCATGAACAGGAGACCTCAGCAATAGTTGGGTTTCTGTGTTGGATTTTGCCCTGAGGCTGCTGGTGTTTATGGGTCAGCTGGTTGCACCTGGCTTGCTTTTCGGGTCTGAGCACCCAGAGGCTTTTTAACAGTTGTGAACTGGTGAGCAGACCTGGCTTGCCTCCCCCTTCACACCACCTGGGAACCCACTGGCCAAAGACCTGGGTCTGATCACTTCCAACCCTCATCCTGAGTCTGGGCTGGTGTTTATGGCTCGTTTTGTCCCATCCCATCAACAGTATTCTTATAAAGCACTTTCCTCCAGACTAGTATTACCAGTATTTTCCAGGTCAAACCCAGCCAGATCCCACTAGTCCCACACTTCTGCATCCAAACCACTTTGGCACGGTGAGCAGCAGTGACTGCTCAGGAGGAGTTCTCAGCCTTGGTCCTGTTCCTGTAGTTCTATTTAGGAAATGGGTCCTGCTCCAGCTCTGCTTGCCTTGAGTTTAAGCCAAAGAAAGGGTTTTGTGGAAGGTGTGAGGTTACTTGGCAAGGGCCTACACTCCTTTATACGCAAGGATTTTGTCTTGCAACTTGATGAAAGAGAGTCCTGTAGCCCAGCACCTTTCATTCCACGGCAGGTAGCTCCTCCAGCCCCAGAGATCTTGCTTGTTGGGGCTCTGTGGCAGCCCCAGCTGGTCTGCTGAAGGCCTAGAGCTCTCCCTGCCTGCTCTGCCTCTCCCAGACTGTAAAACAGTGGCTGAATCATATTGTTTCTGCTTTGGAAACCAAATCCTCCCTGCCATGCACACACATCCACATATCCCTGCAAAAAATGGCAAGACCTGCAATTCAGCGCAGACGTGATGGAGCAGCTCCTATGTGTTTGCCCTGGAGAGGCAGCCAGAGATCAGAACATTGCCTAAGCACAGGTTTGGGAGCTGCCATAACCCCAGTGCAGATGTTCAGGGTGCAGTTCCTGGCTGTAGGTGGGAGAGATGGCTGGTCCCTGTGGCTCCAGTCGTGGAGCAGCATCATGCAGATGACAAGGGACTGATTTGACCCAGAAAGGCTTTGGCTGGCTTCAGCAGACCTCTGGCTGTTGTGCTGGGGTGTGGGACTCAGGGCAGCCCCTGTGATGGAGCTGCACGCTGTGGTGGGCAGCAGGTTGGGCTGTCATGAGCCAGGGTGGTCACTCCCTCGCTGCGGGAGGTGGAAGACGAGGGATGGTGCTGTGGCTGAGGGTACTATGCTATGCTGGGACCTGCTGGGCTTTGTAGGGCCCCACTTTGGCTGGTGGCAGTAGGGTGAGCTCCCTGGAGAGGCTTCATACCCATGGATGACTCTCAAGTCCCTCTGTATCTTGGTCATGTCTGGTTTTTGGCCATGCAATGATTTGGGAAAGTCGCTGGCATGTCAGGAAAAGGGTCACTAAGGAAATCTCTCTAAGGACTACCTTTGTCTTTTCCAAACCCTTGTGAGTGCATGTGCTGGTTTTGGCTGGGGTAGGGTTCATTTTCTTCATGACAGCTAGTATGGGGCTATGGTTTGGGTTTGTGCTGGAAGCAGTGTTGATAACACAGGGGTGTTTGGGTTACTGCTGAGCAGTGCTTACACAGAGTCAAGGCCTTTTCTGCCTCTCCCCCCACCCCACCAGTGAGGGGGCTGGGGGGGGGCACAAGAAGTTGGGAGGGGACACAGCCGGGACAGCTGACCCAACTGACCCAAGGGATATTCCAGACCATAGGATGTCATGCTCAGCATATACATCTGGGGGAAGAAGAAGGAAGGGGGGGACGTTTGGAGTGATGGCGTTTGTCTTCCCAAGTCACCGTTAGGCATGATGGAGCCCTGCTTTCCTGGAGATGGCTGAACACCTGTCTGCCCATGGGAAGTGCTGAATGAATTCCTTGTCTTGCTTTGCTTGCATGTGCAGCTTTTGCTTTCTGTATTAAACTATCTTTATCTCAACCCATGAGTTTTCTAACTTTTGCTCTTCTGATTCTCTCCCCATCCTAACATGGCAGGGAGTGAGCAAGCAGCTATGTGTGGTTTAGTTGCTAGCTGGGGTTAAACCACAACAGTGGTTTAACAACTCTGGCCACAGAGTCTTTCTGGTGGCCCAGTGAATCCAAAAGCAGGTTTGTGTCCATGCCTTCCTGTGCATCACCCAGACAGTGTGATCTATGTTACACGTTGATACCCTACATCCTCTACAAAAAGCTCTTTTATGTTGATGGACCTTATTTAAATATCAGGCAATTATGCACAAGCACAGCAGTCCTGACACCAATGTGCCAGATCAGCTGAGCTTCCCTGTGAACTGGTTCTGTGCCCGCATGACAGGTACCTCCATTCAGCCCACATTCCCCTTTTCCCGGCTCCCATCAGTCGACCCTGGACCTGCTGAGCATCTCCAGCTTTGCGTGTCTCTGACATGTACCTTTCATTGGTCCGATCCTCAGGGCTTTCTGAGACCAGAGCCATGCTCCAGCAGTGGTGCGCTGTGGGAAAGCTTCCTTTGCCCAGGTAGACTTGTCTGTTACATGTGGCTGGTGGGTCTGAAAGGCAATCGGTTGTGCTACATATTATTTACTGCCTCTCACATGAAGTAGGTCACCAATCCATCTTGGATTTATTTTGTATGATGCACAGAAGGCAGCGAGATCCTATTTCTTCCCTGTCCTCCTCCTCCCCACCCACAGGTGATAGGAGGGAGGACTGTGAAATCCTGAGGAGAAAGGCCAGATCTGGTGCTGCGCTGGCTCTGCCGGAGCAGAGGCTGTGACCCCAGGGAGGATGGCTTGTGCCAGGGCAGCTGGCTAATTGACTGCCCGTGTGCCGATTCGGGTTTGCCTTGACACGTTGGGCTGCAAATGTCAGTGCCCTGTGAGGTACTCTCTGCCAGTCCTCCCCAAGCAATTCACCCTGGTTTTGCTTCAGGCAGGGGATTCATGCGTGGTATTCATGTTAGAAAAGGCATGCTTAAGCATAAAATGTTTGTGTTATTCCTTCTGTTGCTTTTTCTGGGTAAGTGATCTCGAGAGTGTCTTTTAAGATAAAGTGAAGGGAGATGATTAAAGAGCCACACTGTGTCTGTCGTGGGTGTTTTGGAGTATTGTGTGGCTGGCTGGACACCTGCTAAGTTTCATCTGTTATCAAGAATAAGCCACAGTGAAATACAAAACTTTCCCTGTCTCTCTCCCTTATATTGTTTAAGATTCTAGCTGGGGGTTTTACCGGTGCCCATCTGGCTCTGGGCTGGCTGCTTTACCCCCCTGCCCCTGGGGCCTTGTCCCTGGGACAAGGGCGGTGCCAGGATATCAGGATGACTTCGGGAGATGGTGATGACCAGGAGCCAGGTCAGGGTGGGAAGCTGGTGGGAACACAGCAGAATAACTCAGTTAAGGATAGAGAGCTCTAACTCGGCATTAGCCAGCAAAGGTGAGGAAGGCAAAGCTGCCCTTTCTAAGGATAAGTCTTCCTGAAAAAAAATAAAAGCCATTTTGGGTGTTACTGATAAGGAATCAACTAAATTCCTCCTCTTTGTGTCCGATCTCTGCAAGAGATCATTTAGCTATTCAGCTAAGGCTTAGCACATGGGGCTTTTGAAAGCATCTTGGTGCAAGTGCTTGGAAAATGCTATCATTTAAATCCATAACAGCTCTGTTGTGCAATGCCTGGGGCATGTTTCCTATCAGCTCTTGGTGTCATAGAGTATATGTCTGGTAAAGCTTCGTATCACCCAAGCCATAAATAATGTGAATCAAAACGCAACATCAGCCTGCCTAGGCTCACAGACAGCCTCAGACCACTGGCCAAAAAGTGGTCCAGTGTGCCCAGGTGGGTTCCCAGCGAAGGCTGGGTCTGTGTGACAGAGCCTGGTGTCCTCGCAGGCGGGAGACCCTCCCAGATGAGCTTTACCAGGGCATCCGCCTGCTGCCAGTGGGTCTGCTTGTCCTGCTCTTCGCTGGAGCTTCTCCCTTGGGTGGTGGGACAGGCAACGTGAAGTGGAAAGGGATCAGTGCATCTCTTTCTCAGAAAGAAGTAACACAGTTTCTGGAAGCAAACCTCGGAGTAAACAGCTGAGTGCCATCAACTTTGTGACACTCACACAGCCGTCCGTAGCAGGAGGTGTGAGTAAACCCTGCTTAGCCTGAGCTTTTGGTGGCAGTATTGAGGTTAAAGAGGGAGGTCTGTTAGATCCTCCACTCATGTCTCCCCCTGTTCTTCAGATAAAATATGGAACTGGGAGATTTTGAAAGCACTGTTGCAGTTACTGAAATGCTTTTACATCACTTAGTGCTTTCTTCTGCCCACACATGCTTCTGAATAATCATGTTTTTTCTATAATTATGTTTATTACACACTTGCTATGGTGACACACTATCCTGTGCTGTGGATGAGACTGCAGCCAAGCTGGAATTCTGCTCCAGGCAAGCAGCTGATTCCTCGTGTGCTGGCGGGGCGTGGGACGAAAATCCTTTGGTAGTCTTTCTGTCATGCTCCCCCTGCCCAAGACAGCATCACAGCAGGTTGCACAGAAATTAATGACATGATCATCTTTTTTGTGTATTTTGGTAACAGTGAGTTAATTAATAATGATGGGTCAACAGTTTTTGGGCTTTTAGGATTAGCGCCAGGTTTAGAGGAGGATCGCATGCACGTCGGAGCTGCAGTGCACAGATATAGGCAGATAGGTTGCAGTAAAAGATGTATGACCCACATTTTAAAGTGTGGGTTTTTGTGGTGTGGGTTTTTTTTTTTTTTTTAAAGTTACAGACTTAATCCTCTTCTTCCCCCACCTGCCTTAGCTTATTAAATCCCTCTTATTTAGGACAAACCAAAGATTTTTGCTTTATCAGGTAAAGATGGCTTTTGGGTGAGATGGCCCAGCCCCCTAAACTTCACATTATTTTATGAATTGCCTCCTTGATGTGTTGCAGGGGTGAACTGGCAGCTGAGGTGTTGGTGACATCTCATGTCCCAACAGACGGGTGCTGAGACTCAGAGATCAGTGGAACTCCACGTGTGAGCTGTAGTTCAGGAAACCCATGATGCCCTGGTTTGCAAGGGCAGCTGTGATGCTCTTGTGGGTACTGGCCCATCTTGAGCTCTGGCTGCTGTCATGGTTGTACTTAAAGGCTATTTTGCAGTGACCTCACTTGGGGGCTGAAGAAAGGGAAGGTCCTCAAAGTCTTTCATTCCCTACGAACTTAGGGTAAGACCATATAGCTCCAAATAATGGTGGCACCCTTCAGTTTGCTTTTCAACCCGGGGTCCCAGCCCTGTAGCAACCATAGAATAGACAACTGGAATATCTGCCATGTCAAAGGCTGAGAGAAGGGCCAGCTCTGCTTGCAAAGTCATGCCTGGAGAGGCCCTTGGTCTCAGGTGGCCTCCTTGCAGGAAAGTCATGGAGCAGGATTGGCTTTAAATGTGTTATCTTTTCTGAAAGGGGTTTGATGTGGGGACGAATCGTCTGGATGAGTTGGCCAGGACTCTGCATCTAATTGCTGAACCAGGGTATACGTCTTCCTCCTGTCTTGTAGCACGCAGCAAGATGCTCGCTGTGGGTGCTGGGCTCTGCAGATGGTATTTGTCTAAGGGTAGAGCACCTTGTGGCTGGCACAGCACCTTCCTGACACATTTGATGCTTGTACTGGCCTGGCCTGGTCTGATGCCACTGTTAATGCTGTGTTGAGCAGGAGGTTGGATGAAACACCTCCAGCCTGACTTATCCAATTATTTTCCAACACTGCAAAGTTTTGCCAACCTACACTGGACATGGGTAATTGCTCTCATCCTGCCACCTGGGCTGACATGGCTAATGCAAGCCACTGCTCCCTTGGTGGGCTGTGAGTGGAGGTCAAGGCATCCCCTCGCATTGCTGCACTTCAAGCTACTCGGCATAACAGAGAGATGGTGAGACCCTGCCTCCCTCTGCATGACTGTGTCATGAAGCCTTTGCCGTGTGACTAAACCTTTCCTACCCCCTTCATCTCCTGGTCATTGTCATCACCTCTTCCTTTCCCCTATCCTTTCCAGCTGCTTCTCTCTTTTTCTCTGAATACCGTTAACCTCAGCAGCACAAGAATAATCCTTCAGACAGGAGCTTGGCCAGCTCAGCCCCTCTGAGAAAGCTCCTTCCTGCATCCCCAGTGGAGACTGTCTGCCCGTCTCATGCCGCAGCTTTCCTTCACCCTCAAGGAAGAAAACCCCAGAGCACTGAGCAATGCATGGCGAGGGGTGCAGTTAGCGCCCTGCAACGATTGCCAGGCAGTGAGCATGGGCTGCCTGCCTGCCTGCTGGCTGCCTACCTGCCTGCAGGGAGCGAGCCAGCCACATTGCATAGTGTGCTGGATACCAATAGGGTAATCAGCGCATAAGCTGCTAATTAAAATATAAGCATAGTGCAGTGAGAAGGTGCTTGTGCAATGGACCTTGAAATGCACTGTTTGCATAGCTGATGAGAGACAGTTAACGCTCTGCCGTAACTCCGCGCTGCGCGTATGGAAACCTGGGGGCCTGCCCCGCTGCCGCTGGCTCCCCGACCTGGTGGTCCTTGTGCAGCCGTGAAGGAAGTCCTGCTTCCACCTGGGTTCATCCCCGCGGCTGCAGCCCTTGCAGCAGAGCTGGGGATAAGTTCTTGGTTCAGTTTATACCGAAATTGTGTCTAAAGGTGCGGGTTACGCCGTTTAGGGAGGGAGGAGCGGGATGACCCAGCCGCGCGTGGTAGCAGTGCCCGGGGCGTGAGCCGGCGGTGGCAAGGAGGTGGCTGGGCAGCTGCAGCCTCTCGTGCTCCTCGATGACTCCTCTCCTGCGGTACCTGCTCTAAGGTGGCTATTTGCTCACCCCCACCTGCATGCTGGAGGTGTGGGGGGCTTTGGTTTAATCGCTGTTTGCCAAAGTGCTTTGCGATCATTGGAGGAAAAACGTAGTCGGAGAAGATTTGTATAATGAGCCAGACCCCAATTCACTCTTCCCTCATTCTTACCCACCCATGAAGTCTGAGCAGATTCAACATTTACTCAGGTGGCAAAGTCAAACATGGTCAGTACACCTGTTAAACAAACTGGCACACAAATTAAGGATGAACTACAATAGATAATTCCTCTTATAAAGAACATGGAAAATTAAACAGAGAGTACAGGAATTAGGTGGCTCTCTATTTTACAGAGACTATTCCCAAGGAAGTTTCGTACCACCTTTGCTGGGCAGGGGCTGCCCTGCAGACTATGGCTGTTTCTTTGCCTCCAGTTGTATAAATGTCCAGGTATTTTCTGCTGATTTTTTTTTTCCTTCTCCAAGCAGTTTTGCCTGTTCAAGGTGCCTCCTTCCCCCAAGCTTTGATCCTGCAGCAAAATCTGAGTCGTAGAAGGTGTTGGTGCAGGGATGAGTGTGGCAGCAGGAGCCCAAGGTGCTGCTGAAGCTCAGTGTGAGTTTTGGGTCAGGGCTGGCCTGCAGCTGAGCTAAGTCCCCAGTGCTGGTGCAGGTTTTTTTTGTGAGCCGCTTAATGGAGTTGTTCTCATAACAACCTTATGAGGTAGAGAACTACTATGATATGAGGGGAGACAAGGTGTGTGGGGGTCTGTGCTGGGGAGCCGGGACCCCTGCTCTTCAGCTCTAGCCATGGAGCAATACGTCTGCCCCGCTGTAATGGGACAGAAAATCAAGTGTAGGGAAAACCCAGGGGGCAAACTTGAATTTCTGGAAAACATCATCTCCATATCCAGGCACTGATAGAGGGTCCCTCCCAGGGCAGGCAGGGATGTCTGCTGCATGGGAAGCAGCATTGCTGCGGGCTGGGCAGGGAGCAAGGGATGCACAGGGCTCCCAGGCTTGGAGGGGGGCCCTGTGCAGCAATTGCTTTTCCTAGCCTAGCTTTTTGAGAAAAGCAGCACCAGCATGTGGGAAGAGGTGCTTTAGCTTTGTTTTTACTTGCTGAAGAAGGGATCTTCAGCCACTGCATACTTAATGGCTTCCTAGGGCCATTCATTAACCTGACAAGTCAACCAGTGAACCCAGAGCAATGATTCTAGCAGCTTGCCAGGATGTCTCTTTTTACCCCAATAAACTTTCCCATCCCTTCTAGCTCAGCTGATGAATCTGCCCTGAGATGCAGAGAAGGGTATCTCCAAAACAATGAATCCACGTCAAAAGATTTGTGAGCAGCCAGCCAAACAATTCCAGCCACAGAAAGACACGAGAAAGAACATCATTCCCGAAAGCGCTGCATTATTGATTAAGCATTTGTGATCCATAAAACATAGTAACAACGTGGGGCTGGCTGCAGAATGAATTCTACCAAAAAAGATCTTTTACCGTCTCTGATGCTCAAGGACGAGGGTAAAGTAAGTTTAGTACCAAGCAGGAATTCATTTGTATAATAATGTTTTTTGATGACTCGCAAAGGTTATTTTATGATTAGCCATCTAATTATAAAATGGCCAACAATTTAATCTTATCCAAATCTGCATCAGCTAAATTATGAAATGCCCTTGTTTTATGCAAATTCTGGAAATATTGCTTCTCTAACCTCCCAACCCCGCTGTCTGTCAATAAGGCTTGCGTGGAGCATAAATCTTAGGGCAGTGCCAGGGCTCGATTCAACTGCGAATAAAACATGGCGAATTAATTCTGCAGGAGTACCCAGCGGGCGGTGAACGATGGCGGAGGTGCGAGCGTGGGGCAGACATGGGTGCCTAACCCCATGGTGTGGCTCGAACTGGGCTGCCCTCTCTGGGGAAGTGCTGGGGCTGGCACCAGGAGAGATGCGTGTTTCTAGGGAAGGGTTCACCGATCATCCGAGGGACTGGAGATGTGAGATGTCCTCACGCTCAGGCTGTGCAGGGGCTGGAGGAGAGCTTGCCCCATGTGGGCTCTGCTCCATGCTCCATCCTTCCTTGCCCTTCAAACCACCCCCTGGTTTCTCACTGCTTTAATTTCCCTTGGTCAGCAGGGGTCAAGAATGTTTTTCTCTGTTTCCTCCATGTTGCAGGTCAGTGGCTCTGAGGAGCATTGCTGAAAGGTCCTACAGCAATGGGCCATGAAGGACAAATATCTCCTGTGGCTTGTCCCCTCCCAGTGCTGCACGGAGGGTGGACAGGGGAAACTGAGGCACAGGCCTCTGCCCTGGGGTCCCATCTCCCACAGGGCTCGTGAACAGCTGCATCCCTGCCTGGCTGTGCCATGCCACAGCCTCTGCTCACAGGCAATACTTCATGTGGACAATTTGTGGTCTCTGGGCAAAATTGTGAGTTCCAGGGACCAGCAGATAAGGTGACTGAGGCCATGTTGGACACAGGCTTGTTTAATTCTGCAATCACTGACAAGCTGCCAGATAATGGCCAAGGTGCAGGGTGGCTGCTGGGACCGCCGGGCAGCCTCAGGGTGAGCTTGAGAGCACATCTCTCCCGGCGCGATGGGACCTGAAGCTGCGTTTCAGGAAATAAATCAGTCTTTATAGAGAGCGGTTGTGTTAGCGGCAGAGATTGGGCTGGGCAGGGAACGAAACCCATTAAACTTTGTTCCTTGTGCTTTGTGATCCACGGCTGGCTGAGAGCTATGGGGACAGTAAACTTTATGACTTGGTTGCAGTGTCCTTCCTTAGATGTGAGGTGTGCTAAAAAAATACTTGACCTGTGGAAGGTACAATTTTAAAGCACAGTCAAAGCAAGTATTAAAATTGACTGTTGAAGCTTTTGTAATCTCAGAGGTATTTTGGAAATGGATGCCAGCAGCAGAAAGGTGATGTGAGGTAGGGCACAGCAGCTGCTGGCACAGCGCCTGTGACCCTTCAGTTTGTACCGACCAAGAGCACAGCCCGTCATACCTGTCACTGTGAAGAGATCACAGTATGGCCCCATGGTTTGTGTTACTTTGAAGGCTTGGACTCTAAGTATGTAGAAAAAGAGCGTCTTGAAATATTTGTGTATGACAGAAACTACATGGATGGGTATGGGGTGACTCACATAGGTTGAAATCCTGGCAGGTGCAGTGTTTCGGGCAGTGGGAGCTGAGGGGCTTTCCTGTCCTTAGAGGTGGGCACATCTAAGACTCAGATGTAGGTGGGCATGGGACTATTCAGAGCTGCTGTAGAAACACTGTGTGTCCGTATTTATCGCTTCTTTGCTTGGAAAGGATGCTGAGTCCTCCCACCTGAACTTTGTGAAATAGAGTAGATTTAAAAAAAATTAAAATAATCTTTTCCCATTTGACAAATGAGGAGGCAAAAGAAATTGTTGCTTCAGCCTTTTAGTTACAACTAGCTGAAACTCAACATCTTGGCTACTCCTGGGAGAGGACTTTCCTTCTGAAATGTGCAACTTCTCTCATAGCACCAGGGAAGGCAATACAGAAATAAGATAGTTTGAGGCTGGTGGTTCTTGCAGAGCAGGATGGAAAAAACCCACATGTTTTCCATTCACCAAATCGGGTGTCTGGGTTTTTTTGCTACTGTTCACGTTCCTGTTAAAACAAGCTTTTAACGATGGGCTTGTGCCCGTATCCTCGGGACTGGCTGGGTCTGTGTGAGCTCCTGAGGAGGAGATGGTGAGAGCAGAGGGAGTGCAGTGGGAATTAGGAGCTGGTCTAGGAAACCTTGGAGGGTTTTCAAAGGCTTCGGGATGGTCCCTGCGGGAGCAGCTCGTGGCCCTGGTGGGGCTCCCGGCACAGGTAGGGATGGGGGTCTTGGTGCTGGTGGGGGGGGGGGGGCAGCAAAGGAGGAGAAGAAACACCAGAGAAGGGGGAGGAAAGGAGGATTATAAAGATTAGGTCCAATTAGATATGTGCACTTTAAACATCAGATCCTGTTAAACACTCCTGGTTTAAAACCAGGCCCTATTATATGGTTGCAGCTTCCAGACAAAGTCCTGTTAAGTGGAGCTGCTTTGAAATCCAGGGCGTCAGACACAGCCATTAGGAAGATCAGGCACTGTTAAATATATTCAGTTTGAAGATTAGGCCCTGTTAAACACAGGCAGTTCAAAGCTGGCCTCTAATTAAGCAGAGGCAGTTGGAGAACAGGAGCTTGAGGGGAGAGGGGGACCTGTGGAACAGCTCTGTGCATCTGCAGGTCCTCCCTGGTGGGAATGAGCCTCTGGCCAGCTGTGGGCAGGATGCCTGTGGTCCTGCCTGCAAGCGGTGAATTACCCCAAATCGATTCTTCAGCAAGAAGGAGGCTAGGGTGGTCTCCAGGCTGGTGGAGACCAGAGGCTTGAGGCTTCGGGAGAGGTTTGGAGGTGGTGCTGACTAGAACAACCGGGGACTGGGGAAATATTGCTGACTGGATCAGGGGCTTAAGAAATTGGGGGAATAAAAAGGTACCCAGTGTCCCCATCAGTTTTCTCTGACTTTTGGAGAGGTGTCGGTGGGTTGTAACATCTGTATTCTTTGGACCTGGACAGGACCAGGGGCTGTGTCATAGGTGGGGTGGCTGTGTACATGGGGAGGTAAGTCCTGGATAGCTTCAAGGTGTTTGGGTGTCCAACAAGCTGCAGATTACAAGGAAATGCGGGCATTCACCTGTCTTCTAAGACCCAAAGAGCTGTGTATGGCTTAACTCGGGGTCTGTGGTTTGGGTGTTTGAGACCTCCACTCAGCACCAGCCTCCCTTTGCCACTGCCCACAATGTTACATTGGGCAGACCAGCTGGCTTGGGACCTGGTAGCGGTTTTACCATAGGATTACACAGTTCCTCTTGATTTCTTGTGTGGGCTCCATGGCTGCTCACCTTATTAATGGGCATGATTAAGAAATCTCAGTGATGGCCTGGGAAACGATGGAGTCAGGGGTGGTGTCTGGTCCAAAACCACTGCTCCAAGGCAGCACTCCCTTCTCTGGGGCCCCAACCCTCTGCAACAGATAACCCAGAGCTGCTAAGCCTTGGCTGGAGGTGACTTGCTTACACAGCTAACGTTTTTTTTGCAAAAATACCATTGACCATGCCTCCTCGTCCCACTTCTCCACATGTTCATCACAGTGCTGCTCCTACTCTGCTTTCACAGTGTGTGATGCACAAAGGTGTGAAGAGCAAGAAGGGTCATTTTCTACCTGATCCCCACATCAGTACAGGTCAGTAAAGAGCCCTTGAGATGCTCTTGCAAACGTTATTGGCATCATTGTGATTTGTTTCCAAGGGATTTATTTGGTGCTGCTTTTGGGCCTGAGCCTCAGTAGCATCAGATAACTTTTAATTAGTGCTGGGTGCTTTTATCTTTGATGGAGCAAACGGATTTTGCCATTTGAATTCTAGCATATGAAATATTAACTTAAGTATATATGTTTATTTTTTGTATTAAATATTATATAGCGGCGCAGTATTAATATTAAAACTTTAATACAATGTAAATGTCAGAATGAGTTGTAGTGATAAAACCTAAATGAAACATGTTTGCATCTCTGTTTCACTTACACTAGCAAAAGATTTTCAAGTTAAAACAGATTTTTTTCACAATTCAACAGAAATGCCATTTCTTTGTTCTGAAGGAAGCCATTCCATTAGAGGTTGTTCTGGATTTTTTTTTTACCAGTTCTAATTCCCATGACTTGAAGACCCAGGGCTTTAATGAGTGCTGAGGCTAAGACCTGCAGTGATAGATGAGAGTGCTGTCAACTCTCATATCTTCTCATCGTGATCTTTCCTCTCCTATTTGTTCCTCTCCCTCCCCTGTTCTGTTCCTAGGAAGGAGACGCATGTGCCTGGCCCCAGCTGATGCTCTCTTTGCAGCAGGTGGGTACCCAAGAGTGTTATCAGGAAGAATGGCAGCTCTCTGATGCTGGGTAATGCTCGGACAGGTCAGAGAAAACAAGCAGCCCCTTTTCCTGTGACCTTTGCTGGGCTCAGGTAGCACATACACAGCCCAGGGTGTTGCTCGAAAGCCACAGCGAGGATGGATTTGCCGCATGCATGCTTGAAATCCTGCCTGGGGCACGTGGCATGCATGGTGGCAAGGCTGGGAAGCTGCCCCCGGGCACGCGCGAGGCATGAGAGGATGCTTCGAGCCCTCACAGCCACGAGCAGTGTGAGATGAGGCTTTGGGGCAGGGTTGGTGCTCTGCTCTGGCCTGACCTGTCTCCTCATGCTGTTTGGCCCTGCTTGCTTGGCTTCTTAGAGGGGTGGGATGAAAGAGCCTCCTTCCAACTGCCAGTTCCCCTCTCCTGCCAGTAAGGCTGACCCTTTAGACTTCGAGGAAAGAAGTGGGGAAAAACTGTAAATGAGCCCCTGAGGGGCTGTGAGGGAAGGTCAAGGGGATGAGGGCCTGGGGGGTGGCTATGCTGGCACAGTCTGGGTGAGCTGAGATGCTGAAGGGCTGAGGAAACATCTGAGCTGCCTTAGGGTGTGTCCACAGCACCCAAAAGCTGCCGTGTAGCTCTACTGTAGTAATGGGGCAAGCTGCAGCAGAGAGATGCCTGGGGACCTGTCCTAGCAGGACAAGTTGGCTGGCCTCATCCCCATCCTGGCTGTACTTTTGATGTTCCAGGTGGCTGTGATGGAGCAGCCCTGTCCCATGGGCAAAGGCCACCAGGACAGGCAGGGTGCTGCCTTCCCCTGCCCGGAGCTCCGAGGTGGAACTGTGACGCATGAGCACATGGGCCATGCTGATGGAGCGAGTGCAGAGCAAGCAAGTCTCTTGGAGCAAAACTTATGTACACGAGGTTTCCTTTTTCTTTCATCTTTTTATCTACATCCTTTTTTGAAGAAGAAGCAGATGAAAGAGCCCACCACTCACATCAAACCCCTATCAAGTGCATTAAAGGAAATGTATTTGGCTTTATGGTTTGCTTTGAAGGAACCAGTGGCAAAATGAGCTAGGAAGGCATGAAAGACACCCCAGCTAGTTTAGCTGCATTTTGAGTGTCAGAAATCTGTTCCCTGAAGTAATTAAGATGCAGGTGTTTGAAAAAGATGCATGAGGCCGCATCGTTAAGGTGCACTTTAGCTCAGCTTCTTGGCTTCTGCTGTGCCCCAGGGGTAGCTGCAAACTGCCACAAAATACCTCTTCTGCTCAAAACAGGTCACAGGCTTTTGGGATGGCTGGGGCAACGGTAGAGATACAGAAACATTTCAAAACTTGCCTCTGAATAGACCTTCTGTTTTAAATTCTTTCTCCTTGTTGAATACAATAAATCAGATGCGATGGCTTCCTGTATCAGGAATAAGATCATGTCCCAAACTGATGAGATAGCAAAGCAGGGTGATGTGCGGAGGTGTTGCAAACAGGCCCAGGCTGGTGTGTTGAATGCAATAGTGGAGGGTTAGCTGGGCTCCCTCACCTTCTAGGCTATTGCTTCCCCTGTATCAGTGGATTTGGGAACAACGTTTAATAATGGGACAGATCACACATGACTGCAAATATCTTAAACAGGGAGATGTGGCGATTTCATATTTTCCTGTGTGTGAGCTATAAATCGTAGCCCTTGTGTCTAGACATGTGAAGGTTAATAAAGCCAAATAAAAAATGAATTCCATTAAGCAGAGACGGTCACTGACGGTGTGCCAGTGAGCAACTCGGGGCGGGACTGTGCTGCTCAGGTCTCTGTGCATTTGCTCCCTGATCTCGTGGCCCTGAGGTGCGTTCATGGATGTAGCAAACATCAGCATCTGTTTCCCTCCTGTCTGCCTGCCAGGAAGCAGCCAGTGCTCAGTGGAGCTCCCCAGCTGTTCCTGTTGGTCCCTTCCACTGGGCACACGTGCAATCCCTCAACTGAGTGAGCAAGTGGGCAGTTTTAGGACAAATCAATTGAAAGAGCTTTTGCTGCAGGGTGTCATTAACCCCAGCTTCCCATCCTGCTGAGGGAAATCAAAGCTGTTTATAGCTTCTTTGGACAAGTGTGGACTAATTTTACATCCAGTAAACAAGCTTTCTAGATGTTATGGGCTCAACTGTTTTGGTGGTCATAGCACATCTCTAGGGTGGAGCCTTGTCTGCCAAGGAGGGACTCTGTGGTCTGGTGGCCATGCATAGCCTCTGGAGCGCACCAGGGTCTGCAGCCCTTTGAAGCACCTGTTGTTAGTTATTTCCAATTTTCCGAATTGTTTTTTTCCCTACTATTTAGCATCAAATCCCATATGCCTTTTTGAGGGCTCTTCACTCCTCTGCAAATGTAGGTAGTCAAAAGGAGACTGTAGGTGTGTCCTGTGGGACCTGGGTAAAGACCAGCGGGATGGGATCTCGGGCACAGAGGCAGAGCCCTGGAGCACCTTTCCGTAGCATCTCTGTTGTACAAGTACAGTGGTAATGAGTGTAAGGCTGAAATGCATTGCTGTGTCTGAGGAGATTTTGTTCATGGCTGTGGCTCCCTGTGCAGTGGAAGCAAACGCTCCTCATGGGCAGAAGGATGCCGTTGTGGCCAGCGTGGCACCCACAGCCATGGGGATCAGCACACAGTGGCTGTATTTCTTTGTTTCTGAAATGCAGAGGAATATAAAAATCTAAGTGATAGCTGGAGCTCAATTTTTACAGGTGGAAGGGGAGCATTGTACTTCTTACCACTAGCCACAGAGGGGCTGAAACTAAATTGAACCCAGAAAGTTAATCTGGTTTGAACAAGCTGGGAAGAGCTGGCAAGGAGGAGTGGTTAGCGGGAGGGGAGAGGTGGGATGCCGGTTGCCCCAGGAGCGAGCACCAGCCTCTGGTTTCAGGCTGGCCGCCAGGAGCAGGGACTGGCCCCGACTCCCCTCGCCACACAGGCATGGGGCCTGTGTGTCAGACCCAGAGTTGATCCCCCCTCCTTGGGACGAGCTATGCTGCTCAGTGCGATGCCAGGCAGTACCTTATCCAGCTTCCAACCAAGCCTGGGGATTGGATGCTGTGGAGCCTAACTGGTCTGGGCTAACACACGCTGCTGAGCAGCAGCCTGGCTGAAACAACTAGCTAGCAGAACTGCTATTTCCTCTGTGGGTGCTCTTTCTCTTCTTCCCTAGAGCTAATGTAGGTAGTCTCTAGATGGTCCTGTGCAACGTGGGCAGAAGGGAGGGCCAGGCACCAATATACAGATCAGCAGGAATGTTAGGGTTGCCTCCAGCTTTGTGCTTGGGTAGCTTTGGCGACCGCTGAGACTTCATCTCACATCTTCAGCTGCTATTTCTCTCCCAGCCCAAGCAGGCACAGGCCATTCAGTACACGCCTGTGCTTTGGGGAGCGGTGGTTTACTGAGCTGATGAGAAATCTGCCTTTAAATTGGAGGCATTTGTAAACGTGGCTTGCTGGACTTGTACGGAAACACTATTGAGCTGCTGTGCTATTGATTTAGACATTTACCTGGGGTTTGCAGTCTCACTCCTCTTCCTTTCCATTTGCTTTGGGGCTCTGCTGGCGCATACTGACAGGAGCTATTCCCTCATTGCCCCGGGAAGGGGAGCTGGGCAGCGCTGGCACAGCCGCAGCGTGATCCCCCCAGGGCGGGCTCCGACCTTCAGGGTGAAGCTCATTCATGGAGCCTGGTGCAGCACAGCACTGTCCCAGCAAAGAAATTTATTTTCTTCCTTTCAGGCTCAATTTTCCACTGTGGTGATCTATAGGAGGCAGAGTGCACCTGCTGAAACCTCTCTAAAGTATCCCCTTAAAGTCACATACAGAGAAAGCATAGATTTGAAGGGGATGGCAATTTTTTAAAGAAACTTCCGAGCCCCCCTCTTTGCTGGGTGATGGCATCACTCAGGACGTCACTAAGAAGAGGTGTCATGAAAGCTGATGACCTAAAAGACACCACCAAGAAGTTCCTTGCTCCAGACACTGCTTCAGCATCTTTTGCAGGGCGATGCTGCCTCCAGTCCTCACCCCTTGCCCTGCAGAAGGAGCTGGCAAAGCCGCTGAGCGGCTCAGGGCACTAAGCCAAATGGATAGACTTAATTCTGCTGGCTGGAAAACCCACAGCAGCCAGGGCAGAGCGTGACCGCCGCCTGCGGTGAGCCCCTGTCCCCAGCGCCGTCCTCCCAGGCAGGGCTGGCTTGTCAGCGCTCTGGCCCTGAGCCTCGGGATGGGGTGCTTCACCCAGTGCCACAGCTCCTGGGGTCACCCCAGCCTCACAAACCCATCTAGGGCTGCCCCTATGCCTCCATCGACATAGCCAGACTCTGTCTGACAGCAGTTTAACATGTGGATGGTGCATACAAAACTCCCTCCTGTTTTTCTGGCTGTGTTTCCCAGCCTGTTGGGAGCAGGGCAGGCGAGTGCGATGCAGTGGGACTCGGGTCATTGGTCTCTTCCCATCTCAGCTTTGGGGTTCCTGGGTTCATCTTGGCACCTTAAGAGCAGCGAGGCTTGTTCAGGTGGAAAAGGAACATTTGGGGCACAGGGTGGAGAAAATTATTTTTCCCTTTTGTGAGGAAAAAAGTAAATCCTCAGTGCTGGTGTGAAATGGCAGAGAAAAGGAGTCGTCTGGATTACAGGGAGAGAAATACCAATTATATTAGAATGGGGGTAAAAATCAGGAAGGCTTTATCAGGGCCATTCGCTGACAAAACTTGCAGCTACAGGCTGTATATGAAAAGGCTGATGTTTGAATCCACAGAAACATTTCGGTTATAATAATCCTGCAGTACTCAGGCAAAGCTCCTGTGGGGTCCAGTGGGACCCTTACTTGAGGCCTGGAGGATTTACCTTATCAGTCTTTTGAAAATGTTAAAGAGTTTAAAACCACTGGCTGACTTACCCAGAGGAAAATGCTGTGCGGCGGCAATGCTGACGCCTGCGTGTCACAGCAAGAGCCAGCACACAGCGTCCCTGCAGAGGCACCAGGCTTTGCTTTGTCCTTTCCCATTCACTGTACAAAAAGAGGAAAAGGATGAAAGCAAGAACCTATAAAGTTTCTCTCGCCACGCTCTGTCAGCTCTTTTTTTCTCCTTTATTTCCTTTGTGCTTGGCTGGGCTGTAAAGTCCTCTCTGTTCCTGGCTGCCCTTTGCCCTCCGTGCTCAGCAAGGATGTCAAATGGCCAGTGCAGGGTCACCGGAGGAGCCTTCCCGGGACGTGCCGCGCTTTGTTAGTGGTGGCCCTGCCACGTGTCCCTCCCCAAAGGCTGCAGTGTTTGCTGTGAGCCGCACAGGCACTGATGTGACCTGGGGGGTGAAGCTTTTCTGCAGCACTGGGTACCAAAATGTCCCCGTGTGACTGTATTCTGCTAAGGAGACAACGAGCCATACCGGCACCTTGAGGATCTGGTCTCCAGCACATTGCAATGGGATTCAGGCATGTGGGGGCTTTTAAATACCAGTTAGTGCTGCAAAATGTGGTCACTGGGAACAACATGAAGTTGTCACTGCCCTCGTCCTGGATTGGTGGGAGATGTCAGGCTTTGCTTTTGTGCCAGGGCTGTCTGCCCCAGGGGCTGCCGCAGCGCAGAGCTGCCCCATGCCCCTGGCTGCTGTGTGGGATGTACGCCAGGCACCACTCTGGCAGGAAGATGGAGACTTTAAAAAAATGTTCATTAACCTATTTCTGTTTTCTGGCTGCTGCAGTTATTTTTGGGCCCCATCTCTTTCCCACATGACTTGAGTTTTACCACTTGAGGCAATTGGATTGATGAAAACCCTTCTGCAAGGTTGTTTAAACCCCAAATTAAGTGGAATGAGAACTGTTGAAAAGCAGCAATCTGGGATTTTCAAGATCTCTACTTTCCTATACGTGATGGGGAGAAGGGTCAGCCTCGGCGTGCTGTGACCCTGCAGGTGTGTGGGCTATGCTGGCATAGGTGCAGCTCCTCACTTGAGCACGTCCCTGCTTGGAAAATGACACCTTCTGGAAAGCTGGAGATAAAAGGGCATCCTAATGTAGAAGGAGGAGCTTAGGTGAGGAGCTTCTGGGGACTTGTTGGAAAATCAGAGATGAGAAGTACATGCCAGGCAGCTCAAAACACTGGGGCAGGACCAGCTGCCACGGAGGATGTTCTTGCTGCCACACATGCCAGCAGCTTCAAGGGAAGGATGGAAAAAACCTGTGACTGTCAATAAAAAGGTAATTCTTCCTGTGCTCAGACAACACTTGGACTACGTTCTGAAGGATAAACCTCTGTAACCCATATGGCATTTTTTCTCTTGTGCTTCAGGTGGCCATGGCTCTTCTCACCATCGATCTGAAAGTCCGATCAGCTCGAGCCCTGCACCACTGAAGCCTCAGAGACACTTTGTGGCAGCATCTTCCAGAGGTTAATGATACATTATGGGATAGTGGTCAGCTTTAAATTCACCGCTCTCTGATTTCACTTTATATCCTCTTGTAGTTGTGCTGCTACAAAAAACCAGCCACCAGCTGCTCATTGCAACAGCGTCTGGCTTTCACCTGACTATTAATTTTTTTTATTTTGGGGTTCTTTTCACTTCCTGGTAATTGGTGCTGGGTTGCTGGGGGGAAACCATCTGCGTGACTGGGGAGATTTAGAGTCGGTAACAGAAGGGATGTTATCAGAGTCTGGTACTTTAGAAGACTATGGTAATCCAAAGCTGATTACAGCTGGGCTGGTGCAGTGGGAAATTCGGGACATATTGGACACCGACACTTTCCAGCACCATCAAGCAGCGTGGGGCCGTCTGTGCGTGTTGGGGGCTGGGGGGGGGGCTCTCCTCTGTGTTTGCATGGTTCTGGGACAAATAGTGACCCTTTTCCTTTGAGATCACAGCTGCTGGTCTCCTTTGCCAAAGGGGGGGGGGAAGGAGATAGGAAAAAAAAAAGGAGGTGGAAAACACTGCACCCGCTCTCTGGGCTGGTGGTGGGTACGTGGCTGTAAGGTCCCCATCCAGGGCTGCTCCCTACGGGTGCAGGTCAGTCCCGCACAGCCTTCCTGAGAGCACAGATTTATGTCCTTGGGCTTGGCCACACTTTTCTGTTGCCCCCGCTGAGTAATACAGCCTGTGCAAATCAAGCACATAAATTCCAGGTGTCAGAGGGAGTGATGATGTATCCCTGCCAGGGCAGAGAGGCATCTCACTTCTGTTGTGCTTTATTAACAAATATCAGGGATTTGATCACCTTCAGTCCATAAATAAACGCCAAGGGGAGTTGCACTGGTGCTGTCCTCAGGAGAGGGTTTTGGATCAGCCCTAAGGCCACTGGGCAGGAGTGGGCTGTGACTGTGGGATGTTTTTTGCTCGTGGGGCAGCCATTCGCACAGGGAAGCAAAGCCCTGTGCCTGACCCCATGCCGCGGTCCGGCCACGGGAGGATGCTGCTGTCCAGTTTGACCATGGCAAACAGGATGAGCTCAGTGTGAAGGTGGGAAACTTTCCCTCGGGTGCCCACGGGGTGCTTTCCTCCATGGTGGAAGGCTTTCTAAGTGCTCTGTGGTTGCTGCTACGTCTGCACGGGAGAGAAAGCGCAACACGTGAGCCTTCGCAGGAGACTACAAGCTCTGCAAATTGCAGTGTGGCTCCTTCCCTTTATGCTGGGAGGGAACGGCCCTGTGCCAAGGGGGGCTGCAGCAGAGGACAGGCAATTGGTGCTGCTGGTGCTTTCGTGAGGAGAAAAAGGGTTTGCCGTGTACACGTGCTGCCTCGATGCAGGAGCTGTATGTCAGGAAAGGCAGTGATGGGGCCAGCGTATAAGTGGAATGTAAAAGACAGCAAAGACCCCTGAGACACTCCTATCCCAGCCTGCGCCCATCTAGCTGTTTTTTGAGGTGTTTATTTTTTTATTCTCTACTGGGCTGCCACTCAAGCACCCGTGTGATAGGATGTCCCCCCCCCGCTCGGCGCTGGCTGTGGCACCTGGCTTTGGCAGTGCTGTGGGATCATGCGTAAGGCCATGCTCAGGTTGCCCCAGATCGAACTGTGCTATCGATTGCCACTTTGATTCCCACTGCTTTATTTACTTGCTCAGTAATAATTTGCTTAATAAAACCCTGCTATGATGATTACTGAGTCCCCAAACCTTTTGATTTCCGATTGCATTCCCAGCCCCAAAGACACCAGAGTTTCTGCATTTCCCTTGGGGGACAGTCTAGCATTTATATCACCTAATTTGGGGTTGTATGGGCTGACCCATTGCTGCTTCATCGATAGGTACTACCCTGGGATGTTTGGGTGGTCTGAAGAGCCCATTGGCATCGGTGCCTGTGGATAGACCCTGTCCTGAGGAACCTTCACATGCAAACCCCAGGGGGAGAAAAGCAGCAGCAATTCCCAGTAACCCTAGTACCCCCAACTGGGATCATGGGCATAAAAACTCAGCAAAAAACGTGAAGCCCTTATGTGCCTGTGTGGCATAGGTCTTAATAGCCCGCTGCTTGTGCAAACACCATTTGATTTATGCAGCTACTTTCCACAGTGAGAAAGGCATCATCCTTCTCATTAGTGCAGCACCCAGCACGGCAGGGCCCTGGCTGTGGGCAAGCAGGCAATGGAAATATGAAATAATATTAATAAAAGGAAGCAGAAGTGGAGCTTGCCAGATGCAGCCACGCTGGGGGTTGTCAGGAAATGACAACACTGCGTGCAGGCTCTGTGCAAGATTAGAAAGTGTTTGGAAATAGTCCCCTTGAGTCTTTAACCAGGAATGGACAGTATGCAAATACAGGTAGTTAATCATTGCAAAATAGGACAGGGTTTCCAGGGATAGAAGGCAATTTTATTCTTTCATTATGCAGGCTCCTCGCTCTTAAATGTGTTGAAGACACACTCGTATTTTTTGAAAAAAGAAGCAAACAAAAGTGAATGGAAATGTTTGTACTGCGGAGATGCTTTTGGAGACCCTTGCTGCTCCTGGGGGGATGGAGGCAGGGACTGTGGGGCTGTGCCGGAGGCTCCTTTTGGCTTGGCGACAGCACAGGGTTTGGTCCCAGTTTTGGAGCTGGTGTCACCCTCCCTGGCTGCAGCTGGCTTTGGTGTGAGCTTTGCCCCGGCCTTATCTACAGGCTGGCTATAAACCCCAGGGATGGCTGCAGCCATCTCGGGGGGATCGCCAGGCTGGGGGATCCAGTTTTGTCCTGTGGGCAGATTTGTCACACTGAAATAGGGCCCCCAGCCACGAGGCAGGAACCAACAGTGCCCATGGGGCAGGCGGTACAGGCAGAGAGACCCCCAGCCTGGACCCCACCGACAGGAAAGATGTCATATTTGCTCATCTCTCATTTTCTCATTTGATATTTTTCCTGAACTTTCCATCAGTGGAAAAAAAAAAAAAAATTGCTGTTTAGCTGTTTCAGTCTAATTCGGGATGAAAACGAAATGCTGAAATATTCCTCTGGCCTGAGGTGGTGTTTAGCCAGCTCTATTAATACAGCTGCATGCATATTAATAGCCGGGCTGCTTGCGAGTGGGGAGCACATTCAGCTACGCCTTGATCCTGCTCTTGGTGGCGTGGGGCCGTGGCTGCCCTGGCTGCCACGCCGTGCGGGGCAGGGATGCGGGATGGGGTGCTGCCTGCCCCCCAGGGCCGCCAGGCTGCGGCGTGGGTCCCCGCTTGCGTGTCCCATGGGGTAGCAGCCAGCGGGGCCGGTGGGTCTGCGTCGCCGGGGCGAGAGGCAGCACCCCCTCTTGGGTCTCCCTCCCTGACACGCTGGGGCCACGCCGCTTCGGGCACTGGGTGAATCCCGGGCTGTGGGTGCTTGTGGGTGCTTTTGGTTGGTTTGCTGCCTCTAGATGGCACTGACCCAACGCACATGGTTTGGGAGCAGGACAGCTTCTGAATTATATCTTTTTCTCTCCCTTGGGTTATTTTTGTTTTAGAATCCTGTGATAATGGATGTTCAGTTTCGGCAACGAGGTGCTGATTACAGAAATAATCGATGCCATTGAGAGAAAAGAGCCTGTTCCCGCCAGGTTCTTCCCTGCTCTTCTCCTGCCGGAGCCGGGGCTTGGGTCCCCGTCTCCCAGGAGTGAGCCGAGCAGGGACACCGGGGCAGAAGAGATGCTCAGCCCCATGGGCTGGGGGTAACGCTCTCCTGGATGCCCTCTTCCTTCCCTGCATCTTTGTCACACCGGTGTGGAATGCCCTGGACGCCCTGTATGGGAAGGTGGCAGTGCAGTATGCACCCGGGCAGGGTCCTCGGCTTCAAGAGACACCCCCCGTTCTGCTCTCGGTTATCCCTAGTAACAGCTTTGCTCTCTAAATCCCATTTTATGCTTATTTCCACATCCCTTGAGTCAGGCAGCAAGAATCTGCCTTAAACCCTGGAGCAACGTGACATCTGTAGAGTTTGGGAATGCACCATGGACGGAAGGCATGAGGAGAGGAGAGGGAAAATTCCCAATCCTGCTTGGCCTGCTGTGGAGGATAAAATGCTCCGGCTTGGGTGGGGTTGTGGTGCAAATGGTGCCTGGTCCCTGTCATCTCTGCCCCCAGCACCCTCCTCCTCCCCTGCAGGGATGGAGATGTTCTTTTCCCACCACAGGTATAAACACTGGGGAAGACTTTATAAAGAGACCCAGACATCTGGGGTGCCAGAGGCACTACAACAGCTAATGGCTATCGGAAAGGAGGGTCACAGCTGCAAAGACTGGAGCCCGGTGGGGTTGTCTGGGACCTCTCCACGGAGCAGGAAGCTCTTGGCCCCTCGCTGCCTCCCTCCCCTGTGGGGCTGAACTACGGCTCCAGCCAGGGGGGATTACTTATCTGATGGAAGATAAAGCCCCTAAGGTCATCCAGGCTGAAAGGCTGCTTATGCTCCCTCCTAGGAAGTAATCAGAACATTTTTTGATAGTGTTTTGCCTGACCTTGTAGATAATAATATGCAGAGAGGGAAAGCGGGGATGGGGCTGCTCAGGGCCAGGGCGTTGCAATGGAGCATCTCTCCAAAGTGTCTGTCTGGGATCCTGCAGGGGTAAAGAAGGGTTAATGGCCTGTCCCACAATATTCATTTGTAGGTATTTGAAGGCTGGCGTGATTGCCTACTACACCTGCTGGGCAGCTTGAAGGACGGTATTGTGCATATATTTGTCTGTATATGAGTATGTATTTGTTCTTATTTCTTAATATTCTGCCATAAGCTGCCTAAAGGACAGTGTGGCTTTATTTAAGCTTTATTTAAAGGACAAGTCAGGGGAGATTTCTGGGAAATTGGGGCTATTCCCAATAGGAGGGAGGGGGGGAATACTTAATTTCCTCCTTTCCAGCACAGATTAGCAAATGAATGTTGCCTGAGCAGGAGAGAATACAATTTGGTTGGGAAACTTGTATAATGCAGGAGGCAGCACTTCTCCCAGGGTCTGCAGTCCTCGCCATCCTGATTTCCTGGAGACGGATGTATCACTGTGTCTGGGTCCCTCACTGGGATGTGCCCCTGAGGCAGCTTCCACAACATGCCCAGGAAAAAGCAAATTTAAATCTGTGGCCATGCTTATGGTCGGTGTTGTGTTGGGAGAACTCCCCAGCGTGAGAAGCAGTGGTGGATGCTTAAAAATCAATAGAGGAGGGTTAAAAAAAAACTACATGTGGCATGCAAGATGCCTTTGCCCTTTCCTGTAAGAGGGAAGGATGAGGACTGGCAGGTTCCCATCTCCCCAGCAGGTACCCGCAGCCGGCACTGCCCTTGCACCAGCCCCGCTGACTCCTGCCAGCACTGCAGAAAGGATGGGGCAGGGCTGGGGGCTTGAGGGACCCTGGCTGCTCCCGTGGGAGAGGAGCCGGGGGTTGGGGTAGCAGGGAGAGAGCATTTATTTAAGTTAAATCCTCACTTGGGAATGGGTTGCTGTCAAAACCCATGGAGTCCCGAAGAGGAAGCCTTGTGAAAATTATGTGAGAGCCTCCTGGTTTTGAACCCCATCCCATGCACTTTGGGAAGGTCTGACTGATAGGTTCTTAGCTCCTGGAATTGGCATTATTGCTTCCAGCAAGAAAGAATCACTGAAATGCACATTTTCAAGGAGACTTTGGGAAGGGTCATAATGTCACTGAAAGAAAGATGGATGTTTGGTTTGGATGAGGGATCATAAATTGTCTGGGGTACGGGTGCATCTACTGGGAAATATGAAATGTGGGTAAAACATTTGCACTATCTTCTATTTGCAGAGTTATCAAAGCTTCCAGAAATGTTGCTTTTAGGTCTTGCAGTATGTATTTAACTCTTCCTTCAACAAACATTTCTGGCTTTTATTCTTATTTGCTAAATAGGTGGTGGGCTTGCTGCATGTCTTGTTGCAGGAATATGGACCTCAGGTCCATGTTCTGGTGCTGGTAGGACTCTGTTTGCTCTCCTGACTTCTAGCTCTGAACTTTTTTGCAAGGCTTTTCCAATCCCTGGAGAAAAACACGTGGACATGAGGTTCTGGGAGCAAAAAAAGAGTTGTGTTTTTTTTCTTGTCATCCCAAATGGTGAGTGTCCTCTGCGTGGTCCCACCACTCCCCTGACAAGGTGGCAGATGCTTAGTTACTTGCAGAGTGTGAGAAGTGCCCTTAAATATTGGTCAGAAGAAATAGTGATCTATGGTTTGCTCATAATTCTGCACAGCCAAGGGATCAGTAAAACACTGATCAGCAGTGTGTCCGCCAACCTGCCCAAATATCAGGCAGTTTTTTTGCAGGACAGCCACGGCAGAGCTTTGCTTTCTTACACGTCCGCTGGGGAGGAGGGAGCAAGGTCTAGTGCCCTGAACTCACACAGAGAAAACAAATGCTTCAGCCACAGAGAGATAAAGATGAGGAAAATCAATCGAGAGCATTTATAATGAATAGTAAATAGGCTAACATGGGCTAGCTGTCTACACAGGTATATAGCTTCATCAAGAGACGCTGGTGACATCCTGATAATGGCTTGCATTTAATAACAGGATTTAACGTCCCTGTAAAGGGAGCAGGCAGTTATCTGTTGTCAGAACCACAAGATGATAGAATTTTCTTGTATTACACTTTCACAAATTGCTTATGAAATAAGGTCAGGTGGCAGCGGAGCGAGATGCTGTCCCTTCCTACTTCCCACCCGGAGCAGGACCCGGGATGTGCGGAGAGCAAGCAGCAGCTTACCCAGCGGGCAGCGGGGAGGCCAAGTCCCTGTCTGGCCCCATTGTGGAGAGTTGCCCTGACCCAAAAGCAGCGTGGTGGCTGGTGTGGCTGGGACTGTGGCTCCGTGGTGGGGTCCAGCTTTGAAGTAGAGGCTTGCCAAGGCTGGGCTGTGCATCCTCGAGGTCACGGGGATGCTCTCATGAGGATGCCCACAGACCCGTTCCCAGGCTGCACAACCAAATACCCCCAGCACAGCCGAAGTCTGTAATTCCAGACTTGCCCACCCCATTACAGCCCTGCTGCACTCTGGGATGCTATCGCAGGCAGCTCCGCTTCCCTGGAAACTCTGCATGCTCTGGATGTGCAGACATCCTCTGGGAGCCCGGCGGCGGACAAGCTGTGTGTGGGGGCATCAGCTCTCATCCCCTCCCCGAATCCCCCCTGCTCAGCAGCCGGCGGGCTCCCGGGGCGAGGGGGAGGAGAGCTGCATGCCGGGCGAGCGCAGGCTGCAAGGCCATTCGCAGGCTGTATCAAAGGGGTCTGTTGATATCATGGTAACCACAGGGGTGAAACTTGATTAGCTGGGGTTGTGATCAATAATTAATGATGGTTATTTATTATTTGTTAAGTGCCGACACTGTGTTCGCTTCTAAATCCCCTAATGGATATATAGCTTTGTTCGATGTCCCTGAGTTGCATTTTTATACTGCTCATAGGTCACAAAAGATTTCACAGAAAGAATATTTTAAAAAGGTGTAATTCTTTGACAGAGAGAACAGAAACATCCCACTGCTGTAAAATCTGCTGTAACCAGGGAGAAAAATTCTCTTCTTTTTCATAGCGGTTTGATTTCAGCACAGCTCTCAGCCAGCTCAGGATGGCATAATATGCAGGTCAGAAATTGGTACAGGGTAGTGCGAGTTCATTTCTGCAGCTCCTCTGCTTCATGTGAAGCCAGAGCTGCGCTGAGCGCATCAGAGCAAAGAGAACTGAGATGTAATGTAGCCAGATTTTAAAAGATTTGAATAATTTAGTTGGCCGGGTCATGGGCAGAACGTGCCACTTGTGGTACCTCTGAAGTTGTGTTAATGCCTGAGGGCTGTAATTCATCCCAGGGCAGGAGGTGGGGGAAGTCCTTGGCTTTCCTTTAGCTGCGTAGAGGGATGCTGGGACAAGTGGTCCCTATTGCCAGCTTGCAGTGGGTGTGGGCAGGGGCAGAGGTGTCACCAAGGTGGTTTTAGCTCTCGGGAGAGAGGGGTTTGTGCCTTGAGTTCGACTCTGTACAATGGCAAGGGCTTAAACAAGACGTGAGGGCAACACGATGGGATGGAGAGACCAGGTGGTGGTGACAGCAGGACAAAATACTTAAAGGTTTAGGAATTGAAGGGGATGCAATAATTTGGACCCCCACCTGAAAACCAGCTTCACCTAGGCACCCTGCACTGGTGGGCAGGGAGGGAACTGCGGTCTGTCTGCCCACCTCTGCCCTTGCTAAGCAAGGTGCTGCTCCCTGTGCCCCTCATGGGGATGGCCTCCACCGTGCTGAGCACCATCATCTCCCTCCTCAAGCTTCAGGTGAAAACAATGTTGTTGTTTTTTTTAAGGGGAAAAAGAAAAGTAGCTGGGACTTGAGAAAACACCACAAGTGGTTATTTAGGACTTTACAGACTTTACAGACCCCTTCCTAGAGGTCCCTTTAGGCTTCTAGGGGGTCTAGGACTATAGACCCCCTTTATAGACCCCTTCCCAGAGATCCCTCTGCTGCCCTGGAGGACGACAAGTCGCTGTTAGCAGGAGAGACAGGGAAGTGGCCCTGGGGACTGGGGACCTGGGGCGAGGGGACCTCGCCAGTGGAGCTTCCATCTCTCCTATTTGAACGTACTGGCTTGTGTTTTATTTTAATGAACTTAGCAGCCTTTTAAAGCTAATTATATTTCTCGCTCTATTGCTCCAAGAGATTAGAGAACCTCTTCTCATTTCCCACCTAGATGTAAGTCCAGCCGAATCCCCCTGGCAAGCCAAGGCTGGTGCCCCCTGACACCTCCAGGAGCTCCCTGTGCGATCTGCAGGGCAGGGGGTCCCCCTGCAGAGCCTGCCAGCGTTCACTGCAGTCTATATATATGGGTTATCCGGGTTAAAACCTGCTGCTGAGGCTGTGCTCCCCGGAGCACCGTCCAGGCTCGCTGCCGCTGTCCCTGCGCAGCAGCCCGTCTGCTCTGTGGCTGCCTCGTAAATCCCCCCTGCTCCTAATGCCCCCATTAATTCTGCCGTGCTTTAGCTCGCATCCTTTCACTCTGGGCTCCACGGTGTTGGCTTAAACCGGCGAGCGCACGAGTAAGGATGGTGATGGATGTAACTGCGCGGCTTCAGAACAAATATGCATTGGGTGTCAGCGTTATTTGTTGCTGTCTGACAGCAACAAATCAAATTTTTAAGCAAACTCTGGATACTATATGGCCCTGTTGTTATCTTACTGGTCCTGGTGACTTGGACATATCACTTAAGCCTTGTGCTTGTGGTTTATTTCTTTTTTTCTGCCAGAAACCTTTGTTACCATCCTATCCCAGCCTTATGTCATATGGAGCAGTGGGGTTAATCTCCTCTCACTATAGAGAAAGAATTTGGGATGTACAGAGCATTATTTCATATGGAAACACTCTCTAGTTAATCCCTGTTTTGATGCAACAAGAAAGGGAATGAAGGGTTAATGAAGCCTCCCTGGAGAGATTAGTCTGGAATTTTTAAGGCTTCTTTAGTCCTGTAACATTTATTAAAGGCTCTTTTTTTGTTTTATTGTTGTAACGCTCCATTCAAAGGAATCCCTCCTGGAGAATTCTTTCAATTTGGTCTCCAGCACAGAAATAAACTGGCTTATCTGAGATCTTTTAATATCATATTCAGAGCTTTTAATAAATGTGAGTTTCATCAGTGCCTTTTTTCTTTTCTTTTTTTTTTTTTTAAACCAGCAAGATAATTTAATATTAACACATCACACCTTATCACCCAATAACACTTAGTCCCTGTAATCTTATGACAGGCTAATTTCTGTAGCAACATCCCCTGTGTCAAATCTGCTCCATTCCATTACTACCTCGGCTGCTCGTGGAGCCAGGGTTGGTAATGAATATTCTGGCTTCTAAGCTTTTATCTAAGGATTATGAAATGAATTTGGAGTTTAGCTTGAGGGAGTTAGAGCTTCATTTTGCCTACTGGAGTTCATTCATATCACTGGAATAAATGGTAGGGTTTTTTATGCTAAAAATGTAAGATGGAGAACCAAAAATATGTATGTGCACAATCCCCCGGATGGGGTGGGGTATTAAGTGCAGGATTTGAGAAAAAGGGTTAATTGAAAAGAGAGGTGGGGAGATGGGGAGAAGCCACTGCCTGGCGCCTGGGGAAGGGGAGAGCGGCAGTGCGATGCTTCTTGCAGCTTGCACCGTCTCTCCCATGGGCAGTGTAGGTAGATATTAGGTGGTGGTTTGAGCTGGGGGAAGGAGAGGGTTGGTCCTCCCTCATTTAGGTGGATCATCTGCCAAGGCAGCAGTGGTGGGGACCCTGTTGAAACCCGTCCCATCCCCACTGCACAGTAGGTCGGTGCCTCTCCCCTCCTGCCTTTCTCGACTGCAACGCTAACAGCTTTCACTTAATTTAATATGTACAGCTCAGAAGGCTGAAGATGAGGTGAGCTCATTTGGCATAATTATCGGATGTGTCAGGAATGTGAAATCTGAGGCAGTGTAACTGTCCTGGAGCCATCACACCTCCGACAGCCTGTCGGCTGTTGATGCTGCAAGGATGGGAAACGCGCCTGCTTCCTCAAGCAGAAAATAGACTGTTAAAAAAAATTGGTGAAGGCTAAACTGCTATCATGTTTTTTATGTTTAGCATATGCTCCCCATCTCTGCTCCACTGCCCCCTCCGCTCGTTTCCTCGCTTGGCTCTCGCGAGCCCCTTGGAGTGGTGCCGGGGTGGGTGATGCCACCCAGGGCAGGACATGGTGATGGCAGGCTGCGAAACGTGGGCAAGCTGTAAAGGCAACTCTCTCCCACGTGTCTGCTTGGACGCAGGTCTGATCACATGCTCGTAGCGGAGGTGTGGGAGCTCTTGCTGATAAGCAAACCCCTTCCTGGGGTGGGGGAGAGGGTAAAGCAAAGTGCTGCACATGGGCTGCGTGCTCAGGTCAGGGACTGGGGCATCCTTGGCCGTCCCAGTCCCCTCCTGCCTGTCACGGGCAGCTGAGAGCCAGTCGTTCAGAGAAAACTGCAGCCACTATTCCATGGTTATTGTACAAAGCAGCATGGGGCAAAAATGTGGCTGTTGTGAGAAGAGGTGGGTGCCTGTTCCATTTTTGTCTGATTTCTGCCTCGATCACTCCGTTACTCCTCACTTTATCATTTGAAAATCCCATCCTCTCAGTATATCTCCCATCCCTGCTTCCCTTGCAAATGATCTGGAGCAGTTAGACAAGTCCCCAGCCTAAGCCCTGCGGGGGACAGCTTTGGCAGTCTGACTGGTGACATTTCAAAGCTTTGGAGCAGACTTTTCCAAGCTCTTTGCCAGAGATGCCACCAGTAAGGAAATAAATAGATGGCATTGGGATGCCCGTATCAGACAGGAGGGGGTTTCGGCAGGAGGCAATGGTGTTGTGCCTGCTCCGGTTTACACTCGGGAAGCAGGAAGGCTCGGTCCTGCCCATCCACACTGCAGAGTGCCAAAATTCACCCGCTGCCCGCCTCTCCCTTCCTCAAAGAATGCTGAATAATAAATTTGACAAAAAATAATTACCTTGCCATAAATTGGGTATTAGCATATGAATTAGAGTTTAACATATGAAAGGGCTTTTGATGCCGCATAAAATTAATATAGAAAATGACCGTAACAGAATAACAAATTACACTTTAAAAGTCAGCTCCGTCGAGCCTGGCTGACATCGTGATGGCAGCACAAGGATGCCTGAGCTGGGTGGAGGGGAGAGGCTGGGAGTGGGGGACATCTCCTCTGACACCCTGGTACAGGCTGGCCCCAGTATTTGGTGCTGCACTGTGCCAGCCCTGGGCCTCGGGGCTGCCTCTGCCCTGCTATGCTGGGGCTGAGGCAATTCTTGCAGGCAACCCCCCCCCCCCCCCTTTTGCTCC